>NW_006206042.1:652505-698403 GCF_000334495.1 Tupaia belangeri chinensis | reverse complement strand
TTTCAGCAGTCCCGGCCTGTCCTGCCGTCCTGTCTCAGCCCCAGATTTTGTGGCCTCATCTCTTTAGGGGAGGAGCCGCCAGCTCATCCTCGTCCCCTGCCTTAAGTCCAGTTCTTTGCCTCAGGGGTCTCTTTTCCTTGGCCTTCCAGGGTCCCCTCCTCTTCTCTCCCTGCCTGATTCTCTGGGCCCTGGTTCCCCTCTGTATTGAGCTGAAGGACCAGGATGACTATTATTTTGTGGGTACTTAGCCCCTCACCCTATTTTAGCTTCCCTAGTCTTTGCGCCAAACCCAAATTCTAAATAGTTCAGATCTCATTTTTAGCAACATTCGCCTGTCCGCTAATATGTATTTTCGGTGTAAAGCTGAGCCTTTAAATCAGACACCTTTAAGCGATGTGGTTTTTCACCAAGGGGGATGGAAATAGGAAGAATCTATTTATGTCTAGCCAGCGTGTACGAACCCTTCTGATGGCTGGGACAGAGCACCCCCGGGCCAGTCCTCTACATAGCCCACAGTGCCCCTTTATCGGCCCCTTTTGCCCTGGAAAACCTGTGATACTTGCCTTGAGGAGCACACCTTGGGATAAGAGCCTCACTGATCGCTCATGCTCCCTGGGAGGAGGCTTCCTCTGTGTGGCGGGAGCCTGGAGATGACAGAGCTGCAGATTCCGTCCCGCTCTCCTTTGTGAAGAGACACCTCTGCCACCCCCCAGGGGCTCCTCAGCCAGTACTTGCTTACTGTGTCCCCAGAGGGACACCGATGGGCTGACTTAGCTGGGGCCAGGGTGGGGCCAGTGGGAGGGTCTTTGGCTAGGCCTGTATGAAATACGTTCTGTAACGGGGAGTCCTGGGAGGATACCTTTTGTTTTCTTCAAAAACTTGGTTTCAGAGGAGTCCTTTCTGGGTCACATCAATACCTCACTGACCTGGAGACCGGGGCCTGGGTGGTGACTGGAGTCTGCCTTTGTGGGCAGGAGTGGGGTGGGGTGTGATGTGAGCAGCGGGCTGGGGTGGCAAGAGGGAAAGTACTTGGGATCTTCGTTGCCGCCCTGTTAGGGGCAGGGGAGTGTTTATTTTGAGAACCTGCCATGTTTTTAATCACTGTGATTTTTTTCATTTTTTTCAACAAAGGCATTTTTTTCCTCCTCAACTCTCTCTCTAAGCACTAAGGGCTGTGACTGAGAATGGCAGCGCTTTGGTCTTTTGTGTCAGAACTGTGGTATCTTTGACTCCTTGGGTTATTATTATTATAATGTTTTAAACTGTCGGGGTGACTCGTCAAGTGAATGGCTGTGTGTGTGTGTCTTTGCTTCTCCTACACGGGAAGTTGTCTTCATGCTGTGAACTGCTGTGGGGCGTCTCTGAGCAGTCTCCCCACGAGGGCCCCACTGCGCTGAAGGTTCTCACGTGCCCTCCTGCTGCAACAACGGTCTCTCCCGTGTCACCACAGGGGGCGCGTGGTGGGACTCTCCAGCGCTGCTTTCCACGAACACATGGCCTCCTGCCCCCTCCCACAGCGCCTCCTAGGCCTTCCTTTTTATCACCTTGGGACACTTGCCCTGTTTCCCTCCACACCAGGACACTGTGCCTCAGTCCTTCACCTACCTCGCCGCTCTGCCGCTGTCCCCATCGGCCCCTTTCTCTTGGCCAAGTCTTTGTGCTCTCTCCGTTCTCGTGTAGTTCCCTTGTCTCTTTTTTTTTTCTTCCTAGCCTTTGCATTTCAGCCCTAATTTTTTTTTTTTTTTTTTTTCTTCCTTATCCCCACCTGGATAATCCGGTGCAAACCTGCAACGAGTCATCGGGATCCCCGGAATCTTCCTCCAGGGTCTGTGCTTCTCCTTCTCTGTCAGGCCCCCATAAGCTCCCTTACCCCCGTGTGCTGTCTGTCTGTCTGCTCTCTCCTCTGCCCTCCCCATGGGGCAGTATCTGCTGATGGATTCAGACCTGGTGTGTGATTGTTGTGACTTGTTCTTCTGTGTGCAAAAGGAAGGGTGCTCTCTGAGTGCCTTCCAAGTGAGATTGTAAATGTAGACTTTCCACTGTTGGATCTAGATTTTTTTTTCTTTTTCTTTCTTTCTTTCTTTTTTTTTTTTACTTTTTCTTTTCTTTTCTTTTTTTTTGGTTACAGAGTTGAGACCTTGTGCATGCATGTAGAAAATTGTAAAATGTAAATTTTTTTTTTTTTAATATATAAAAGCTTGTTTTTACAGTTTGCAGTGGATCTAAACATTATGGCAAGTTTAGGAATTTTTTTTCTTAAACATAGAAACTAAAACTGTATAAAATTTTTTTTTATATAAAATAAAGACATTTGACTTTTGTGGGGGCATTCTGTCGTTTTTCTTTTTTTTTTTTTTACAGGCATGAGAGCAAAAGAGGATCAGGCAGGGAAAGGGGACTGTGCTCCTTGTCTGGGAATGAATGGACCAGCAGGGGGCAGTGTGGGCTCATTATTGCTCTACAGGTCCCCAGGCCCTGTTTGGGAGAAAAGGGAAAATGAAAAAGAAAATCGCTGATTGTGAACCCTGATTCTGAGAAGAGACGCTAAAGAACGGAGAGTCAGCTGCTCCCTGGGGTTGTCAGGATAAGGAGAAAGCAAAGATTCCTTTTTGGCTACATCCTGTAAAGCAAACTGATTCTGTCTGAACTCTAGGAGAGCAACAACGGGGTTTTTTCTAAGATCTCTTTGTTTAGCGGCCAGCAGCTGGTGTGGTGGTTAAGGCACTGGACTCCCACATGGCTGACCTGTTTGAGTCCTGTCCTGGGCCTGGCAGATTGCTTTCTCACTTTACCTCTTTCTGTCTCTGTTTCTGTCTCTGTCTCTCTCTGCTGAGTGCATGTGTCCTATACCAAATTAATAATAATAATAAATATAATTAAATAAACCTTAACAAAAAGAAGATGTTTTTGCTTAAAAAGGTCTATGTAGTCCGTGAGTGAAACAGACAGAGAAAGAGAGCGATCTACCACCCTCAGTGCTGTGAGCCATTGCCTGGATTATGGGGACACATGTACCTGGCAAACTCCAGGAGGTCTCCAGCCTGGAACCATCTATTGGTCAGCCCCTGACAGGGCCCCCTGAAAACATCTTTCTAAATCAGAGAACGTCAGGAATTTCAGAGAAATTGCTGATTTCAGCCAGTAGGGACAGCACATTGTATTTCCTTGAGAAAAATCTTTGAAGCACATCTAGTTATAAAAGTATACAAGGGGTTCACAGGCAGAGGGCAGGCATTGCTGGCTTGGTTCCCAGGAGCTCGGGAGGTCTCCTTCAAGAAAGTTAGGGAGTTTTCTTAAGACTCAAGTGAGAGTAACACCATCTCTTGAGGTGAGTTTTTATTTTTTAATTTTTATTTATTTATTTATTTATTTTGGAGAGGTTTTTGCTATAGTGTGTGCTCTCGCCAGGCAGACAGAGAGAGACAGAGAGACAGAAAGCGAGAAATCACCCCCCAGGGAGGATGGCCACGCTGCAATCCCTTCTCCTCCATTCTCCTCTCGGGATCTTGGGCACGCATGCACACGTGCCTGGCGTGAGTTTTAAGCCACCGGGTTTGGGACACGAACCGCGGTCAACTACATGGGAGTCCAGCGACAGCCATTACGCCAACTGCTGGTCTCTGTGGTGAGTTTTTATTTACCTAAATATTCCTGCCATCCAAACCAGACACTCACACATAGTTGGTACTCAGTATAAAACTTACTGAAAAGAATAAATTTAAAAAGCTGATGATGGGCCAGCAGGTGGCATGGTGGTTAAGGTGTTGGACTCCCACATGGCTGACCACGGTTCAAGTCCCAGATCTGGTGGCTTGCTTTCTCACTTCTCTCTTTCTCGTGTCTCTCTCTGGTCAAATTAAAATAATAATAGTAAATACAATTAGAAACATTTAAAAAAACTAATGATACAATAGAGGCATGCAAAAGGAATCTCATAAATGCTGCTTCTCCCTTTGAAGCCACTTAAGTCTTATGTGAAAGCTGACTACATACTTCATTCTCCAGAATGTCCTTTCTGTAACTAAGCTTGTGGAGAATAGTTTCACTTGCTGTTTTCAGTTCACTTTAGAGTCAATTTGTGACTTCTTATGACCTAATTTCTATCCTAGCATGCCTTTGAAATTATTATTATTATTCTTTTTTTTTTGAGATGTTTTTGCTATAGGGAGCGTGCACTCACTAGAAAGACAGAGAGAGACAGAGAGACAGAAAACAAGAAATCACCCCCCAAGGGGAGATGGCCGCGCTGCAATCCCTTCTACTCCATTCTCCTCCAGATCTTGGGCACGCATGCACACATACCTGGCGTGAGTTTAAGCCACTGGGTCCGGTACTTGAACTGCAGTTGACTACATGGAAATCCAGCGACATAGCCATTATGCCAACTACTGGTCCCCAAATTATTATATTTTAAGAGAGAGATCCTTTCAGTAGAGTGCATGCACTCACTGGAGAGACAGAAAGTGAGAAACCACCCCCGGGGGGATGGCCACACTGAAATCCCGAGATTTTGGACATGTGCACATATGCGCCTGGTGTGTTTCCAGCTTCTGGATCCAGGACTTGAACCAGGGTTGGCCATGTGGGAGTCTAGTGCCTTAACCGCCACACCAACTACTGGCCCAAAATTATTCTTGTTTCAAAGAAAACTTAGGTCTTCCATGAATGAGAGACAGACAGACACCCCCAACAGGGTCCCCATGCTGTGATACTGCCCCTCAGTCTGCCGGGGTTGGGGCAAAGGGTGTGTGCCCCCAGCATGTACAGGGAGGCCTTAGGACACGAACCCAGGATGTTCCCCTGTGTCGCTGCTGTGCTGTGGGCTGGCCCAGAAATGGTTCTTGATCTTAGTGGCTGAAGATAATTCATGTTATTTAGTTTAGTATAACTTTCCTCTGCCTGTGTGTTTCCAGCTTGGGACTCACAGGCTCTGACTGGCAAAAATAGTGGATGTGCTTTTGCCCTCAGTGAGCTGACCATGTGGACCCTGGAGGAGTCAGGGTCTAACCTCATGGCCTTGCCCCTGAACACTGGCAATTAATTGGTTTAAGGCCAGATCCCCAAACTTTTTTTTTTTTTTTTTGAGAGGTTTTTGCTATAGGGTGCGTGCGCCAGACAGACAGAGAGAGACGGCGAGACAGTGAGAAATCACCCCCCAGGGGAGATGGTCACGCCGCAATCCCTTCTCCTCCATTCTCCTCTCGGGATCTTGGGAACAAACGCACACGTGCCCGGCATGAGTTTTAAGCCACCGGGTCCAGGACGCGAACTGGGAGTCCAGCGACATAGCCATTACGCTAACTGCTGGTCCCAAGATCCCCAAACTTAATCAGTGGGTTCATGTTCTTTCTGCTGAAGGCAAACAAGGTAGTTCCATTCCAGCCGTTGGTCCTGTAACAAAGGGTATTTGCAACTTTTAGCAGGAAGGATGGACTTTCCTCAGAGGTGCTTCGCATGGCAGTGAAGGTGGGGACGAAGCTTGCTGGACTGTCAGGATCATGCCTGGGACTTTTGGATATTGCTTCCTGTGTGTAATTTCCCAGTTTTTGCCTTTGAAAGGCAGCTGAGAGAGGGAACTAGGGGTGGAGAGTTGAGGCTCAGGGTGAGGATACAGAACTGAAACTTAGCTGCTTAAAATAGCCCCCTGGCTTTTTTTCTTTTAATTGCCAAGAGCATGCCAGAGAGAGAGCGCGTGCTCCCCCCAGTGGGGCACAGTCATCCACGGTCCTTTATCCTCTATTTCTCCATTTTGTCAGGATTTTGGGCCTGCACTTTGCCCAGCATGTTTTTGAAATCACTGGGGTTCGAATCTCAGTTGGCCAGGTGGGATCTGGCTTTCTACACACAGCGCTTAATCATGGCCTTGCCCATGGCCTTTTTTTTTTTTTAAAAAAATAATTATTCATTGAACTGTATTGATTCATTCATTTATTTTAATTTGACCAGAGAGAGACAGAAAGAGAGAGAGAGAGAGTGAGAAAGCAAGCCATCAGGTCTAGGACTCAAACCTTGGTTGGCCATATGGGAGTGTCCAGTGCCTTAACCACCTCCACCTGCTGGTCCCACCCATGGCTTTTTTGTTCATTTAAGTAATCGATGGACATACTCTTCCAATTGCTGTGAAGGCTGGGGCAGTGTTAGCATTTGGGAAAACTTCGTTGCATTAGTGTGACTGTGGAAGGTGTTGGAGAGAGAGCAAAGAGCCGTCCTTGTAAGAGAAAGATCTTGAAGAACAGTCCTCTCTGTCCAACTCTCCTTTTCCTCTTTAAGTTGAGAATGGGACCCATTTCCCTAAGAACTCCTATAGCAAATGCCACACTTAAATATGGAGATACTTCAAAAGTTTATGGACAAATAGAATTAAAGTATGACTTTCTTTTTTTCCCCTTTTTTTAAAAAAGAATTATTTATTTATTTATTTTCATTTGACCAGAGAGAGACACAGAGAGAGACAGAGAGAGAGAAGGAAAGTGAGAAAGCAAGCCACCAGGTCTGAGACTTGAACCGTGGTCGGCCACGTGGGAGTGTCCAGCGCCTTAACCACCATGCCACCCGCTGGTCCTCGAAGTATGACTTTCTTTTGGTGCCAGAAAAAATTTGAAATCTGTGCATGGTTTTTTCATAATAAGCATTTTCAGGAACTTTTTGAGGACCCCTTGTGATGTAGTGAGGAAGGGTCCTAGTTTATAGTTGGGAAACCTAGCTAAGGCATTGGCTTCTCTCATTTCATTTCAGCAAGTTTTTGGGGGACATTTACTGTGTGCTAGGCATCAGAACACAGATAAATGGAACATTCCTCTCATCTCCTAAGAACTCCTGGGCCTTTTGCTAGTAAAGTTAGGAAATTTTATTATCTTGTCACATGTCCTAGGCAACCCAGGGAAGTATGCCAGCCCCTGGAGGAGTAAGTGTCATCAGCAAGTCAGCAAGGGCAGACTGGGGCCCACACTGTGTGAGTGTGTTGAGCTTTAGATGTAAGTTGTTTTTTGTTAGTGTGTTTTACTTTGCTATTGAGCATGTTTTCTCTCTGTGCTTGCCAGAGACAGAGAGAGGGAAAGTGAGAAATCACCACCCCTGGGGGGTGGATGGCCATGCCACAATCCCTTCTCCATTCTCCTTTTGAGATTTTGGTCACACGTGCACACATGCCCAGGTTTTTTGTTTGTTTGTTTGTTTTTGGGCCACTGGGTCCTGAACTTGAAGTGTGGTCAGCGGTAGAATCCAGCTGTCTTAACCTCTGTCATCACCTGTTGTTGGCCTGATGAAAGCTGTTTTATGCCACTGCTCAAACAGAGCCATTCATGGTCTCTGATATCCTGGAAGGGGGCCACATTCATTGACAACGTTTTCCTAATGTTTTAGGAGTATGAGAAGTTCCGTTGTGGTTGTCCCCTCTTGCTTTTGGGCACAATTAGCCCATGCTGCTACTTCATCCAGGAAAAATAAATGGTTAAAAGTTAAAGTGTGGGTCCATCCAATAGCATGGTGGTTAAGGTGACTGGATTCCACATGGCTGACTTTGCGGTTCAAGTCCCAGACCCAGAAGCTTGAAAGACCACACTGGGCAGGTGCGCATGCTCCAAATCCCAAGAGGAGAATGGAAAAAGGGATTGTGGTGTGGCCCTCCCACCAGGGAGTGCTTTCTCACCTTTCCCCTTCTCTCTGTCTCTCTCTGGCAAGGGCACATGCCTTATTAGAAAAACACAAAGTTTGGAGTTTTAGGATACTTAGGGCAGTGAAATTACTGTGTATGATACTATTATATTGGGTCATTGGAAAAGTCATGGCATTTTTTTCTGTGCAAAAATGTGTCATGGCTTTTCCGACCTAATATAATGGTGGGTATGAGTCATAAATTTTTCCAAACCCATAGAAGGTCCAACACGAGTACTGAACCGAATGTACATTATGGATTTTGGGTGTAATGATGTATCAGTGTAAATTCATCAGTTGTAACAAATGTACCACCTGGTTGGGGGTGTCAGCCACGGGAGAGGTCGTGTGTGTGAGGGGAGAGGGTATAAGGAAACTCTGGATCTTCCACTTAATTTTCCTGTGAACCTAAAACTACTCTAAAAAATAAAGTAAATTAAAAAACGAACAAACAAAACACCAAGCACACTCTTACCTTGTTCTGGACACAGATCTAGTAATAAAAGTAATAAAATAGTACTAATAATATAGGTACTTGTGACTCAGAAGAAAAATAAAAGTGAAAGCATGTGGGATTGCCCCCCAGATCCCTTAACCCATCTCTGTGGGGCTTGGGAATCTGAAAAGATAATTAAGGGGAAGAGGAGCAGCTGGTAGCCCATCAATATTGTGACACCAACAATTTGCATGAGTGACTTAAATGTGTCACGGGATAAGAGCTTTAATTTGGTGGTGGTTTCTTCTTTTTCTTTTTCTTTTTTTCAGTCCTTTCAAGTTCCTGTAATGTTCTCTTTAATATATAAATGTGTGCTTTAGGGTGAGGCTGCTGGTTAGTTTTTACTGAAATGTTTGTTGAAGGATTGCTTGTCTTCTGCCAGTTGAGTTATATAAAGTAGCTACCTTGGGTCTCAAAGACGGAATCCAGTTTAAAAAAAAAAAAGCAGAAAAGGCTGATCTGTAGATTTTATTTTCAAGGGCTGGTATGAAATCTGGTATTTCTGGTTTGGAGTGTATTGAAGAATTTGATACCAGGGAACCCGCTTTCCTCCTCCTCTATCTCCCACCTGCCGCTTAGATAAGATCATTCATGAGTCTCTCACATCTCCCTTCCAGACCTGTGAGGGCCCTTGTACTTTTCACTTCCAGAAGGCCATACTTCTGTCAGTATCTCATCTCTGCCAGAACTATCAACAACTGTGAAAAACTTGAGATTCTATGCCACCTTACAAGCCAGTAAGTCTTCCCATCACCATTTCATGAATGCTGACTAAAGACACGAGATTCCTAGGTCAGAGACAAAGGACTCTATTACCCACAGCTCAATAAGAGCATGAGCATCATGTTTGCATCAGTTCCTCTTGTCTCCAAGTTGCACTGGGTGATATGGAGCAGCCCAGGTGTGTGCTCTGCACACAGTGGGTTTGTGTTATAACTGAGGAACCCTGAGTTTAGGAAACCACGGTAGTTTATTTATTTTTAAAAGTTTATTCATTTATTAATGCCAGAAGACATGTGAATGCAACAGAGAAAGAGAACCACTCCTCATGGGGCGTGGTCATGCAGCAATCTTTCCCCTTTGTTGGGACCCTGGGAACATGTGTGTGTGTGTGCGTGCTTGGCATGTTGCCACGGGGGCTAGGATTCACACTGTCAGCCATGTGGGAGCTGGCCTTATCACAGTGCTTAACCACTGTGCTATGGGGCTGGTCTTCTGTTTTTAAAAGGTTTTTGTTTGTTTGTTACAGGATGCATGCACTCACTGGAGAGAGACAGAGAGAGAAGGGAAAAGTGGAAAAATCACCCCCCCATGGAGGGATGTCCATATCACAATCCTTTCTCTTCCATTGTCCTCTCAGGATTTTGGTCACACATGCACACAGGCCCAGCATGCTTTCCAAGTTGCTGGGTCCAGGATTTGAACCATGTGAATCAGACATGTGGGATCCAGCGCCTTAACCTGCCTGCCACCTACTGGCCTGAAAGTTTATTTCTTCCATGACAGAAGGAAGAGGAAAAAGGCACTCCCAATTGTGTCCCCATGCCACAGTTCATCTTCTGTCTTAGCTAGTCCAGAACGTTATAGGCATGTTCAGGGAGGTTCTGGGATGTGAACCCAGGGCCTTTCCCATTGGGTCTAGTTGTGTTAATGCTGTGCCAGCATCTGCCCCATCCCCTGTATTTTAAAGAGCATTTACATGGGACACAAATATTGTTGATCTGCCTCGTTCACAAAATTATTTTCTAGACTTTCTTTTCAAAGGAAGATTCAAATTCAAGGGCTCTCCTTTTTTTTTTTTTTTTTTAAGTCCCTGACCAGGTGGCCAACCTGTTAGACACTGCCCATGAGTCCTTGCAGATACGAACCTCAGCAGTCCTTCTTTCCAAACAAAGTAGACAGCCGGATCTGCGGCTTGGAGCTCTTTCTGCTGGAGAGATCATCTTCATCACAGACTTTGATGCACCACTGACTGGCGTAGGGAGAGGCCATTCTCATCCACCTGGTGCTGGCATAGTGGGCAGACCCAGGCCATGCTTTCTTCTTCATTAACCGTCCATAGGGGACTCCCCAGCAGGCTGGAGGTGTGGGTGAGAGGGCGGTGGAGGCTTTTCTAAACACCTGTGTATGCAGCTCCTTGTGTATTCTGGACCTGTTCAGACCAGCTTTGCACATTCTACCTCTGTTTTGCAATGAATTGCCACTAGGATCATTTGGTTTTATACTTGATAGACCAGTAACATCCAGTTCACGATGTGCAGTTTGTGTTGTACGATACCTTTTTCTTTAGGTTTTTGCCATAGGGTGTGTGCACTCCCTGAGAGAGGCAGAGAGAGGGAAAGTGGGAAATCACCCTCTCCCCCTGGGGGCATGGCCACATCACGGTCTCTTCTCCATTCTTCTCTTAGGATTTTGGGCTCACATGCACACATGCCTAGGGCAATTTTTTTTTTTTGAGAGTTTTTTTTTGCTATAGGGCATGTGCGCTTGCCAGAGAGACAGAGAGAGACAGAGAGACAGAAAGCAAGAAATCACCCTCCAGGGGGGATGGCCACACTGCAATCCCTTCTCCTCCATCCTCCTCTTGGGATCTTGGGCATGCATGCACACATGCCTGGAGTGAGTTTAAGCCACCGGGCCTGGGAATCCATCCATGGTCAGCTACATGGGAGTCCAGCGACATAGCCATTAAGCCAACTGCTGGTCCCCCTAGTGTGATTTTCAAGCCGTTGGGGCTGACACTCAAATCACGCAGTCAGCCATGTGGAATCTACTGCCTTAACTTCCCCACCACCGCTGCTCCCATTTGGAAACTTAAAATTAAAATCAAGAGAGGACTGGGACCAGCAGTTAGTGTAATGGCTATGTCGCTGGACTCCCACATAGTCGACCGCAGTTCGAGTCCTGGACCCGGTGGCTTAAACTCACGCCAGGCGCATGTGTGTGCGTGCCCAAGATCCCGAGAGGAGAATGGAGGAGAAGGGATTGTGGCGTGGCCATCCCCCCCTACGGGGTGATTTCTCACTTTCTGTCTCTCTCGCTCTCTCTGTCTGTCTGGTGAGTGCACGCGCCCTATAGCAAAAACCTCTCCAAAAACAAGAAAAAAAAAAAGAGTAGAGGACTATATAGCAGCTAACTATCATATAGAGCTTATGTATGTTTTTAACCTTGATTCTTATATTTCTTCTGTCATCACTCACATTAAAATAATAAAATAATGTATTATAGGTTTTTTATTATAAAACGCTTATTACAATTATGCTTCATAAATGATAATTTTAGAGATTTTAGTAAATGAGGGACCAGCAATTAGCGTAATGGCTATGTCGCTGGACTCCTATGTACTTGACCACAGTTCGAGTCCCAGACCTGGTGGCTTAAACTCACGCTGGGCGTGTGTGCGTGTGTGCTCAAGATCCCGAGAAGAGAATGGAGGAGAAGGATTGCGGCGTGATCATCCCCCCGGAGGGTGATTTCTCGCTTTCCGTCTCTCTTTCTCTGTCTTTCTGGCGAGCGCGTGTGCCCTATAGCAAAAAACCCCCCCCCCCCATAAAAGAGATTTTAGTAAATGATGTCATTTAAGATATTGTTTTGACTGCCAAACAATGTGAATGTCACACTGTTACAATGAATTAAAAAGCAAACAAACCTGGGTGCCAGATGGAGGTGCAGTGTTAAAATGTGATGTTTTGCAAGACTGACTTACGCGGGAAGGGTCCAGGTTCACCTCCGAAGACTCTCCGAGCGCACCCGGCATGGAGTGCTCCTGATTTGGGGCTGGCTGAGGCTGGGGGAGGACTGCAGTGTCAGACCCTGTTGAGGGTGCATGCAAGGAAAAAAAATGTGTAAAATCGAGGTGAAAGGACGGTAGCTGAGAGGAATGAAACATTTCTTCTGGTTATGCCGTCTCTACTCATTGTGAGGTAGGAAACTTTATTTATTTATTTATTTTTGGTTTCTATGTATTCTGTTCAGGTGGTAAAAAGATCATCCTGCCTGAGTGAGTCCTCTCAAAATTAATTTTTCAATGGACTGTAGTTATACTCTTAGGTGCTTCATTGATTATAAAAGCAACAGTTTCGCCTTTTGGAAAAGGCCAGAACCACCGTCTTCCAGGAATTAACCAAAATGATGAACACAAAGGGAGGCACCCAATATCTGTTCACTAGGCCTTTTAGAAAACGGGATGGTTCCTTTGGCAACATACATGGGAATCTATAAGACAGGTGATATTGTAGACATCAAGGGATGGGTACTGTTCAAAAAGGAATGCCCCACAAATGTTACCATGGCAAAACAGGACGTCTACAGTGTTACCCAGCATACTGTTGGCATTGTTGTGAACAAACAGATTAAGGGCAAGATTCTTGCCAAGGAATTAATGTGCGTATTGAGCATATTTAGCATTCTAAGAGCAGAGATAGCTTCCTAAAACGTGTTAAGGAAAATGGCCAGAAAAAGAAGGAAGCCAAAGAGAAAGGGCCCTGGATTCACCTAAAGCGCCAGCCTGCTCCACCCAGAGAAGCACACTTCATGAGAACTAACGGAAAGGAGCCTGAGCTTCTGGAACCTATTCCCTATGAATTCATGGCATGGCGGGTGTTAAAAATAAACTAAACTATAGTCTAAAACGGAAATCTAAAAGCAAGAGTTTCTCACTTCTGGAAGATGGATCATTTCTCAAGGTTCTTATGTTGTTGCTATTAAATGATTGGTTTGGTTAACAGCACAGACAAGGCTCTTTTTCTGTTCACAGGTTTCTTTGTTCTAATCTTTATTGATTGATTTGTTTTTTAAGTATTTTTAAAAGAGGTTTTTGCCTTAGGGCATATGTGCTGACTAGCTGGAGGGTGGGAGGGGGTGAGAAGAGACAGACAGTGAGAGGGAAAGTGAGAAATCACCTTCCGGAGAGAATGGGTATGCCTCAAACCCTTCTCCATTCTCCCCGGATCTTGGGCATGCATGCGCATGTGCCCAGTGTGTTTCAAGCCACTAGGTCTGGAACTTGAACCACAGTCAGCCATGTTGGAGAGCGACGTAACCTGCTGGTTCCTGTTCTGCTTTTTATTGAATGACTACATGCCCCTGGCAATTCTATCAGTGTTTTTCTTCTCCCAAATCACATACCACAAAATCAGAAATTTTGGATTAACAGAAACATTTTTGATGTGGGTTTCTTTTTTTGCACCTAGATTACCTTTGGGGTTCCTTAGGTGGGTGTTTGGTAGCAAAAGCTTATGTAGTTTATCATCTGGCACATGTCAGCAAAGGAAGGGTTCCAGGAATTTGTAGGCTTGGCTGGTTTGCTCCATGTCTCCAAAGCTGCTCAGTGGTATTCTACAAGTTATCCTCTAATCAGATTTCGAGGAAAAAGAGGACAGCCCTCTCTTCCTTGTTGGGTGTTTTAGTAAACACTTGGGTTGATTTTATACAAAGGAGGTGTTGCTCACATGCATATACTTTGGTGACTGTATGTCTTTATTATCTTCATAGGATGTTTGTATAGCATGTTTGTAAGCCAACACTTACAACCAGGTATGGTCAGCAAGTGATTTCCGAGAGAAATTATTTCTTAGTTTGCAATGTCCTTGTCTATTAAAAGTAATCAGGGCATCCAGTTTATGGGACAGATTATAAAATCTGAAAAACCTCAAGATTCATCAGTGCTTTCTTTTCTTTTCTTTTTAGTTATTTGTTTTCTTGTCTTCAGACAATTTACATCCCAAAACAACTGACTTTACATTCCATTTCCTCTTCTCCCATTTGATGCCCTTTAAAAATAAACCTGAGGCTGGTTCCTGGTTGTGGCTTTCTCCATCAGAGAAGTCGGCCCACCCGATGCTCACTTTTCTATACTTCTGTGTCTTTGTGTGTTTGTTGTTATGTTTATTTCTAATCCACAGCCTCCCTACTCAGAAAAAAATGTGTTCAGCCGAGCAGGTTCCAGCAATTTATCTATCAAAAATACTGTGGCCAGCCATCTGCCCATACTTCTAATGAACTTGAATGTTTTAGCAAATAAAAGGCTGAGTCTCCTCCCAGATGTAATACAGAGTAAGTCTATGAAATGTCTGGTTACTAATGGCCGCACACTGGTGAGAAATTCATGAAGAATGAAGAATGTGTTAAATTATTATAAAGCATTAAGGGCAATTCATTCGCATGTTTAAGAAGCCCCAACTCAAGGGGTTCAAATCAAGTTTCAGTCCCAGAAGACATTGCTTGAAATTTCCTGATCAGGTTCTAAACAAGTCAAGTTATTGATAAGGCCTCTATTTAGATCTATGCCTCTCCCAAATAAAATATCATCCCCATTCATTTTATGTTAGACCCCTGATAGGGTCTGATCTTACTGCAATCCCTTCTCTATCTCTCCATCCTGTTGGGATTTTGGACGCATTTACAAATGAACCCAGCATGTCTTTTAATCTACTGAGGCTGAGGATCTGGCTGCCTTAACCACTAGGCCACGGGTTGACTCATCCCCACTTGTTTAATTAGCTGCTTGTGGCACTAGCAGTTGGCATAATGGCTATGTCACTGGACTCTCATGTAGTCGACTGTGGTTCGAGTCCTGGATCTGGTGGCTTAAACTTATGCCAGGCATGTGTGTGTGTGTGCCCAAGATCCTGAGAGGAGAATGGAGGAGAGGGATTGTGGCATGGCCATCCCCACTGGGGAGGTGATTTGTTGCTTTCTATCTCTCTGTCTTTCTCTGTCTTTCTGGCAAGTGCATGCACCCTATAGCAAAACCCTCTCAAAAAAAAAAAAAATTAAATGCTTGCTATAATCTCGCTTTCACTAGACATTGGGACTAACAACCAATTCACCTTTTCCTAGAGTCAAATGCATGGGAAACTTACAGTTGCTAATGGGACCATAAGGATAGGTGGAAGCACTTCTACTCCAATCCTGACTGTAAATTCTGAAAACCTTCCAGATTTCTTCCAAGAACTTTCCATTTTACAACAACTAGTAAAAGAAACTTCTAGCAGGTAGCTCTCACCTTGGTCATTTATTGAAAAGAAGGTCTGGCTTCTGACTTCATTTATTTCTTCCTAGCTAGATTGTGATTTGTCTCTCATCCAACCAGTTCTACCCTCGCATGACTCCTGCACCATTACCCTCCACCCCAAGTATCCACAGCTAATAGTTTCCTTCCAAAATTTTCTTTTATATGCATGCAAAATACAGTATCTTTTTCTTTCATACAAATGGTACATTGGTCACCTGTGTCATTCTGTACCTTGTGTCATGGCATACTACTAATAAATTTATATTAAAATAAAAACCTTTTAGGGGCCAGCAGGTGGCATGGTGGTTAAGGCACTGGATTCCCACATGGCTGATTGCAGTTTGAGTGCTGAACCTGGTGGCTTGATAATCACACTAGGCACGTGTGTGTGTGTGTGTGTGTGTGTGTGTGTGTGTATGTGTGTGTGCCCAAAATCCTGAAGAAAAGGGAATTATGGCATGGCTACCCCTGCTGGGGGTTGATTTCTCACTTTCCCTCTCTCTGGCTCTCTCTGATAAGCACATGTGCCCTATGGCAAAAACCTAAAAAAAAACCCAAAAAACAAAAAACTTTTGTTTAATGAATTATAAGAAAAATGTAGGGAACCAGCAGTTAGCGTAATGGCTATGTTGCTGGACTCCCACGTAGTCGACCGCAGTTTGCGTCCCGGACCTGGTGGCTTAAAACTCACGCCGGGTGTGTGTGCGTGCGTGCCCAAGATCCCGAGAGGAGAATGGAGGAGAAGGGATTGCAGCATGACCATCCCCCCGGGGGGTGATTTCTCGCTTTCTGTCCCGAACCCGCGGGATGAATCGGGCAGGGAAACTCGAGTGAGGGGGCGGAGGTCTGGAACCGGTGCAGCATCTCAGCACGGGAGCGAAAGAAGTATCACAGCTCACACAGTGTCACAGCTCTTGATGATGTAAAGGTTTCGCTCATTTATTGAGGGCTAGAGCGCTTTCTTATATACACAAGGCAGAGGGAGGTAGGCGGGGTTTACAGCGGACCTTATTGAGGACCTGTCAGCTCTGTGTGAACCAGGGGGTCTGCATTCCTGGTGTCTGTGTCAAGGTCGCACCGGCCATTTTTAAGCGGTGAAGGTCATGGCAGCCATTTTGATGTGGGCAGCTCCCCACAGCTTTCTGTCTCTCTGTCTCTCCCTCTCTCGCACCCTATAGCAAAAACCTCTCAAAAAAAAAAAAAAAAAAAGAAAAATGTAAAAATAAGTCATAGGTTGGGAGAAAATATTTACAATGCATATATTTGTATTATTACAAAGGATTTACATTTATAGAGCTCATAAATCAAAAGAAAAAAGACAACTCAAAAACTAGGCCACAGTGAAGAAACCCAAATGCTCAGTAAACTATTAAAAGATCATAGAAATACAAAGTAAAACCACAACAAGGACTGGCCCTATAACCTATTAAAGGAGAGAGATATCACATGGCTGACTGTGGTTTGAACCCCTGCCCTGAAGACTTGAAAAACATGCTTGTGTGTGTGTGTGTGTGTATGCGTGTCTGCCTTGAACCACCTGCAAAGGGGTATTGGGGCTACAGAGACAATGAGGCTCTGGAGCAGGTAGCTTCCTCTATCTGCAGGGATTGTGTACAACTGGCTAACTGAACAGCTACCCACCCCCTGCATTACAACTTCTCAACCAAGACCTACATCTTTCCTGTGTGCAACCCTTGCAAGGCAGGGGTCATTATTCACTTTCAGCTGCTATTTTCCCTCAGCTACCTTCCCAGAGGAGGATCCTGCTCCCTACACACAGTCTGAGACTCTAATAAGCACACTACTGTGCAGCAGTCACCATTGATCTGAGGGCACCTGTCTCCTCCACAGGTGGAATATCGTGCAAACTGCAGTCGGCTATGTGATACCTAGCTCCCTTAACCACCAGGCTACAGGGCTGCTCACACTGTGGTTTTAATTTCTATGACCTTGTAAAGCTTACTGAGCATTTGGGTTTCTTCTTTGTGATTTGTCTGTCTTCTTGGCCCAATCTTTGGGTCAAAATCCTGACAGGATGTAGAAACAGAGGAGCAGGGACTGTGGCATGACCATATCCCATTGCGGGGTGCTTCCTCCTCTTCCTTCTCCAAACCTTCTTCCATCCTTGTCTCTCTGGCTCTCTCTGGAGAGTGCACGAGCCCTACATCAATTTTAAAAAAAGGAAATACAATGAGAATTGATTTTACATCTATCAGATTGGCAAAATGGAAGTCTGTCCATATCAGGTGCTGGTGAGGGATGAGGCAGTTTTAGCGTCACCATCACTATCCCAGGCTGGGATAAGGGTTTCATAGATAAATGAGAGCCTTCTTCATATGTTACTGTGTCTGTAGCTGGTTCAAATCTGTTCAGTTTTAAAAAGTGGAATTGGTCTTCCTGAGTAACAGTGGAACGGGACCAATGGGAATCTCAGCCTGTGCAACTGAATAGCTAGGGCCTTATCTATGGAGTGGCTAGGAATAGAAAAGAATATTTTCACATGGCTCACCTTGGCAGGTTGCCTTCCTAAGGTAATTCAGTAGCAAAACCTGACAGCTTTTCACTTCAGGGCCATGTTTTCTGGAGTTTACTACATGAAGTAAGTAATCATTTATGTCTATCCTAGCTACTGTAAATAGGGTTACATATACCAATGCACTCATTGTCTTGAAAAGAGAATCTTCTGGGTAAAACATAATGTAAGTTAAATGGAGAAAAAGCAATGTGTACATTGAGTATTTATTTTCATTTTACCTTCAATTAGTTCTGAGATTCTTTTGAGTTTCTGAAACAGTATTGGGCCATAATTTATGGTGGGAGTAGTCGAGGATAGTTTTCATATCAATAAAGGGTCAACTCAACAAAAACAGTAGCCCAGAGATTAGACCTAAATGTCTGTGACATCATCGATGAGTGTGGGATTTTCTGGAAGGATGTAACTGGGCATTTTGCTTGACTTTTGGGAAGCTCATCACATTTCCTTAATTCACCCAACAGTATGAACCAAACTATGACATAAAACTTGAGATTCTCACCTGAAATATGAATGAACATTCTTGAATGAAATATGCTTAGGTTTGTATGTAACTTGCCTTATTTCCACAGACCTGGATTGGTTTTTATTTAAACTAAACTTTTTTTTTAGATTGAATATAAAAACAGTCAGGTATTTAAAGCTTCCTTTTGGTCCCAGATTTATTTATCTATTTATTATAATTGCCAAAAGGTGTGTGCACTTTCTAGAAAGAGAGAGAGAGAGAGAGAGAGAGAGAGAGAGAGAGAGAGAGAGAGAAAGTACCCTCACCCCCTCAATGGAATGTGATCCTGCTGCAGTACCTTCTCCTCCATTTCTACATCCTGCCAGGATTTTGAGCTCATGTGCACATGCCCAGTGTATTTTCCAAGCCATCAGGGCTGGAATTCGAACTGCAGTTGATCATGTGAGATCCAGCTTCTTTAACCACTAGGCTATGAGGCAGGCTCCTGGTCCTAGCTTTAATCTGAACTTCTAGTATTTGCTACCTCTTGCTAGTGGTGTGACTTATGAGAGTGGAGAAGGGACTGCTGACAGAGTCTATCTGGTTCCCACAAGAATTATTTCCATTTTCTATTTTATTTATTTATTTATTTATTTTTGGAGAGGTTTTTGCTATAGGGCATGTGCAGTTGCCAGAAAGACAGAGAGAGATAGAGAGGCAGAAAATGAGAAATCATCTCCTGGGGGGATGGCCACGCCACAATCCTTCCTCCTCCCCTCTTCTCTTGGGATCTTGGGCATGCACACACATGCACCCGGCATGAGTTTAAGCCACTAGGTCCAGGTCTCAAACCACAGTCAACTACATGGGAGTCCAGAGACATAGCCATTATGCCATCTGCCGGTCCCTCTATTTATTTTAAATGTTCTATATAAAAATAGTTGTACAACTTTGATTAAAAAAACAAGTTTCAGAGTAGAAAAATCAAGCCATCTGCAAACCCTAGTGAGGTCGAAATCTTCCCTGGCCTGAGCAGGTGACAGCTCTGAAAGAAAATGAACTGTGTACACTCCGAGCTGCTTCTGGTTTCCAGGAAGTCTCAGCTGCCTAGGCCTCATTGCCACAACTGTGTCTCTGGAAAGGCAGCTTGGAGTTTGCTGTCTGGGCTTGGTTCTTTATCTGTGAACCAAGTTGGACTGGTTGACTTCTAGGTAGCTTTTTGAAAGGCTCCATTCTCTTGAGTTCAAGAATTAGTCTTGGGCCAGGCGGTGGTGCAGTGGTAAATTGGATTCAAATGGGAAAGCTCCTGGATTCTCTTCCCAGGACCTCTCTGAGCATGGCCATGATCCAGGCCACCTGAGACTGGGAGGATAGTGGCATGAGGACCTAACTGGGGATGCTGGTCTGTTTCTCTCTTATGGACTAAATAAATACACTTAAAAAAAATCTGTCTTTAGTTCTTGAACTCAGGAGTGTCCCAACCCTCAGGACAGTCGAACAGGTTTCCTGAAGGAAGGAGTGAGATGGGAGGAATGGCACAGTGTTACAACACGGAGACGACACAGTGTTACAACTCTTCAGGGTGGTCCGGAGACGATGCAGTGTTACAACTCTTCAGGGTCGTCTGGAGATTGTGGGCCAGGGATCCTGGTTATATATCATTGGTGGGTGGTGATTGGATGTTCTATATGTAAATGAAGGATTGTAAAAGGTGGGTTATGATTGGTTGCTTTTGTGGACCAATCATGAGGTTCCGGATATGCAAATCTGAGGGATTCTAAGCTCACCGATTTGCTATGGGGAGTGGCCAATCAGAGTATGGTTTTGAAGATGAGGTTTTTGAAGTGGAGCCAATCATGGCCTTTGGCATTGTGTAATTGTTTGCTGAGAAACCGAAACCTAAGGGCGATATTCGCTGGTGTGCAGCCTCCCACATAGGAGAAGCAAGACCTTTCAAAAAGCAAGAATTTCCTAGTTCAAGAACAAGAATCTCAGGGCTGGCAGGTGGCATGGTGGTTAGGGCACTGAACCATGGTCAATCATGGTTCGAGTTCTGGACCTGGCAGCTGGCTTTCTCACTTTCCCTTTCTCTAACTCTCTGTCTCTCTCTGGGCAAATCGAAGAATAATAACAACAAATGGAATTGAAGAAATAAGGAATTGTTAAAAAAAAAAAAAGAGAATCTTCTCATGCACTTTTAGGCGCTGGGAGGTCAGGAAGCATATGGTGTTTCTCAGTTGAGAAACTGGGTGCTCCGTTCTGAGACTGCATGGAAGGCGCTGCTCCCCCATTTTCCTCCCCCCCTGCCTCTGACTTTGGTGATCATCGTTTTTTTTCTCTGTAGTTTCACAACTGTATGACATCCCTAAAGAATATAGTTTAGTGGGCTAGCAGGAGGTGTGGAGTTTAATACGCTGGATACCACATGGCCAAATGTGGTTTGAGCCCTGGGCCCAGTGACTTGAAAATCATGCCTGGCACATGTACATGCATGACTGAAATCCTGAGAGGAGAGTGGAGGAGAAGGATTTGCAGTGTGGCTGACGCCCCTAGGGGGGAATTTTTCACTTTCTCTCTCTCTGTCTCTCTCTGGTTAGTGCATGTGTCCTATGGCAAAAACCTAAAAAAAAAAAAAAAGTAAAAAAAAAAGTTTATATCTTTATATAAACAAATCATATTATACCTGCTCTTTTGTGACTTTTTTTTCCCATTGAACATTATATTTGTGAGATTGGTATAGATTGATGCATGCACCTGTAGTTTATTTATTTATTTGACATAGCATTCCATTTCATGAACAAGTTCATTCATTCTATTGTTGAAGGCAAATCCATTGTTTTTGGCTTTAGCCCATTGGACAATGCTTCTGTGAACACTCTTGCCTGTGTCTACTGGTGTGACTGGCAGGAACCCTCCAAATCTGCAGTATTTATCCTTATACTTAAGGATAGAATTACCAAGGGGAGGGACCAGCAGGTGGTGTAATGTTTACGTCACTGGACTCCCACATAGCCAACTGTGGTTCAAGTCCTGGACCTGGAGGCTTGAAACACACCCCAGGGGTGTGTGCATGTGGGTCCAAGATCCCGAGAGGAGACTGGAGGAGAAGGGATTGCGGTGTCTGTCTTTCTGGTGAGTGCACACACCCTCTAGCAAAAATCTCTCTGAAAATAAAGAATCCCCAAGGGGAAGAAAACACTATATCAAATTACTCTGCACCCGGCAGGTACAATGGACACTGAGTTTCCATTGCTTCATGTCATCTCTTACCCTTGTTATTCTCAGACTTCAGCTTTTTTGTCACTGAGGGTGTGAATAGTCCTTCACTGTGGTTTTAATCTGCATTTCCCTATTGATGAGGCTGAGTAATTTTTCATGTCTTACAGATTTCGTCCTTGCCCTGTGGGAAATGTCTGTTCATATGCTTTGCCTTTATTTAGTTTAATTGTTTCTGAATGTGTGTGTATATGTGTGTGTGTGTTCATAGGAACGTATTGTGTGTTTCTGGGTATTGGTTAGTTGTCAGCTATAAATGTAAGTCTCTGCTCCCAGTTTGTGGCTTGATTTTTTATTTTCTTTATGATTTCTTTAGGTGCACAGATTAAAAAAGAAAAAAAATAACCTGAAAGTATGAGTATGGCTAATGATTTTTATGTCTTAATTAGGAAATCTTTTCCTGTGCCAAGATCATGAAGATATTTCCCGTTTTGTCTTTCTTTTTAAAAAGAACTATTTATTTGTATTTGTTGTTATTATTATTATTAATTTGACCAGAGAGAGACAGAAAGAGAGAGAAAGGGAAAATGAGAAAGCAAGCCATCAGATCTGGGACTTGAACCATAGTCAGCCATGTGGGAAGTCCAGCACCTTAATCACTATGCCACCTGCTGGTTCCCTATTTTGTCTTTTAAAGTCTTTATGTTTTTCCTCTTGTGCAGATCTTTTTTTTTTTTTTGAGAGAGATTTTTGCTATAGGGTGCATGTGCTTGCCGGAGAGACAAGGAGAGATGGATAGACAAAAAGTGAGAAATCCTCCCTGCTCCCTCAGGGAGGATGGCCACACCACAATCGCTTCTCCTCCATTCTCCTCTCAGGATTTTGGGCATGCACACACATGCACCTGTCGTGAGTTTCAAGCTTCCGGCTCCGGGACTCAAACTGTAGTTGAGCATGTGGGAGTCCAGCAACGTAACCATTACATCATCTGCTGGTCCCTTATGCAGATCTTTAATACTCCTGGAATTGAGTTCTGTGTGTGGCTTCAGGTAGAGGTGGGAGATCCACTTGTTCCAGTATGATTTATTTAAAGAAAAAACCAGAGTCAATCCTCTCCCCATTGCTATGAGCTGCCACCTGTTACGTATCAGCTTTCCCTTGCCTTTCCCAGTATGGGTAAGCAATGACACCTGCTCCGTTTTGAGAAAAATGAAATGAATTCTGTATATCCGTTCTCCTTCCCATTCACCAAACGTTCCCATGTGGTTATTTTAGCAACATATTATGAAAATGCTACATGAGAGCCCTGTGTATTTCTTAACTTCTTTGGGTTTGTTCTAGTCACACTACCCCAGTCATCACAATTTGTAAATTCCCCCAGGTGTAGTTTCTCCAATCTGTGTTGTCCCAAGAGGTACAAACCAGAGTTGTGTGTTTGGTAACTTATAAATTGTTGACTCTCAGGCTTTGATACTTTGGAGAGAACAAGTGGAAAATTCAAGCTACTGAGCAAAAAAACTGGGGCAGCAAACGGGAGCAGTGGTGCCTGCAGAGGGTGTTGCCGACCTTAGGAGCAAGACTCTGGCCTCCTTTTAAAATTCTTTTCTGTGTTCCCCCAGGCTGGCCTCACTGTTCCTATTTATTGGAATACACCAACTCAATGTCTCTTTCACCTCTAAAATTCAAATGCGGTCACCGTCTTCCTTTGTAACTGTGTACCTAAACATCTTTTCCATAGCTCCAGTTTCTCTCTCTCTCTCGAAAAGAATTCTTAATTTAATTAATTTATTATTATTTTTTAATTTGATGAGAGAGAGAGACAAGAGAGAAAGCGAGAAAGCAAGTCACCTGGTTTGGGACTCCAACTGTGGTTGGCTATGTGGGAATCCAGCTCCTCAACTACCATGCCACCTGCTGGCCCTGCAGTTTCTCTTAGGTGCCCTGTCTGCCCCCGAGTCACTGTGAAGTCCTGTAACAATATATGGGCCTCTACCTTTTTTCCAAAAAACATTTATTTATTTATTTCCATTTGCTATTATTATTATTTCTAATTTGACCAGAGAGAGAGAGAAAGGGAAAATGAGAAAGCAAGCCACCAGGTCCAGGACTCAAATGTGGTTGGCCATGTGGGAATCCAGCACCTTTAACCACCACGCCACGTGTCGATCTCTGGACCTCTACTTTTTCAAAATGTCTTTCACGAGAGTGAGACAGAGAAAGAGGAGAGGAAGAGGGAAAGTGAGATAGCACCCTCAACAGAGTCTCCCATGCTGTCATCCTTCCTTCCCCCATGATCTTTCCAGCTAGGGTCATGGGCTGTGGACCGGGCACAGATACGTCAACTGGGGAACCGAACCTGTGATATTTCAAATAGATCTGGTTTCATCTGAGCAATGCATTAGTGCAGCCATGAAGCCAGTCCAATACATATACCGATTTGGACCTCTCTGCACTCACAAATGAGGATACCAATAACTCCCCTCACTTTCCTTATAAATTCGTTGGGAAGCTCAAGTAAGATAGTGTATATAGAAATAATAAAGTATTGGGACCAGCAGTTGGCATAATGGCCGTGTCGCTGGGCTCCCGTGTAGTCGACTGTGGTTTGAGTCCCAGATCTGGTGGCTTAAACTCACGCTGGGCGCATGTGCATGTGCGTGCGTGCCTAAGATCCCGAGAGGAGAATGGAGAAGAGATTGTGGCGTGGCCATTCTCCCCTTGGGGGCGATTTCTCACTTTCTGTCTCTCTGTTTCTCTCTCTCTGTCTTTCTAGTGAGCGCAAAAACCTATTTAAAAATAAAAGAAATAATAAAGTATTTAAGAAATGGAAGCAATTATAGAGACATTCACTGGATACCTACTCTGATCCCGCCTAAATAAGCAGCATGCAGTCTCAGTCCTGAGAGAGCCTACAGACCAGAACGTCCATAGAGACAGCATGGTCTAGAGGATAGGATACCGGAACAGAAGCATGAAGGCTAGTTTTCTGGTACTATACTTGTGTATGACGTGGACAAGCTCCTAACTTCCCTGATCCTGAATTTTTTAATTTATAAAATGAGGCATGGTAAAGATAAATCAGACAATTGATAACATTTCTTGTAAAATTATCTAATTCTGTGCTCTTGGACAAACCACAATAATTCCATCTCTCTCTCTCTCTCTTTTTTCTTTTCCTTTTTACAGGTTTTTGTCAAAGAGCACATGCGCTCGCAAGAGAGAGACAGAGACAGAGACAGTGAGAGGGAAAGTGAGAAATCACCCCTCCCTGGGGGAGTGGCCATAACACAGTACCTTCTTTTCTATTCTCTTCCTGGGATCTTGGGCCTGCACACACGTGCACCCAGCATGGTTTTGAAGCTATTGAGTGTGGGATTTGAACTGTGGGTAGCTATGTGGGAGTCCAGCAAGGTAACTACTATGCCATCTGCAGGCCACTCATATCTTTTTTTTTCCTACAGAGTTTATTTATTACTTCTGTGAGAGAGAGGGAGGGAGGGAGACAGACAGACAGACAGACAGACAGTGACAGGGAGAGAGAGAAGCACCCTTTGCATGCCACAATTCACTCCCACTTTTTTTTTTTGGAGAGATTTTCACTGTAGGGCGCATGCGCTCACCAGATAGACAGAGAGAGACAGAGAGACAGAAAGCGAGAAATCACCCCCCAGGGGGGATGGTCACACCACAATCCCTTCTCCTCCATTCTCCTCTTGGGATCTTGGGCACGCACGCACACACGCCCAGCATGAGTTTTAAGCCACCGGGTCTGGAATGCGAACCGGGGTCGACTACGTGGGAATCCAGCGACATAGCCATTACGCTAACTGCTGGTTCCCTTCACTCCCACTTTTAGCCAGCCTGGAACACAGATGTGCTCCCAGCATGCTTAGGGAGCTCCCAGGATGCAAATCCAGGACCTTTCCCTTCTCAGGTGTTCATCCTATTTGCTCTCTTTGGGTTGTTTGGTGGTCTATGGGATTATAACCTCTCCTCTAATCTTTTTTCTCATCCAGCGCAATACATACAAGACTAATGCAAATTATTATTCACTTAGTAGGAAGTGAGGAAATCACAGGATGGGGTAATAGGCCAAAAAAAAAAAAAAAAGGAATCTTCGTTTTAGTTTCATTTCTTATACAAGAGAAGGAGATGGAGAGAGAGAGCACCAATAGCACCATTGGTGCCTTCACACCACAGCCCTGTTGCCAGCCTCAGCCAGCCTGGATCATGGCCATGGGTGGGCCCGGCGTGCACAAGGAGACGCAGGACATAAGCCTGGGACCTTCCCAGGGAGCTTCGGCAGCAGACTGTTGGTTTCCCACCACTCAGCCGGCCTTCCTTTCATTTTAATTGCGGAACTGCGGCTTTTGTCTGCTTTACTAACAGGTCCATTTGACTTGGTTGACGTCAGTAGTCTGCCTTGCCTTACTATTTTTTTTCCTTAAGACTTATTTTTGGGACCAGCAATTAGTGTAATGGCTATGTTGCTGGCTTCCCACGTAGTCGACCACGGTTCAAATCCCAGACCTGGTGGCTTAAAACTCATGCCGGGCTCGTGGGCTCGTTGTGCCCAAGATCCCGAGAGGAGAATGGAGGAGAAGGGATTGTGGCGTGACCATCCCCCCTGGGGGGTGATTTCTCGCTTTCTGTCTCTATGTCTCTCTCTTGCTTTCTGTCTCTCTGTCTCTCTCTGTCTTTCTGGCAAGCGCACACGCCCTATAGCGAAAAACCTCTCAAAAAAAAAGGAAAAAGAAAGAAAAAGAAAAAAATAAAAGAATTATTTTTTATTTAACTTTATTTATTTATTTTAATTTGACCACAGAGGGACAGAGTGAGAGAGAGAGAGGGAAAGTGAGAAAGCAAGCCCCCTGGTCCAGGATTTGAACAGTGGTCGGCCATGAGGAAGTCCAGTGCCCTTAGCCATGCCACCTGCCGGCCCCACTGCCTTGTATGGTTTTATGTACCCCTTTGGACTTTTCCACTCATATCCCCTAGCTTCTCTCTCTGTTGCTCCTTGTCCCCTACACCTAACAGGCTCTAGAGCCACCCCCCCATCTCCAGTCCATCTTTGAACGCTGTGCTCAATTTCCTTGGCCTTCTCTTCTACTTTCAACCTTCCACGCTTCTTTTTTTACTTCAGTTTTTTATGTGAACCTCAGATACTTAAGACTAATTTTCTTTCTTTCTTTTTTTTGCTACATGGCGTGTGCACTCGCCAGACAGACAGAGAGACAGAGAGAAAGAGAGACAGAAAGCGAGAAATCATCCCCCGGGGGGATGGCCACGCGGCAATCCCTTCACCTTCATTCTTCTCTCAGGATCTTGGGTACGCACGCACACACGCCTGGCGTGAGTTCAAGCCACTGAGTCTGGGACTCAAACTGCGGTCGACTACATGGGAGTTCAGCAACATAGCCATTACGCTAACTGCTGGTCCTAAGACTAATTTCTTTTGAACATTTTTTGCGACTTTTCTTGGATACTAATGTAATTCTCAGAAATGGTTACCTTTTTCTAGAGCAGAACTACTTTTGATTTTCACAGTCTTAAGACTGCTGGAGTTGGGGCTTTTAAGAGTCACTGAGTTGAGGGTTGGGGGATAAGGGGGATTACTCCTGTGATGCTTCAGTGCTTCAAAGAGAGAAGTAACTGTGCAATAAATAGACCCAGCCAATGACGAAATGAGTTATTAAATAGATAGTCACTTATTCCTACATGTTGTCTAATTAGGCTGGGTGACTATGGATCAGATGTGTTACAGAAGCATTTGAACATGGAGTGGGGGTTTGAGCTAAATGATTCTAAGAGATTTACAATGCTGAGAATCCAGCAATTCTGTGTTAGCAAATTTATCATCAGGTTGACTGCACTTTAACTTTTCTGGTAGTCTCTTAAAGTGAAAATGAGCATGAAGAATCTTTTCAGGGTGATGAAATATTCTAAAATTAGATTGTGGTAATGGTACAATTCTACAAATTCAGTAAAAATCATTAAATATATATATATATAAATGGATTTTATGATATATACATTATACTTAAGATCAGCAGTCATTTTTAAAAACAATGTACTTATTTTACAGGACACATTGTATGTGCTTTGAGCCTACACAAATGAGGTACTTTTTTTTTTGGAGAGGTTTTTGCTACAGGGCGTGTGTGTTCTCCAGAAAGACAGAGAAAAACATAGAGACAGAAAGTGAGAAATCATCCCCCAGGGGGGATGGCCATGCCGCAATCCCTTCTCCTCCATTCTCTTCTTGGGATCTTAGGCTCCTATGCACACACGCCCAGCGTGAGTTTAAGCCACCAGGTCTGGGACTCGAACTGCAGTTGACTACATGCAAGTCCAGCAACATAGCCATTACACCAACTGCTGGTCCCAGTGATTTGTCTAAGCAGCCAGGTCTGGGACTTGAACTGCACAGTCAGCCACATGAGATTCAGCTGCCTTAGCCTCCACATCACCTGCTAGACCTATTCAGTTAGTTTTAAATTAACATATGCCAAAAATTCATTTTTGTTGTAAATATTTCTGAGTTCTCACAAATGCATGCATTCATATAACCACCCTTGCACTCAAGATACAGAACAGTTTCATCACCCTTAAAAATTACCCTGTGCTGCCAATTTGTAGGCAGCTTCTCTCTTCATCCACAAACTCTGGCAACCACTGCCTTTTGTTTTTTTCTCAAATTTATTTATTTCTTCCCTGAGTGAGAAGGACACAAAGAGGGACCAGTAGTTAGAGTAATGGCTATGTAGCTGGCCTCCCATGTAGTCCCCTGCGGTTCGAGTCATGGACCCCGCTGCTTAAACTCAGGCTGGGCACGTGTGCATGCATGCCCAAGATCCCGAGAGGAGAATGGAGGAGCAGGGATTGCGGTGTGGCCTCTCCCCTGGGGGGTGATTTCTCACTTTTTGTTTCTCTGTCTCTGTCTGTCTTTCTGGCAAGCACATGCACCCTATAGCAAAGACTTCTCCAAAAAATAAAAATAAAAAAAAGGACACAAAGAGAAACACAGAGAGACAGACACTGCACCCCCAACAAGGTCTTAACTCCACGATCCACCCCCAGACCTAGCCAACCCTGGATCATGGACACTTGGGTCTGGTGTACTCAGGAAAGTCTCTGAATGCTAGTCTGGAACCTTCTCACATGGGCCAACCTCATGGAATGTTGCATTTTACACTTGCACCACTGTCTGGCCCCAGTTGAGCCTTTTCAAGGACATTCTATAATATGCAAAATTTGAAAAGATTTTCAAATTTTCAAACTTAACACCTACTGATTTTAGTTTTTGACATTGAAAAGTCTGGTTATTTTAGGGTTGTGGGGATTTCCTTCCTAGTAAGTAGTCAATTTGAGAAGAGTGAAGTAGAGTCAGGATGAGATTAGTTTGAATTCAGTCACAGACAGAATCACAGGCAGTTAGAATTGAGTCATTTAGCCAACACCCTAATTATACAGAGTCTCAAGCTTGCGTAACTAGTTGAGAATTGAGGCTAGCTCTGTTTCCCAAGAGTCAGCTTCCATATGCTTTTGACTACTACCTACCATGATGTTTACTGTCAGTTTTGTTTGTCTCTGAGTTCAAACTCAAACGCTACCTCTTTGTACTTCCTTTCCCACTTCCCCAGTTGCCGATGATCAAAACAATACTTTACATATATCACAAACGCTAGAAAAAAGATGGATTTTCTTCTATTATCATTTCATTAGGTCATTATTCCTGATTCTGCATTATGAAACCAGAACTCATTCACTAACTTTTTTTTTTTAAGTGGGTATTCATTCTTCTTAGAGGCAAAGTGCATAAGAGGAAAATACACAATTCAGAATCAAGTCATTTAAAAAAGTGATTACCAGAAAGACCATTAGAGATTATTTGAGATAGTTTTGAGGCTCCTTAGGTATTCTGGGAATCCTCACCTGGAGCACCTCAGTAAAAGGGTAAGGAAAGGAGCTGAGTGATAGCTGTGCCACCCACCTCCTCTGATTAAGCCACCTGGTGTCATTTTCATTCTTCCTCAAGGGCTTTCTCTAATATTTCTTGTAGTCTTAATTATGCTGGGCATGAGTCTTCCAGTTTTGTATGTCTGAAAAGGTATTTTACCTTTATTTTTGAAGGCTATTCTCCCTGGGTGCAGAATTTTAGATTGGCAGTCTCTCCCACCTTGCTTTCAAGTTGTTCCACTGTCTTCTGGCTTGCATCATTTCCAGTGAAAAGTCTGATGTCATTTTTCTCTTTTTCCCACTGTTCATACAGTTCTTCTTTTTTTCTGTCTGCTTTTACATTTTTCTTCTTATCACTGGTCTTAGGCCATTTGATTATAATATACCTTGGTATCATTTTCTTAAGTTTCTTCTGATTTGGATTTATTGGGCTTCTTTGAGCTATAGGTTTATAGCTTCATCAAATTTGGAAAATTTGGCCATTATTTCAATTTTTGCCCCCTCTTCCCCGTTCCTTAGACTCCAATTACATGTATGTTAGTTTATTTGAAACTGCCTTCAGGTCAATAATGCTTGGTTATTTCATTTTTATTTTTTTCTCTGTATTTCATTTTTGATAGTTGCTGTTGTTATGCCATCAGGTTTGCAAATCTTTGCTTTTTAAGTTTTTGCCTTATGGTGGGTGCACTTGCTGAAGAGAGAGAGAGAGAGGGATAGAGAGAACAGAAATGAGTGATATCACTCCTAGTGAGAATGGCCACGTTGCTATCCCTTCTCCATTGTCCTCTCAGGATTTTATACACGTGCAAACTCATGTCTGGTGTGATTTTCAAGCCATCAGGCCAAGAACTATAACCATGGCTGACCATGTGAGATTCCAGCACCTTAACCACTATGCCATCTGCTAGCCCCACTAATCTTTTATGCAGTGCCTGATCAACTCTTAGTTCTACCCAACAGATCTTCCTTCCTTCCTTCCTTTCTTTTTCTTTCTTTCTTTCTCTCTCTCTTTCTTTCTCTTTCTTTTGTATCAGATATTGTCTTTTTCATCTATGGCAGTTTCATTTGGGCCTATTTTATATCTTTAATGTCTCTTCATAATAGGCTCATAATTTCTTCTACTTTCTTTCACAACTGAATATATTTATAGTAGCTGTTTAATGTTATTTTTTTAAAGAATTATTTATTTTCTTTTAGTTTTTTATTTGTTTTTGCTATTTTTAAATTTGACCAGAGAAAGATAGAGAAAGAGAAAAGGAAAGTGAGAAAGCAAGCCATTAAGTCCAGGATTCAAATTATGATAGGTCATGTGGAAGTCCAGCACCTTAACCACCATGCCACCTGCCAGCCCCTAGTATTCTTTTTTTTTTTTAATCATTCTATCATCTGTGTCTTTTTTTTTTTTTTGAGAGGTTTTTGCTATAGGGTGCATGTGCTCACCAGATAGACAGAGAGAGACAGAGAGACAGAAAGCGAGAAATCACCCTCCAGGGGAGATGGCCACGCCACAATCCCTTCTCCTCCGTTCTCCTCTTGGGATCTTGGGCACGCATGCACACACACCCGGCGTGAGTTTTAAGCCACTGGGTCTGGGACTTGAACCGCGATCTACTATGTGGGAGTCCAGCGATATAGCCATTTCGCTAACTACTGATCCCTGTCTTTTTTCCTTTTTTTGAGATTTTTTTTTTTTTTTGCTATAGGGCACATGTACTTGCCAAAAAAGACAGAGAGAGACAGAGAGACAGAAAGCGAGAAATCACCCTCCAGGGGAGATGGCCACGCCACAATCCCTTCTCCTCCGTTCTCCTCTTGGGATCTTGGGCACGCATGCACACACACCCGGCGTGAGTTTTAAGCCACTGGGTCCAGGACTTGAACTGCAGTTGACTACATGGGAGTCCAGCGACATAGCCATTATGCCAACTGCTGGTCCCAATCTGTGTCATTTTTTGGATTCTGTTTCTATTGGTTTCTTTTTGTCCTAATCATGAGTCATATTTACTGTTTCTTTACATTTCTTATTTTATTTATTAAATTCCAGGTACTATGAAATTATTGAAATTTTTGTACTCCTTTAAGTAATTTTGAATTTTGTGTGCAGTTAATTTACTTGGATGCTTTTTGTGGCTTGCTTTTAAGCTTTATTAGGTGAGATGAAATCTAAATGTCTTTATTCTTTTGCATATAGCTCAATTTCTATCAGCAATCTTTATATCTTAGCCTTAAGAACTTTCAATATTTTATATAGTGTAGGTCTTCTGATAGTGAAATATTTTATCTTTTAATTTTTCTGAAAAAAGTATTTGTTTTGTCTTCTTAATGAAAGATATTTTCTTTGTATAGAATTTTGATTCAGTTTAGCTGTTTTTAATTTTTTTATCACTTAATAAAGAAGTTGTTTGTCTTTTGACATTTTTTTGCTAGAATTATACAACAATTCTTTATTTTAAAAAATTTTAACTTTTAAGTTTTCTTCTAAAGAGATTTTGGCTATAGGGCACAAGTGCACATCAAAGAGACAGAGAGATAGAGGGACAGAAAGTGAGAAATCCCCACTCAGGGGGCGTGACCATGCCTCAATCCCTTCTCCTCCATTTTCCTCTTGAGATTTTGAGAATGCATGCACATGTGCCTGGTGTGAGTTTTAAGTTGTCAGGTCCAGTACTCAAACTACAGTTGACTATGTGGGTGTCCAGATGTAACATAATGCCTTATGCTAGTTCTTACAATTCTTTCTTCTCCTGTATGTAATGTTCCTTTGTCCTCTGGCTGATTTTTGTTTTTGCTTTTTTTTTTCCTTAGGGTTTTTGCCATAGGGCATGCGTGCTTGTTGGAGAGAGACAAAGATAGAGAGGTAAAGAGAGAAATCACCCCCAAGGAGGGATGGCCATGCCCAACCTCTGGCTGATTTTTCAAAGTTTACTTATTTATTTATAAGAGAGAAATAGATGGATTCCCCTGTTAAGATCTCCCCACATCATAATCACTTTTCCCCAGACTTCTTCTAGTCAGCCAGGATCAGAGATGTGCTTGTGGGCATGCCCAGCATGTTCAGGCTGAGCCAGGACCCAATCCCTGGGCCTTCCCATGTGGCTCCAGCATTTCACAGTGACGCTCTACTGCCTGGGCCACCTCTAGCTGATTTTAAAATACCCTTTTTACCATTGGCTTTTAGCAATTTGGTTATGATATTACTTTGTATGGTTTTGTTTGTGTTTATCTTGCTGGAGTTCATTGAACTTGGATCTGTATGTCTATAGTTTTATCAAATTGGGAATAAATTTTAGCTGTTATTCCATCAAATATTTTTCTGTTACCCTCTTGGGTATCTGATTACATTTATGTCATACTGCTTAATAGTGTCATACTTCACGGAGACACTGATGCCCTCTCCACCTATTTTTTAGTAAAAAAAAAAAAAAAAAAGAAGAAAACAGTCAGTGAACTATCATAGCAGGTACTATGTTATTCAACTCTTTAACTTCCATTTGGGTTTTTCCTATATTGTCTATTTCCCCTTTTTTTCATATGAAGAAAGAAATAGTCAATATAGAAAAGAGTCATGTACACCTTCTTCCTTTCAAAATTTTAATGGACTGGCCCCAGAGCTTAGTAGTTAAGAGAATCAGACCCCTGACTGACTGCATGGGTGACTGCGGTTGGAATCCCCACCTCAGTGGTTTGCAAGTCATGTCTGGCTCTTGTCTCTATCTGGTAATCACATGTGCCCTCTGGTAAGCACACCTCTGTCTGGTGAGCACATGTGACCATAAACTTAGGGGCCAGCTTCATGTCCTGGTGGTTAAAGCAGCGAGATCCCATATAGCTGACCCTGTGGTTCAAGGCTCAGGCTCAGTGGCTTAAGAAACATGGTGAGCCCATGTGTGTGGGTGCCCAGAACCCCGACAAGAGGGAAATGTAAAGGAGAAAGGATTGCGCAGTAACCATTCCCCTTTAGGGGTAGTACTTTCTGCTTTTTCTCTCTGACCTTGGCTAGGGAAAGCACCCTTTTCAAAATCATTTTTTTTTTGAGGTAGCCACAAAAGTACACTCAGATCTTTGTTTTAGGAAGCTTAATTGATAAGTCCAGCCATTGTTCTCTGAATCTACCATTGTGTTTGCCCTGAAACCACAGTTTTAATGGGCTTCGCCTAACCAATGATGGAAAATGCCGTGGATACGAATGTAGGCCTTTTCTGTAACATGCGTAGTCCTCTACATCTTAGGTGATTTCCCTTCAGCATGACTGAAACTTCCTTAGAATGGCACAGCAGTCCAGGACTTTACTTACCTAATTTTTCTGTCTTATTTTTTAAAAAGAATTATTTTATTTAACTTTATTTCTTTATTTATACTTATTTATTTAAATTTGACCAGAGAGGGACAGAGTGAGGGAAAGTGAGAAAGTAAGCCACCAGGTCCAGGACTCGAATCGAAGTTGACCATGTGGCAGTCCAGGGCCCTTACCTACCACGCCATCTGCCGGCCCCTCTTACTGTCTTTAATCGAGGGGTCAGATCTACATCAGAGTCTTGAAAGGTCTATGTTTTCAGTTCCCTATCCTTTTTCCCTCATAGGCATCTACCAAATAAACCTTTGTCATCTGCTTCTAGGAAGATCTGAATGGACACACTTGTTATCATTATTTTAAACTTCTTTTCAGTCAATATAGGATGTCCTTGAAATAAAAGTTTTCAGGCCTTCAAATGTGTGATAACTGGTCATATTTTTCAGAGTTCATCAGTTCAGAGACTGATATTTATAGGTCCTTTTGGAATACTGCGTTTACAACCTTAAACCAATCTATATTACGGCAATAGTCAAATCATAAAGGCTTGCTCTTTTTCGTGGGGAGGCCCTGGACCAAAAGTCAGGACCTCAATATTCCAGTTGTGATACTGCTACTAACTTCTTTTTAGTACTGGACAAGCCATGTAACTTTTCCAAGGTTATTAAAAGGGTTGGGGTAGCTCATGTACATAGACCTTTTAACTCAAAAATGTAATTTTATTGGTGAGAAAACCTAAGTGATGTACCTGGCCAAGTACTCAAAAACGTGATAGGAAGTCTCAATTGGATTTTTCTCTTTAATAGCCAAGAATGGCTCAAGCCTTTCTTGTATTGAATTGTCTTTAGGAAAGTATTTTGTTAAGTTATTCATGGTAAAAGATGTGATCTGGGGATGAGCAGTTAGTGTAATAGCTATGTCGCTAGACTCCCATGTAGTCGACCACGGTTTTAGTCCCGGACCTGGTGGCTTAAACTCATGCCGGGCGCATGTGCGTGCATGCCCAAGATCCTGAGAGGATAATGGAGTGTGTGCCCAAGATCCCGAGAGGAGAATGGAGGAGAAAGGATTGCAGCGTGGCCATCCCCCCAGGGGGTGATTTCTCACTTTCCGTCTCTCTGTCTCTCTCTGTCTTTCTGGTGAGTGCACGCGCCCTATAGCAAAAACCTCTCCAAAGAAGAAAAAAAAGACGTGATCTGAGGACATACATTTCAGGAACCAAGATAAAATAAATAAATAAATAAATAAATAAATAAATAAAATAATAAAAATACTGATTGAATTCTTATTCATAATAAAGAGAAGACATTTTTTTTTTGTCCTAGGAGGGAATAGGAAAAAGAAAAAAGAAAAAGGCCAAGGAAGAAAATATTAAGAGTTATTAGAGACTATTAAGAGTTACACAGTTACAAGAAGTCAAAATTCCTGAGGGTAGAATGGGAAAAGGTTTTAAAAAATTATTTATTTTATTTAACATTATCATTATTTTTTCACATGTGCTCACCAGGGAGAGAAAGAAAGTGAGAAAGCAAGCTGCCAAGTCAGGGACTTGAACGGCAGGCAGCCATGTGGCAAGGCCACCACCTCAATCACCATGCCACCTGCTGGCCCTTGGAAAATCTTTTAAGGTTAGAGATACTCCAAATTTAATTAGAAGTGCTTTTGTTGTATTAATTAGGTTTCTTTAAAAAAAGTATTGTAATGATTTATTTATTATTATTTTAAAATTTGCTATAGGGCACTGTGCTCACCAGACATACACACAGAGAGCGAGCGGGCGAGAGAGAAAAAGTGAAAAAGTAAGTGCCAGTTTTTGGGACTCGAACTGTGGTTGGCCATGTGGGAGTCCAGCACCTTAACCACACCATGTCCCCTGCTGACCTAAGGCTTATTATTTTTAAAAGTTTATTTACTTACTTATTATTTCTTTTTTAGAGAGAGAGATCTGCACTAGAGTCTTCCCATCACAATCCGCCCAGCCTCAGCCAGGATCACAGGCACATGTGGTGTGGACGGAAACCTTGGGATGCCAGCCCCGGGCCTTCACATGTGGACTCAGCATCACAGAATGTTGAGTTACTGCTGTGCCACCATGGCTGACCATCCACTTCCTGTGTTTGAAAGGGACACAAACCTGGTCCAAATAAACTTAAATAAAAAGGGTTATTAGTGGCACACAAAGTTCGGAGAGATTCCAGCACAGTTTGCCACATCTGAGGAAGAGCGACGGAAACCAGAGCTGAAGAAACTGTAACCAGAACGCTGAGTTGACATTGCTAGAGCTCTTTCTCTCTTATCTTCCTCCTCTTTCCTTTCCTTATCTTTCTCATCTCGGCTGACTCTGTCTCTCTTTCCATGTTGACCTTGCTCTTTCTTTCTGTAGACAGGATTTTGTCATGTTGCAAGGGAACACAGTTACCGCCAGACCTAGCCAACAGCTATAGAAAGAGTCTTTTGGTCCCAGTGTCCATGTAACCGTTCCAGATAGCTGCTCCACTTGTCCTTGCCTAGATTCCATGCTCATCCCTTGCATCGACGGCCAATGTCAGGGAAATAAGGCTCTGTCACTGTCCTACACAGGACATGTGCTCATTTTTGCCTAGGGAAAAGGTCTTATAGAAGGAGGAGGGTAGAAATGTTTGCTAGGAAGATAAAAATAGTAGTTGCCACTTCGTGTTGCTTTAGTGTGAACCAACCCTTCTTCCAAAAACCTTTAGTGTAATCAGAATGTTCTCTGTAACAGCCTCGTGTAAATGGCCTTTTTAGTTGGAAATTACGGGAACAATTCTGGGCCTTGCCTAGGTTTCAGGCAGTAAGGAATAGGGAAACACATGCAGGTGGTCAGATAGTCCATAAACTGAACTGATTGAGCAGATGCAGATTTGGAGCCAGAGGCCACCATAAGAGCAATGCCATGGAAGAGGGCGTCGGGCTGTCACAGGATATTGAGGAGGTGGTAACTTAGCCTGGAGCAGATGGACAATTGCTGGCTACTTTCCTAGGGGATATATTTTAGCTTCTTCAGAGATTTTTCTGGTGGGAACGCCTAACTATACAAGGAGACTTAAACGTTTGTGGAAAAATGAGATTAAAGTACAAATTTAATTTAATTATTATTTTAAATAATTATGCATTTATTTAATTTTATTTGTTATGAGTATTTTTTAATTTGATGACAGAGAGAGAGAAAGGGAAAGTGAGAGAGAAAGCCATCAGGTTTGGGACCCAAACCCCGGTCAGCTCTGTGAGAGTCCAGTACCTCAAACATCCCACCTGCTGGCCCCATGAATTTTATTTTTTAAGCATTTGCTATAGGGTGCATGTGCTCACCAGAGAGAGAGAGAGAGAGAAAGTGAGAAACCACTTTACAGGAGAAGGCCACACCACAATCTCTTCTTTTCTATTCTCCTCTTGGGACTGTGGATATATATGCAAGTGCACCTGGTATGTTTTTCAAGCTGTGGATCCAGGACTCGAACTACACTCTTGGCCATGTGGAACCCAGCTGCTTTAACCACTATGCCTCTGGCTAGTCCAAATATGAGTTTATTTTGGTGCAAAAAACTTTTGAAGTCATGGGCCAGCAGGTGCCATGGTGGTTAAGGACTCTGGACTCCCACATGGCTGACCGTGGTTTGAGTCCTGGACCTGGAGGCTTGCTTTCTCACTTCCCTCTCCCTCTCTCTCTCTCTCTCTCTCTCTCTTTGTATGTGTGTGTGTGCATCTCTCTCTCTGGAAATATTAATAATAATTAAAGTTAAAGAAAATAATTCTTTAACAAACAAATGAAAAGCCTTTTGAAAGCCATGCATGGTTTTTGTGTGATATAACTTCCATGAACTTTTAGACAGCCTCTGTCATTATTGTGGGTCATCCGACTGACTCGTTGTAACTGAGATTCTCATATTTGGGAACCTTTGTTTGTGGGACCTTTATACAGTGATTAACTTTTCAATTTGGCTGCAGGCCAACTTATGTCTGGTCTGGGGAAATACTCCTATATTCCCATCTGGCCATCTGCTGATGGTCAGTCCTTTCTTTCAATACAGCAAATTTCATACTTCTGTAAAAGCTATCAAAGATTGCAACAATTGCTGCCCTCCCATGTGATTTTTTTTTTTTTTTTGAAGAGGATTTTGCTATAGGGCGCGTGCGCTTGCCAGAAAGACAGAGACAGAGAGACGGAAAGTGAGACATCACCTCCTGGGGGGATGGCCACACCGCAATCCCTTCTCCTCCATTCTCCTCTCGGGATCTTGGGCATGCACGCACACGCGCCCGGTGTGAGTTTAAGGCACTGGGTCTGGGACTCAACCGTGGTCGACTACATGGGAGTCTAGCGACAGCCATTAGCCATTACGCTAACTGCTGGTCCCTGGACCCAGATCTTTCTGATTCTAAACTTTGTGCTCTTTCCATTTTAAGACTGTTAATTGGTTACTAGGGAGACCAGGAGTCTGTGCAAGAGTCTACTACTCTGCGTCCTGAGGGTCCTGTTTATGTCTAGGTGCCTCTGACTCAGTACTGTGCTCTTAGTCCACCTCTGTGCCTAAGTAAGCCCTGCAACATTTCTTTTATATCACCTCTATCTATATATCTGTTATTTATTTATTTATTTATTTTTACTGTTTCCCAACAATACTGTATTGATGATGAGGTTTGAGGTTGAGTGGTAAGACAAACTGGTAGAACTGAAATGTACTGAACACCTCCTACTCAGTGCCTGGTAGGCTGGTGGTTAGGTTCTTTCCATGCACTATTTAATTCTATCAGGGTTTGTTAACACCGATCAGCAACCTGCACAGCACAGTCAATGACCAGTCAGATGGCACTGGCTATTGACAGCCAAGCCATGTCAGTGAGGACCTGGGAGGAGGCCTAGCACCTCAACAAAGTCAAACAGCCAGTGGGGAGGGAGCTGGAGTATTCTCTCAGGGCTGTCCCACCATGAAGTCTGTGCTCTTCCCAGCTACTTGAACACTTTGAAGGAAAGTAGCCACACAGAGGTTAGCTAGTATTGCTCTCAGAGGTAGTACCGGAATACATGTGGCTAAGAAGTGTCATTCCTATGGGTTCCCTTTCAAAGGAACTCAGCTTTGCCCCTTTCTCTTATCTGTCTATCGTTCTCACGCATCTGGTGGACTAACAGTAGTTTGGTTATAAGCTTCAGAATCTTATGCTTAAAACTTTACTTCTTGTGATAACACTCCCAGTCAAGATGTATTGTAAGTACTGAAAGCGATACTCAAGAAAAAGAAAGGACAGGGCAGAGGGAATGGTAAATAAGAAAGAAGAAAAGAACAAAGGAGAAGAGGGAGAGAGAGACAGGGAGGGCAGAGAGGGAGAGGGAGGAGGAGGGCAGAAAGGGAAGGAAAGGAAGAGAGAGCGAGAGGACGACAGAGAGAGAGAGAGAGAGAGAGAGAGAGAGAGATCAGACCAGGGCTGGGTATAGAGCTCATATCTACACATTTCATCAGACAGGCTCACAGTAACTGGAAAGTTTGCAAATTTAGAAGTAATTTCCGGTTCCCTAACGACTTTTAACCTCAAAGTGCTTTAGAGTCCCAGCCTATTCACCCAATACCAGGCAGTGACAATGATGACCTGGGAGGGGAGGTAAAGGTGAAAGATAGACTCAACGGTGTGGAAAAACTAGGACAAACAGGAAGAATTACAATAGGAAATGACTCATGCGCAAAGGAAGGGGGGCACTTTCCTCACTTTTGTTATACCCATCATGGAGAGGAGAGTTTCCGTTCACTTTGTTTTTAAGAGTGTTCCTTCAACAACTCAAACCCTCCTAATTCCCTTCTGTGAGGGAGACAAGTCTTTCTGAAGTCACAACAAATTACCTGACCTCCTCTTTCACTCTGACTTCTTATGAGTCATTTTAATACTGAATATTGTGCTCAGTGTTTGTGATCGAAGAAAACAGAGGATCGGGCAAAGACTTGCAAATAGATTATTTTAAAAACCCCGGCAGCAGTTGCAAATTTTAGACAGGAAAATTCATTCAAGAAATGCAAGATCTGAGGTCTAACCATCTCCTCCGTAGGCCTTGTTTGTTCTGATTTAGTTCCCACAGCCTGCTCTCGGAAGGGAGCCCTGTGGCTTAGAAGAGGTCTGTGTACTAGAGCACAGGAGTGTTTCAGTTGTCCCCAGAGGGTGGGAATGAGTGCACCGGTCAATGTTTAATGACCACCTTTCCCGTGAAAACAACAACAAACACAAAACTATAACATCGATTTGTAGCAGTTACCCGTTCTCTGTGCCATCATCTGCATCAAGTCACCAAGTGAAGAAAAGACGTTCCCTGTTATACAGTATTTCTACCATGCAGGTACAATAGAAGAATTGATAAATAATCTCAAGAGCATAGAATAGTAAAGTGTAGTAGAATAATTAGAAAGTGATCCCTTTGGGGGCCAAACAGGTGGTGCAATGGTTAAGGTGCTGGACTCCCACATGGCCAATCATGGTTCAAGTCCCAGACCGGCCAGCTTGAAAATCACACCGGGCATGTGTGTGTGTGTGTGTGTGTGTGTGTGTGTGTGTATGCCCAGAATCCCAGAAAAGAGTGGAGGAGAAGGGATTTGGTGTGGCCATCCCTTCTCGGTGCTGATTTCTCACTTTCCTTCTCACTGTCTCTCTCTCTCTTTCTCTCTGGCGAACACACATGTCTTTATGACAAAAACCTAAAAAAAGAAAAAAAGAAAGGAAGAAAGTGGTAACTTTGATACTGACTAATATTTTAAATGCATGGTTTATTTAGAATTAAACTCATCATCATCTGCATCAAGTCACCAAGTGAAGAAAAGACGTTCCCTGTTATACAGTATTTCTACCATGCAGGTACAATAGAAGAATTGATAAATAATCTCAAGAGCATAGAATAGTAAAGTGTAGTAGAATAATTAGAAAGTGATCCCTTTGGGGGCCAAACAGGTGGTGCAATGGTTAAGGTGCTGGACTCCCACATGGCCAATCATGGTTCAAGTCCCAGACCGGCCAGCTTGAAAATCACACCGGGCATGTGTGTGTGTGTGTGTGTGTGTGTGTGTGTGTGTGTATGCCCAGAATCCCAGAAAAGAGTGGAGGAGAAGGGATTTGGTGTGGCCATCCCTTCTCGGTGCTGATTTCTCACTTTCCTTCTCACTGTCTCTCTCTCTCTTTCTCTCTGGCGAACACACATGTCTTTATGACAAAAACCTAAAAAAAGAAAAAAAGAAAGGAAGAAAGTGGTAACTTTGATACTGACTAATATTTTAAATGCATGGTTTATTTAGAATTAAACTCATCTAATTTAGTTTTAAACAGCTGGCTTATAGGAGTCTTGTAAACGGGCAGTTGACTCAAGTGAGCTGTATAAGCATCTATCCATACACCGCTAGCTTTGGCGGACCTGAACATGGAGAGTGAGAGTGAGAATAGGCTTGCAGGAAGGAAACTAATGCCCAATAAGAAAGTCCCCATGCAGGAATGACTATGAGGCTTTGATGACAGTGATCTAAAGAACTCAATTTTAATTTGTCTCCTATTCTGTGCTATGCTTTAGACTTCTGCCTTTTTTTCTCAGATATCCAAGAGCAAGTGGTTGAGGGGTAAGGACCTTGCTGGTGGTGAGATGGTGTGGTGAGAACACAGCAATAGAAAGTGCGATGATGGGGCCAGCATGTGGTGTGATGGTTAAGGGACTGAACTCCCACATGGCCAACTGTGGTTCAAATCTTGGACTTATAAAGTTTATTTCTTTCATTAGAAAGAGAGATAGACAGGCACCCCGCACAGCGTCCTCACAGCCATGGTCTACTCTGAGTTGAACCCAGGACCTTTCCCATATGGGTCCAATTGTATTACCACTGCATCACCACCACTTGTCCCCACATTTAAGAAATACTTTGTATTAAAAATATTTAAAGTGAATAAGAATGACACCAAAGGATAAAATTTAATTATGTTCTTTGGATATAGGACACATAAAGAGTTCTAACTTAGGGAAGGTCACTTTTCCAGCCACTCCTTTCTTGGCAGCCGAGGTGGCATGGCAAGAGTAAAGAAGCAAGTCCCCAAAGCTATGCCAGTCAAGTTATTATAGAAGTTGCTCTAGACTTTCAGAAACTTCAGACATTCAGATTATCTGATAAGGAGAAACATGAAGTAAAGAAGAGGTAAGCCACCCTATCTTTGTCTTAAAACCCTGTAAAGAGCGATCCCTGGGTCATCTTTCAGAGTCAACCAAGTCTTCACTATTATTATTTTTTTGGAAAGTTTATTTATGTTTTGATGAGCAAGAGAGACAGAGAAACAGCACTCCCAAAAGGGACTCAATGCTGTAATCCATGCCCAGCATTAACATGGATCATGGGCACATGTGCTTTTTTTCTCAGGGGGATCACAGACGCAAAGCTGAGACCTTCTCATAAGGGTCAGCCTTGTTGAGCATTGCATTTTACTGCTGTGCTACCATTCAGTCCCCCAACTCTTTATTCATATAGTACCAATGGCGATTATATTTCTTATAGCTCATACTACAGCGAAAAAGAAATAGCAGTTTAGAAGGTACTGGGGTTATAAGAGGCAGGCTCTAATAAAAGAAGTAACTGTTGTTCTCTTGAGAAGGTAGGAGATTATAGAAACATCTAATAAAGTACAATAATTGATGGCTATAATGAAAAACATGATTCATCAAGAAGTAGTAAAATACTAGTTACTATCTATGAATAGTTAAGAAGTGCTAATTAAAAACTCTAGACAGATTTTCATTGAAAATATTTACAACGAAAAGTAGTTAAGAGGTAAACATCAATTATCTGAAAAAAAGCGTTAATGCAAATCCTTTGTTCTTTAAGGATGCTGGATAAATGCAGTTATGCTATCTATTTTTTACATTTGAGTTTAAAAAAAAATCTTTAATCACTTTCCCGATGTGTCAGAGTTGTTTGTTTGAATATTAACAAGAAGTCTAGATACCTCTGGCTACACTTTTCTGCTTAATATTCAGCTTTCATCTCATTCCCATTTATTTACAACCAGACTCATAAATTTTTCCAAACTAGCTTCCTATCCACATTACCGATTTCTGTTTTTGTGTCATGATCACTCAGCGTGAGGCCTTGGAGTTACCTCTGTGTAACTTCTGTTTTCATGTGCAGTTTCAAAGTTCTGCCAGTGTTTTCTTTGGTTCCTTTGTCCTTCCATTTTTAGTCTCCTGGTTAGCCCTTTATTACCTTAAACCTAAGTTTTCCATAACCCTCTAGTTACTTATTTTAATTTGCTGTGGTCACCAAGAGAGACACAGAGAGAGAGGGGGAAAGTGAGAACTCGCCCCATGAGGAGGCATGGTCATACCACATTCCCTTTTGGGCACACACATACTTGCCCAGTATGTTTCTCAAGCCTCTGAGTCTGGGACTTGAACCATGCAGTTGGCCATGTGAGATCCAGCAACCTTAACCACCATGCCACAGATTGATCCCATAGCTCTCAAATTCAAACAGTCTTGGGTTTCCTAGGATCTTTTTCCAGACTACTCTATAAACTGACTGTCATTCCATTATGCTTTGGAAACCTATTTCTTTCTGTGGTGGACTGAGCAAAAGCATGCAATTTGATTTTAGACCTGGATTTTAGCTCTACTAGTTTCTCTTTGGGCAAGTACTTTAGCTTCTAAACCTTAATTTTTCAACTGTAAAATAATAATAGTACCTTAGCCATAAGGTAATTGTGGGAATTAAGTGAGGTCATATATATACAATATCAGCATGCTGTCTGGCAGCTAAGTGGCTTCTTTCCCAGCTTCCTGGTCACTCATTTTCAGACTCCTTAGTTATATTATTATCTTTGAGAAGCAGGAGTTTGCCTTTGCTTATTCTCTTTTCAATCTATACTCAGTGTCTAAGTGATCTCACTCAGATTCATACCTTTAAATATTACCTACATAGTGGCAATTCCCAGGTGTAAGGTATTTATCCCCACTGAATAGTTCTGGGTTGCTGACTTCCTCAGCTCCAAGCTTGGGATATATAAGAGTACTTCAAAGTACTTTGTGAGAGTACTTTGTGTTAAAAGTGAAATTAAAGTATGAGTTTAAATGCAAAATTATGTTGAAATCCATTCACAGTTTTTCCATAATATGCATTTTCCATGAACTTTCTGAAGACCCATTGCATGAAGCAAGAAGAAAAGTCAGGAAACTTACCACTGAATTCTTCTTTGGGTCCTGAGTTCCCTTGCCTGTCTGCTTTCTATGCCCACTGTTCAGATTCTTTTGTTTTATATATATATATGTTTGATATATATATACATGATATATATGTGTATATATATGATATATATGTATATATATGCACACACATACGCTATATATGCAAATGCATATATTATGTATATGTATATATAACTCATTTACATATATATTTCACAAACATATATATATATATATATATATATATATTTCATGTATATATTCATTTCAAGGTTTTTGTTGGACTTAGAATTGTGGAAGCATCTATTGAAGTTTTTTTTTTTTGAGAGGTTTTTGCTATAGGGTGCGTGCTCTCACCAGAAAGACAGAGAGAGACAGAGAGATAGAAAGCGAGAAGTCGCTCCCCAGGGGGGATGGCCACACCGTAATTCTTCTCCTCCATTCTCCTCTTGGGATCTTGGGCACGCACACACATGCAACCGGTGTGAGTTTAAGCCACTGGGTCCGGGACTCGAACCGCGGTCGACTACGTGGGAGTCCAGCAACATAGTCATTACGCCAACTGCTGGTTTCTATTGAAGTTTTTTTTTTTTTAACTAATTTGTTTTAGTTGTGATAAAAACACACAATGTAAATTTACTATTTTTAAGGATCTGAAAAGCTAGGTTAATTGAAGCATCATCTACATGGGAAGAATTATGAAGAAGTCATGTTGAAGAAGAGACAGCCAGGAGCTAAAACCCTCAAGGAATTGGGGGTAGCGACCTGAGGATGTCAGATGATTGCAACAGGAAGAGTGGCGGTGGCTACAGCCTTGTAGCAAGAGATTCAAAATGAAAATTGCTCATCTGTGGTCAAGCATGACCTCCTACTTGCGAAAAGTTTATCTCAGGTTTTCTGCAGAATTTTTCATCACTTCCACTTTCACAAACTTTTCTCTTGAAATTTTAGGTACTTGGGATCTGTTGGTTCTTTTATCTATCTGTCGACCCCCCCAACCCCCAGCCCCCCCCCATTTTTTTTTTTTTTTTTTTTTTCCGTCTCTTAGGTTCTCCTGCATAGTGGTGTTACCCAGGGCTCCCTATATGTCTTCCCTTCATGTAACACACACACTTACACTTACTGGGTGATTTCATCCACATGACGGCTTCAGCCACCACCCAAATGTGTCTCCCCAAATTTCTATCTCTAACCCCAATTGTGCTCATTTGCTCCAGTCCTGTATTTGTGACTGCCCACTAGACAGCCTTTGCATGACCTCCAGGCAGCTTAAATTGACTCAAGACTGAATTAATTATCTTCTTCCACAAACTTCCTTCTTTTTATTTTTGAATTTCAGTCAATCACCAAGACACATTTGACTCATTAGACCAAGTCCCTCTTCCTTATCTCCCATGTGCAGTTAAGTCACCAATTCCTGTGAATTCTATTCTGAAATACAAATTCTGTTTCTGAAATGCCAACTCTGATTAAATCCAACTCTGCTTCCTTCAAACCTATAACTGTACAACAAGAAGTTGATGGAGAAAAGCAAGCAAAGATAGTTTATTTGTTGTTTCTACAATGCAAGAAAGCTCACAAAAGGAAGATGGAATGGATGTTGAATGTCAGCCCACTCTGTTGACATCCATCCTGAGATTCATTTCTGTGGCTCCCTAAGAAAGGGCATATTCTGAGCTGGGAGTCACTCTATTTGCGTAATAAGGAATTTTTTTGTTGTAGTTTATTTGTAAACTTCAAAAAATGAATACAAAACAAAAAAATCACACCATAGAGATGCTATCCCTGGTTGCCTATCCAGATAGGCTTCTTCCAGTCATTCTTTAATTGATTTTTTTTCATTCATTTACCAAACATCTGGAGTATCTATTTTGTGTCGTACAGTATTCTGAGTGCTAAGAATATAGCTATGAAGAAAATAGGCAAAAATCATGCCAGTCTCGGTGGTGCAGGTGGTAGGCAGTCACAGTGGCACAGGTGGACGGGGTACAGCTGTGTAGTGCTGGAGACCATGTGGGAAGGTTCTGGGTTCACTTCTTTTTTTTTTTTTTTTTTTGGGGAGGTTTTTTCCATAGGGGGCGGTTCC
>NW_006206042.1:624879-651999 GCF_000334495.1 Tupaia belangeri chinensis | reverse complement strand
TGTCCCTTTTTTTTTTTTTTTTTTTTTTTGGAGAGGTTTTTGCCATAGGGTGCGTGTACTTGCCAAACAGACAGAGAGACAGAGAGACAGAGAGACAGAAAGCGAGAAATCACCCCCCAGGGGTGATGGCCATGCCACAATTCCTTCTCCTCCATTCTCCTCCTGGGATCCTGGGCACTCACGCGCACACGTGCCTGGTGTGAGCTTTAAGCCACCAGGTCCAGGACTTGAACCACAGTCGACTACATGGGAGTCCAGCGACATAGCTGTTACACTAACTACTGGTCCCTGGGTTCACTTCTCAGGTCTACCTCAACATGCCAGGTAAATCCATTGGTACGCCCATTATCTTGCCTGGCCGCAGGACTGTGGGAGGATTGTGCAGCGAGGACCCCATTGTAAGTTGCCTATTCTTCTCTCTCTCATGAAGGAGATCAGTAAAACTTTAAAAAAAGAGAAAAGAAAAAGAACAAAATCAATGCTTTGATTGAATTTAGAGTCTAGTGGGGAAGCCAGGTGAAAGAACTGTGAAAAAATCGTGTATTTTCCCAACAGAGACCACTGCTATGAGAAAGTGAAGGGCAGCAAGACAGAATGCGTGGGGCAGGGAGGCAGGGAGTACTGTAGGTAGGAAATCAGGAAAGCCTCTTTGAGGGGGGTGGGAATGACATTTTAGCACAGGTGCAAACAATGAGAGGAAGCTAGCCATACGAGGGGAAGAGAATACCGTGCAGAGAACAGCGGTAGTTAAGATCCTGAGGTGGTATAAGCTTGACATGTTCAAAGACACAGCCAAGGCCCAGCCATGGTGGCACAGATGCTAGGGCACTGCTGCATGATACTGGAGGCGTGTGAGAAGATCCCAGGTTTGGATCCTGGATCAACCTGAACATGCCAGTGTGCTGATGAGCCTAGCTGGCTGGAAGGCCAGGGACTGGATCACAACATGGCAAGACCCTGTAGGAGTTCCTCTGTCTCTCTCATAAGAAAAAATACAAAAACTTTAAAAAAAAAAAAAAAGACATTGCCAGTGTCACTGAAGACCTCCTTCATAATACTTATCACAAGATATCGTCCTATGTTTACTCAGGTCTACCACTGATAGATTCAGTAAAATAATATTTATTGGGTTGTCGGAAAAGTCATGATGTCTGTAAAAATGCACCACGACTTTTCCGACAACCCAGCAGTTCAGTATCTGGCTCGTAGTGGTCATTTTACCAGATGGAAGAATAAAAACAATGAATAATTCAATAAAATTATTTGTAGGGATAGGTGTTTAATAGGCTTCTTTTGTTTTCTATTATAAATATAAAATTCTATTGACTTCTTCTAAGAAGTTAGATGTTCAAGTGACTTTCTGCTATGCCTTGTTTCCCCATGTCTTTTTGTTAAAAAATTATTTAATTTTATTTATTATTATTATTATTCTTTTCAATTTGCTATAAGGCACATATGCTCACCAAAGAGAGACAGAGAAAGAGAAAGGAAAAGTGAGAAAGCAAGCACCAGGTCTGGAACTCACAATGCTGTCGGCCATGTGGGAGTCCAGTGCCTTAACCACCATGTTCCCTTTGTCTTAAGTTGCTGTGAATTCACTCTCTGATTCCAATTGTTATCTGATCCTGACATGAAATGGGTTCTCCTTCCCTTTAGTCTTAATCATATTCTCAGAACATAAACCAAAGGGGAGAAAAAAAGCAGAATTTAAAGTGATTATGGGACATCCAAGTGTCTGTCAGCAGAATCTAGGAAACAGATCTATTTATGGAATAGGAAACGCAAGAGAAGCCAAGCTAGGGAGAGTTAAGGAGGACCCAGAAAGACAGAGAAAACTAGTATGGTATGTCTAATGAGAACTAAAAGGAGGGAACCTCAGGGGTGGAAAGGATTCTACAGTATTAGATGCTGCAGAGAGCACCAGAAGGCAGAGAAAAGATCCTGGTACGTTTTTAAAAATAGAATTATATATTTGATTTTATTTATTATTTATATTTTTTAAAAACTTGCTATAGGGCACACATGCAAGAGAGAGATTGGGAGAGAGGAAATGAAAAACAAGCCAACCAGATCTGGGACATAAACCACCGTTGGCCATATGGGAGTCCAGTGCCTTAACCACCTTGCCAACTGCTGGTCCTACCCTGGTACTTTTTTTTTTTTTTTTTTTTTTTAAAGATTTTTTCTTTATGGCTTTGCTATAGGGCACGTGCGGTTGCCAGAGAGACAGAAAGCAAGAAATCACTCCCTTGGGGGATGGCCAAGTCACAATCCCTTCTCCTCTATTCTCCTCTCAGGATTTTGGGGACGTATCCTCACAGTGTGAGTTTTAAGCTGCCAGGTCCACAGTTGAACCACAGTTGACCACATGGGAGTTCAGTGCTTTAACCACCATGCCACTTGCTGGCCCTAACCCTGGTACAAGGAGAGGGCACATAGTGTGTTAATAATGGCTTCGCTGCTCCAGGAATGACAGATTAAAGGTAGTCAGATATTTGCTAAAGGAGGAGTGTAAGTAGGTATAGGGGAGCTGAAGAGGAAGAGGGGGTCATTTCAAATTTGAGAGCTCAGAGGTGGATCAGGTCATTGGAATGACATAGTTTGTGGTTTGTCATCCTGGTGTGATCTCTGAAGACCTGTTCTGATCTCTGAAGACCTGTTCCTTCTGTGTGAAAGGAGCTCCTGTTGGTGCTCCCAGCATTCACCGAGTTTGACTGTGTTCTAGCAATTTTGATTCACCCATCTGGTCCTTTCTCTGCATTCTCCCCTCCATCCCATGCACTAAACTCACCTCCTGCATCTTGTTTGTTCCTTCATTCATCAAGTATTTACTGACTTTCTCCTTTGATGTACTAGATATCAAGTGTGATTCTGAGACACCATTCCTATTTCCTTGGGACTTTGAGTCCAGTGGGGAGACGCACACACACACACACACACACACACACACGCCAGGATTTACTCAGCTGAACACGGTTTTTGAGTGGGGAAGGCTGTGGATTAGAAATAGATACAATAACAAACACACAAAGACACACAAGTATAGAAAAGCAAGGATCGGGTGGGCCCAGCTTCTCTGATGGAGAAGTTGCGACCTCGAACTGGCCTCAGGTTTGTTCTTTTTTTTTTTGGAGAGGTTTTGGCCATAGGGCGCGTGCGCTCACCAGCCAGACAGAGAGAGACAGAGAGACAGAAAGCGAGAAATCACCCCCCAGGGGGGATGGTCACGCGGCAATCCCTTCTCCTCCGTTCTCTTGGGATCTTGGGCACACACGCACATGCGCCTGGCGTGAGTTTAAGCCACCGGGTCCGGGACGCGAACCGCAGTCGACTACGTGGGAGTCCAGTGACGTAGTCATTATGCTAACTGCTGGTCCCAAGTTCATTCTTTCAAAGAGCAGAAAATGGGGTAAGAGGAAATGGAATGCAAAGAGAATGGGAGAGAAGGAAATGGAACGCAAGGTCAGTTGTTTCTGGATGTCAATCGTCTGAAGAGTGAGAACAACTGCCACCACGTAATTTCTCGGATTTTTTTGGGGGGAAATTTGATAAACACATGTAGCTTCCTTTAGCCTCATACTCCCCTGCAGTATCGGGTATTGGGTATCGATAACAACAGGAAGATAGCCAGTAACAATAGGCAAATAGTGTGTTTCTATGTAAATGCTCTCAATAGCCATTTCTTTTTTTTTTCTTTCAGTAGTTAATACAACAAAAATTTAATGAAAATTGGTCAGTAGGTACATATAATCCATGGTTCTAAATAGTAACATGGACTGCAGTAGCAATTGAAAATAGAGTAGATGCTGAAGTAAACACTATGTATTATCATCATCTGATTCTTCTTCTTCCTTCAGAGATTCCTTAGCATATTTCTCTGCTTCTTCTCATATGTCTTTGGGAACAATTTCATGCCTTCCTTTAGTTAATTCACCAACCCAGCTGAGTTCTAGTTCAAAAGTTTTATCCCTAACTTCATCATGTACTATGTAAATTATTTTTGCAACTTCTTTAACAACATCATGGCAGGTCATTTCTTTCACCTGAAGCTTTTCTATTTCTGTCTTTGCAGCTTGTCTGGCTTTGCCAATGGCACAGCCCCAATAACCGTATGGAACACCTGCTGGGTCATTATGTAGAGTTGTGCACCATCATTCACACTGTAAGACCCTAACATGAAACTGCAGCCAAAAGGTCTAACAGCACTGTAGAGTGTATATGCGTGTACATACATGGCCACTCGGTCTGCAAGATGTTTTAGTGGAATGTTATAGCCAAAGTTAGACCTAAAGTTGGAAGCTTCTTCTCTTGCTATGTCTGCTAAAGAACAAGCATCAGCCAACGAACTTGCCACTGCCATTCCAACATGCCGATCAACATTACAAAGTTGTTTATTGGAACCTTCTTCATAGAGTTTAGAAAGGACTAATTTTTCTACCCCGAAGACAACACGATCTTTACATCTGATTCCAATGGCTGTACTACTATTTTCCACAGTCTTCATAGCATATTCAACTTGAAAAACTCTTCCATCAGGAGAGAACGTAGATGCTGACAGGTCATACCTGGTGCCGGTTGAGCTCATGGTGTTACAATACGACAACCCGGACGCGTAGGTCTTCCAGGCCTAGACTGCTTCCCTGCACCGCAGCACCCAATAGCCATTTCTAACGTAGCTCACAGAAGCACGTGTTTGCATGTGTCTAAAGGTCACATGTTTTCTCAGATTGGCACTCTCTCCACACACACATATTCATATATGTATATAAAATTATATAAAAGTGTATAAAATTACAAGTTAAAAAATGCTATAGGGTACATACTTTCTTCAGAGGGAGGTGAAGGGAGGGCAAATAAGAAAGCACCTCTCAGGGACCAGCAGATGGCATAATGGTTATGTCACTGGACTCCCATATGGCCATCCATGGTTTGATTCCTGGACCTGGCAGCTTGTCACTCATGTGGACATGTGCATGTGTACCCAAAGTCCTGAGAGGAGAATGGAGGACAAGGGATGGGCATGGTCATTTGCTTGAGGAATCATTTCTCGCTTTCTGTTTCTCTGTCTCTTTGGCAAGTGCATGTGCCCTATAACAAAAAATCTCTCTTAAGAAAGAAAGAAGAAAAAGAAAGAAAGAACGAGAAAGGAAGAAAGAAAGGAAGAAAGAAAGAAAGAAAGAAAGAAAGAAAGAAAGAAAGAAAGAAAGGAAGGAAGGAAGGAAGGAAAGAAAGAAAGAAAGAAAGAAAGAAAGAAAGAAAGAAAGAAAGAAAGAAGGAAAGAAAGAAGGAAAGAAAGAATACCTCCATGTGGGAAGGTCGGGTTGGGTGGGGGATTCCATCCTACAATCCCTTCTTTTCCAGTCCCCTCTCAGGATTTTGGGCATGCACACGCACCCAGTGTCTTTTAAGCTGCCAGGTCTGGGACTCGAACTGCATTGATGGCCATGTGGGATACAGCCATCTTAACCGCTATACCACAAGTCTGCCCATAAAATTACAAGTTTTGTACAAAATAAACTTGTGCTTTAATTCAATTTTCTACAATTAGAAAAAAAAATGCTCTTGGGGACCAGCAGATGACATAATAACCATATTGCTGAACTCCCACATAGTCAAGCGCAGTTTGAGTCCTGGACCCAGTGGCTTAAAACTCACGCTGGGTGGGTGTGCATGTGGGCCCCAAATCCTGAGAGAACAAAGATTGTGGTGTGGCCATCCCCTCGGGGGGTGATTTCTTGCTTCCTGTCTCTCATATGGCCATCCATGGTTTGATTCCTGGACCTGGCAGCTTGTCACTCATGTGGGCATGTGGCAAGTGCACACACTCTATAGCAAAAGTCTCTTTTAACATTTTTTTTTTCATTGTTGGATATATGTACTCCTGGGGGACAGAAAGAGAGAGAGAGAGAGACAGAGAGAGAGAGAGAGAGACAGAGAGAGACACTGAGAAAACACCCCCCCCCCGGGGGGACGACTATCTTGTAATCCCTTCTCCATTTCTCAAGCCACTGGGTCAGGCATGCGAACCACAGCATTGGCTATGTAGGCTACACCACCCCACGATCAGCTGGCCCTACATTACAGTTTGTGTGACTGGAAACACACAGGGAGCTGTGAGACCATTAGCAGGTAGAGCTGACTTCACTGGGGCTGAGTGAGTATGTGAGGATGTCAGGGAGGTTTTTCTGAAGAAGCGGTGTAGAAACTGGGTTCTGAAGGATGAATAGTGATTAGCCAGCCTGCGTGTGTACCTGTGCATGGGCGCGTGCAGGTGTAAAAGACGTCACAGAAGGAACCGAAGCGCAAAGGCACAGACGCAGGAAGGAGAGTTTGGATTATTCCAGAACCGAATGAACACCAGCATGGTTGGGCTGCTGTGCAAGAAGGATTAGAGGTGTGGGTAGGGGTTCTGTAGGCCAGAGCTTTGTGCCTGCCCAGTGGGTATGACTGGGGGCTGCTTAGAAGGGAAGAGAATTTGTATTCTCTATTACCTTCCCAGAACAGTCAGTAATAACCTTGCCGCTTCAATCAAAGCAGTTTTATGGGGTACAATTTTCACTCTGCTGCAACAAAAATATTCAAGAACCAACTTACTGTCTGGACAAAGAAAATTTTGGTTTATTTATAGTTTTGGTAGGACTTTTGTAAGCATCACATGTGTGGTGGTCCGTTTTTCTGTTGCTACTGTGGAATACCACACCCTGGGTAATTTACAAGGAAAAGACATTTATTTCTTAACAGTTCATGAGGCTGGGAGGTCCAAGGGCATGGGCTAGCATCTGGGGAGAGTCACGCTATGGAAGGAGGTGGCAGCAAGCACAGGAGACAGAGCACGCAGGCGGTGGGCTCCTCTCCGTAACAACCTGTTCTGGTGAAACTAACCCACTCCTGAGACAGTGATGTTAGCCCACTGAGGAGGCCTCTCCCCTCGTGACCCACATGCCTCCCAGTGTTGCTGCATTGGAGATTATGTTTCCAGCACCTGAATTTGGGGGACACGTTCAAACCACAGCAGCATGCTTTTTTCCCTTCTCACAAAATGCCTAATTTGTCTCTTGGGAATACAGCATCTAGGTTTTAATGTATTTACCTGGAAAACAGTGGATCAGTTGTTATTGGTTCAATCCATTTGTTTCCTACAGAAAAGAAAAAGTGATGAATTATATGGTGAATAGTTGGTGGTCTTCAAGCCTTCAAATGAGATCTGATCAAGAGTGCCCCATAACGATGGTGCTGTTCACTGATACGAGTGAGGGTAGTAAAAGAAAAGGCCTGGGGCCGGCAGGTGGCACAGTGGTTAAGGGCGCTGGACTCCCAGATGGCCGACTGCCATTCGAATCCCAGACTTGGCAGCTTGCTTTCTCACTTTCCCTCTTTCTCTCTCTCTCACTCTCGCGATGTTCCTCTCTGGTCAAATTAAAAATAAATAAACAAGTAAAGAAAATTAAATAAAATAAGCCTTAAAAAAAAAAAGGCCTGGGCAAGACATTGAGTTTTAATTATTTTTTGTTTGATATAGCTATTAGATTACACGGGGAGGTGCCAAGTAGACAGTTGATATACGAGGAGGTCAGGGCAAAAGATACACATTTGTGAATCATTAACATTAAATTTTTTTTTTTTGGAGAGGTTTTTGCTATAGGGCGAGTGTGCTCGCCAGACAGACAGAGACAGAGAGACAGAAAGCGAGAAATCACCCCCAGGGGGGATGGCCACACTGCAATCCTTTCTCCTCTTGGGATCTTGGGCACACACGCACACGCGCCCGGCGATTAACACTAAATGTTAACAGGAACAGGAGTAACCGACATCAGATAAGCACATGTAGGTTAGCTCTGGTCTTTACTTGTCCTGGGGAGGAGAAAAGAGATTAAACAAGGAGACTGGGAGATAGCTGGGAAAGGAGGAAAACTGAGGAAATGCTGTGACAGAAGCCAAGAGAAGAGGGTATGGCATTGATAATCGATATGGAGAAAGGTTTAAAAATGAAAGGAAATATACAAATCAAGAGGTTTATATTTTATTTCCTGGTTTATAGTGAAATGTAAACTTAGGGTTTTTTTATAACCTCTTTTTTTTTTTTTTTAAATAAGCTCTTTTCTTATTTGCCTCTTTGATATCCATAGATAAGTTGCTAGGTGTGTTAGCTGTGGCCCTCCCCAGAGCAGTCCAGACAGGAATTTCTTGCTCTAGATGTCCCTTCTACAACACTTCCCTTAATCTTCTTGCTGGTTTTTGGCACCCTGCATTTCAGAGTATTTCTCTACCTTTCCCAACTTTACAGATGATTTTCCTCTCTCTGAAGGACCTGCTTTTTCCCCTTTGATAAGGAAAGTCCTCTCTTACCTGTGCACTGAGGTTCCCCTTGAACTTCAGGCCATCTGTCACCGTCAAGGCAGTAACTCTTCCCTCTCTCTTTCCTATGAAGCCTCCGTGAGTCTATTCCCAGAAGCCTTTCCTTCTTTCTGATGAAACTTTTTCGTCCTATGCCACTGACTGATAATGTCATTAATAGCCAATGTCTGAGATTAATGTTATTTTGATAAATTTTGTTTTTCTCTTCTATTGTTTGCAGCTGTCATTTCAGTTTCTCCACACTCCAAGTCCCCCACCCCTTCCTTTTGAATACTGAAGTCTTGAGAGCTGGTCTCGATCCCACAGTCTCCAGTTCAGGGGCCTGCTCTGACAACCTGGAGCTGTTGAAAATGTTGTACTTAATTTAAAAAAAGGTGATTTTAAAATTTTAGTAGGATTTAATTGGTTTAAAAAAAATCACAAAAACTGTGCATGAAAAGTATGTTTTTCAAAGACTGTAGCCATTTGGCTTCTGTTGTTCCTTTTTACTTTTCTATCTGTATCTATTTAACAATTTAGAGACACGTGCAGGGAATCACGGAATAGAAAAGTGAGGATATATCATAGAGAAGATAGGTAAAGGACTGCCTAAGGCGAAGCAAAGGAAAGCCCTTGGACAACTGCTGAGCACCAGGTATAGAAAGCAACGAGCTCAAGATGGAACAGCAGGTCAGTGACTTCTGCAGGGCTGTCTCTAGAAGAACATAAAGTGGATAAATTACTTAACAGGCTCCACAGGTGGAAAATTACATTGAGAATCATTTTTATAAAGCTAATGGAGGGTGCAAGTTGTCAGATGTCCAGTGGAAAGAAAGGGAAAAATGAGGCAACTGTCAACTCCAAGAAAAATGAAAAGTTGTGTGAGAAAGGAAATGTAATCCTAGTCACTTCTTGGCTCAGGAACCAATAGTATTTTATGGGTCATATTTTATGGGGTTGCATTTTTGGATAGAAAAACACATCATAATTTCATAACAACCTAAGAAATAATTGAATATATATTGAACAAAAACTAGGTGAATTTATATTAGCAGGGTGGGGGCAGAGAAAAAACAAGTGTGAGCACATATAATAGGAAGTGAAAAGATGTGTGTATATGTGGAGAAGGGGAAGGATGGGAGTAGGGGATCTAAAATGAGACTACAGTTAGTTATATGCCTTCTAAAGCAATATTTGACTTTTTTGGCAGGTAAAACTGATAAGCAAAAACACACAGTAGAAGGGATGCTGGACTCCCACATAGCTGATGGTGGTTCAAGTTCCGGACTCGGTGATTGGCTTTCTCACTTTCCCTTTCTCTCTCTCTCTCTCTGGTCAAATTAAAAAATAATAATAACAAACAGAATTAAATAAATAAATAATTCTAAATAAAATGCAGTAGAACTATGTATTTTGACTTTGGAAAATTGTTTGAGAAACATCGTTATGCAAAAAAGATAATTGAAAAAAAGATTTTATCTTGATAAAAGATACATCTTGAAATTCATGCATGGTTTTTTCATATTATGCCTTTTCCACGAACTATTTGAAAACGCTTGTATTTATCATACGCTGTGAAAGGAAGGAATTTGCAACTTGAGCAGAAAAAAGGCAAGAAATGACTTTGAGGCAGGATGAGGGTATCCCCTCTCCTTTCTCACTGTGCTGAAGGTTTGTGAAAGTTTCTGTGAATTCTGGAGGATATAATGTAATAATAATAATATCAGTAATACAATAACTGATGTTTATCAAGCTCTTTTATGCTAAGGTATATTGTCTTATTTAATTCTCACAAAACACCGCAACATATTCATTCATTTATATAAAAATATTTATTGAACATTCGGTATGTTCTGGTCACTCTTCTAGGTACCAGAGTTACAATGATAAATAAAACAGAGTCATTCCTACTTCTTAAGAACTTTGATATAGTGGAGAAAATAGACATTAAACAAATAAAAATAAATATTTTTTTATTACTGACATATATGAAATACAAGGTGTAACAAAATAGTAAGGGAATCTACTTTAGACAGAGAGGTCTGGGAAGAGTTCTTTAGGAAGTCTATATATTTAAGTTGTGACCTGCAGAAGGAGGAACCTAGCAGGTAGAAGACAGGCCTTGATGCAAATGTAAATAACTAATATATGCTGGTCCCATGGAATAGTAGTTAAGGGAACTGGATCTCATGTGGCTGACTGCATTATTTAAATCTCGGATCTGGCATCTTGAAAATAACACCGGGCACGTGGGCATGCATGTCCCAAATTCCAAAAGGACAGAAAAATGGAGTAGAAGCGATTGTGGCATGACCACACCCTACTGGTGGTGTTTCCTCTCTGTCCCTCTCTCTCTGGAGAACACATGCACCCTCTGGCAAATTAAAAACAAAAATCAAAACCAAAAACTAACCTAGAGGACTATTTCCTCTCATAGAAGAGCTGCAGGAAGATCGAGGGCAAAGAGTGCAGGGGGAGCGAGGCTAACTGAGGCTGATGTGGCCTATCAAGGCTGGATTTTATTCTGAGTGCAGTGGGTGGGTGGAGGGGCTTCAGGGTTTTAAGTAGGCAAGTAAAGGATGGGGTCTATATTGAAAAACACTACACTGACTGTTTTGGGGAAAATGCATTGGAGAGGGACCACAAAAGTGGGGAGAGATGTTTGGAGGTTATTGAAACATTCCAGGTTAGAGGGGGTGGTGGTGGGTTTAGGATGGTGGTGGAGGACTTGAAGAGCAGTGAACAGGTCTAAGATATATTTTGGAGGGAGAGTCCAAGGTCTTGGACTCTCTTGGTGGTAGAGAAGCTGAAGTCAGGCATGATGCAGATTCTGGGTTTAAGCAATGGACTTGGTATATTACCATCCTCCTCCTTTTGCAGTTTAGGATACTAAAGCTCCAAGAGGTTAGATAGCATGCCCCAGGAGGTATGACTAGCAATTGATGTATCAGAATACAAGTATGGGCCCATCCAACTGGAGACTACACGGGCAACCAACACACTAGACTCTCTCCTGATGGGTTGCAACACTGCTGCTTTCTTCAAGGAGAGAAGTGGTTATCTTCTGAATTATGATCTCTCTGTCACGCATAACTCCATTCACTTAGTTTCCAAAGAGAGATTCAACACACAGGTGTGTTCTCCAAAGTATGCTCTGGCCAGAAGTGGACTGGAAGTATTATTTGGATCACACATTGGGATGATGTTACTCCTTCAGTGTTTGTCCTAGAGAAGCAATTTCAAGTCTGAAGGACTGGAAGCCATAACCCTAAGTATCCAGGTTCTGTTTGCCAGCAGAAAATCAAGTTTTCTGCTCTTTGTGCTCTCCCATCAGACCAGGAGAAGGTGTGTCATTCCTGAATTCCTTTGAGGTCTCTCAGAAACTTAGACGACATTGTCCAGGGCAGTTGGCCTGGAGGAAATGGGTTTACTCTATGGAAAAAAAGAGGAAAGTGAAGTAAGTTAACAGGCACCCGAACCTCAGCCCAACCCTCATATCTGCAGAGAGAGGACTACAGAACAGCAATGAGTAGATAGCAGGGATATTGATGACACAGGCAGGATTATATTAAAAACCAAGTAGGTCGAAGACTCGATTATTAGTTATGATCCGAATTCATGATAACTTCTTGGATACATTTTGGTGGTGTCCCAAGACTTTCTGTACCCTGTTGATATCTGTACATCTGTAAAATGGCCCTTTTGCTTTTGCTTTCTTTGTGAAATGACAGATCTCAGGAGAGATGTAAGAATGTTAATACATAGGCCAAGCATGGGCTTACCTCTTTGGAATTATTAATTGTGGAGTAAATTGTGACAGAATCATTGTTCTTCACAGGTGTTGGGATTTCCGTTTCCTGTGAAAAGAAACATACCCATTTGGCTTACACAGAGACAAAGAAATTTATGCGGAGATATATTCTTGGGAAAGACAGTGTGACAAAGAAGGAATATGCCAAGCTTCTTTTGGAGGAAAGATAGGGAATGTTTATCAAGAGGAGCTAGACCATGTTCCAAATACCACCTGTTCTTAGACCCATGAAGGTTTAGTGGCATTTTCTATGCTTTCAAACAGAAGCACAATGCCCCAGTAAATTGGTGGGTTTGAGAACCAGAGAGAGGAGTCAGGTGGTGGTATAGCAGGACCACAACTAGACTCACATGGACAAGGTCTTGGGTTCACATCCTGGGATCTCCTTATGCATATCAAGTATATACCACATGCCTGTGACCCATGCTGGCTGAGACTGGTGGTGGATCATGGCATGAGGACCCTTTTAAGGGTGCCTGATTCTATGTCTCTTCCTCTCTCTGTGTCTCTCTCATGGAATAAAAATGTGAACAAATTCTGAACAACAGCCAAAAGAACCAGAGAGAGATGGAAAAATGCCCTCATAATGTGAAGGAAAGAAGTATTCTTCTGCATCCAACTCTACTCTCCTTCCTCTGTTTTTTTTTTTCTTTCAGTTTTTGCTATAGGGCACATGGACTCACCAGAGAGATAGAGAGAGAGATAAAGAGACAGAGAGAGTGAGAAAGGGAAAATGAAAAAAATCATTCCTCAGGGAGGATGGCCAAGCCATTATCTCTTCTTCCATTCTCTTCTCAGTATTTTGAGCAAGCATGCACATGTGCCTGGCTTGAGTTTCAAGCTGCCGGACCTGGGACTCATACCATAGGGTCAGTTATGTGGAAGCCAGTGTCTTAATCTCCATGCTACCTACTAGCCCCTTCCTCCATTTTTAAGAATGAGTTTATGGGGACCAGCAGATGGCATAATGATTAAGTCGCTGGACTCTCACATGGCCAGTCACGGTTTGAGTTCCAGACTCAATGGCTTGAAACTCACACCAGGTACGTGTCCATGTGTGTTCAAAATCCTGAGAGGAGAATGGAGGGGAAGGGATTATGGCATGACCACCCACCTGGGGGGTGATTTCTCACTTTCTGACTCTCCGTCTCTCTGGGAAACACACGTGCCCTATAGCAAAAATCTCTCTTTAAACAAACAAACTAAAGAACTAACTTATGGGGGATGGCAGGTGGTATGGTGGTTTGGTAGTGGGACTTCCACATGGCCAAAAGTGGGTTGGGTCCCAGACCTGGTGGCTTGATTTCTCACTTTCTCTCTCTGTCTCTCTCTGGTGAGTGCACATGCCCTGTAGCAAATAAAAAAAATAATAAATAAATAAAATTAAAATAAAGGATTCTTTAAAAATGTTTTAAAAAAGAACTAACTTACGTACTAGATAGGTATTGATTTATACCTTTTGTCTTGGGTTTTTACTAGCTATAACTGAAGCTGCCCATTTTGCCTGTTCATTTGTTCCTGTAATTCAAACTACCTGGTTGCCAAGTCATCAGTGTCTCCTCAAGCATGAGAACCAGTAGAATAGATCCCCCCAAACTTAAGAATGGCTCTGGGGACCGGCAGATGGCACAATGGTTATGTCGCTGGACTCCCATGTAGTCGACTGAGGTTAAAGTCCCAGACCTGGCAGCTTAAAACTCATCCCAGATGCATGTGTATGTGTGGCCCAAATCCAGAGATGAAAATGGAGGAGAAGGGATTGTGTCATGGCCATCACCCCTGACAATGATTACTCACTCTCTGTCTCTCTGTCTTTCTGGAGCGTGCACAGGCCCTATAGGAAAAATCTTTCTAAAATAAAAAAAGAATGGCTCTGGCTAGGCCAGCAGGTGGTGTGATGGTTGAGGTGCTGGGTTTCCACATGGCTGATAGTGGTTCAAGTCCTAGACCTGGTGGCTTGCTTTCTCACTTTCCTTCTCTGTCTCTTTCTGGTCAAATTAAAAAAAATAATAAAATAATAATTAAAAAAAAGAATGATTCTGCCTGGAACACAAGTACAGTAATAACAGAAGTTCCCATATCCTTCACTGAACCTACTCATAAATTTTAATGCTTTAAGTTAATTAAGGAATATTTAGAGAATTATCAAGACCTCAGGAACTCTCTAAAGTGGATTTGTTTGTTTGTGTTTTGCTAAAGAGAAAGCTAACACATTTTCTGGAGTTTAGTTTCTCGATTTGTTGGAGAGGATTCAGTTTGTCTTCAAGAGGAAATTGGAGAGTCAATAGAAATATTTGATGAGGTGAGAGCAACTCTTCTTGTTCCCTTTCTTCGAGGCTCCTATTTTGCAAATACCTGTGAGGGGCCATGTGAAGGGAGATTTACTTGGAGAAATCCAAGGTTTTCAGCTGGATTATCATGTTCAGCATTTAAAAAATGACAGGGGTTACTTTTGTTTTTGGTCCTATTTTTCAGAAGATATGGAGACTGCCCTCTCAGGATATGTAGTTATTTAGAAATATGCCACCTGCAAGTGTCTTATTTAGAAGTGGTGGGGGGTTTCGATGCATGACGGAGGAGTCCTTGATGCTTGACCAAGGTTATCCTGTTACGTTGCTAGAGGGGAGGGGAGGAGTGAGGGTTGCTCATGCATTTAGTGTCTTCTGACTTCCTCTAAATGCTCCTGATACCCTAACAATGATCTCTTTCTTTCTTTAATGTTTCTTTCTTCTATGAGCAAGAGAGATAGAGACAGAGACATAGATACAGTACCCCAATAGGGTCTTGATGCCAAGAATCACCCTCAGCCTCAACCAGCCTCAGATCATGGGCACATGCGTGCCTCATGTATTCAGAGAGGTCTTTGGACATGAACTTGGAACCTTCTTATGTGGTTCTACTTCACAGAGCATCATGTTTTACTATTATACCATCCAACATCTCCTTTGGAAACTTTCAAACTTAAGAGAATTCTGATCCATTCACCGAGTTTTTACTAAGTCTTGTGCTGGGCCACAGGGAGAGAGAGAGGATGACATTATTATACTTTCATCAGCTTGTAAGTAAGCTGGAGAGACAAGACTTGCTGGTGCTGTAGCAATTACAGAATGATGTAAATCAGGGGCTGAGTAAGCATTCTCTCAGAGGCAAGGGTGGCAGATGCTAGATGGTCTTGCACATGGCTTTGCCCCACCATCACCCCCTTTCCTTCCCTTGATAGCATATGTCATTTGGATCAGCCAGACAATTGTGGTGATGAGTTTGTAAATGGTGCCTGTGAAAACAACAGCAATGGTGGGGTACAAAGGTAAAGGACTCACTCTCTTTGGATGAGAGACCTGGGCGTACACAGTATTCCCAATAGAGACTGAAGCATACTCTACGTTCCTCACAGACTCTGCTGACAACACAAGAAGGAATGGTCAGTGGCAGAAGGGCTGAAGGACTCTGAACTATCCTCCCCTCCTCCCAGGGCCTTGCCTTCCCCAGAGCAGTTTCTGTCCCCAAATGGAGGGAGAAGGCATTGCTTTTCTATTTTTCTTTCATTTTTGACAGTATTTGGAATTCTGAGAGTTCTGGAAGCTTCTTAGTCATGTGGTCTATTTCTGACCTCATCTTGTGGGGTGAGAGATGGCCGTTGGGTGACCTAAAGTTTCAGCATTCCTCCCCCAAGCACAGACTTCCATGTGAGCTAGGAAGTTCTTGAGGCCAAATAGCACCGCCTATAGAAGAGCTAGAGACACCTCACTGGTGAGCATAAAGAAGTCAACTATTTGCCATACTTGATGTTATTAAACCTTCCAGAAACCACTTGAAGGTGGATTTGACTGTTTTTGAGATGAGCAGTAACCTGAGGCTTAGAAAGCTCGATTCACTTGTGCAAAGTCACAAAGGAAGTGATGGAATAGGAACCTGAATGCATGTCTTCAGAGTCCAAAGTCATGCCTGTTCCTCTACGTGATGGCATGTATCTCTCACTCATGAAATGAGACTGTAAGCCAGTCTGAGTCCAGAGCTGGGGTTGGTTTCTAGACCACACTTTCTCTCTCAGCAGTGTCTATTCATTACTCAAACCCTGACTGAATAGGATGATGCAGTCAGGCAGCTGATCACGGGCTGTCAATGTTTCAGTCCTGCCCTTGCCCTAAGCTTGCTGGGTGATGATGGACAGGCCACGAGCCCTGCACCGGCATGGGTTTCTCCATCAGCAGGGTGGGGAGTGGCACCATGTATGTGAGAGGGTTGCACCATCATGAGGGACTCAGGCCCATGGTCACAAAACACCTCCCCTCGCACCATGTGGTCTGTCTGAGTGACAACATCCTGACTCCTTCCTCTTTCTCTCTCACTACCCAGGTGTTCGGCCATCCCCTTCCTCTTCCATTCAGCGATTCCCATCTGCCTTATGTCTGGGAGTTGAGAGTCTGGGTGCTCACCAGGACTCTGAGTTTGCTGGGAAGACACATGATGGGAACCTGAAAAATCAAATCAGAACATTGATGTGGGGGGCCGTAGTGAGGGAGGCCTTCCACTCCACCCCCACCCCAACCCCACAGGTGTGTCTCTAGAGGTGGTGGTGAAAGAGGACCCAAAAGGAGGGACAAGTGTGCCCTGAGGCTGGGACCGGCCTTTCCCAATAAGACACTTTCTTTGAGATATTAGCAGGTGTGTTGCCACCCCCAGGAGCATCCCAGTGGACAAGCTGAGCCAGGGTTTGTGTCCTCCCTCCATCTTCCTGCCCTCCACAACAGATCCTTGGGAACCAGACTCTAGACTCTAAATCTTTGGAACCTCTGTGAAGAGACAAGTAGGAAGAAAGAAAACCTGCCTCTTTTTTTCCTCCAGACACAATAGAGCACGGCACATACAATGATGACTATTATTATCATCACTGGAATCGTAATCCGTATGAAATTTGAGTGTTGGTTTTTCGTAACATCTGAAAAGAAAAAAAACAAAGTGGCACTTGAGACACATCAGGGAGCCTGGAGTTTTTTCTCAGAGCCTCCAATGAGCCTCTTCTAGGCTGCCTTTGAGGGCTGGGTGGGTTCGTCTATAGCCAGAGGTTCTGGGGCTCTGGACAGGATTTCCAGGAGCGGGGAAAGTGTGGTGGCCAGGGCAGAGGGGAGCCTGTAGAACTGGGGGAGAAAGCAACCCTGCCTTTGGCAGTCTTTGCTCTTGGGCTCTGAGTGAGCTGGAGGAGGAAGGAGGAAGGAGGAAGGAGTGATCTCTGTGGGTGGTGAGAGGAACCCAGGTCCTGGGTGGCATCTGGGCCTCCCATCGGCATTTGGCTGTCCCCCCACCCCCACCCCATGGAGCTGCTGTTTTGGAAATGTAGAGTGAGGACCTGCTACACCCCACAACTTCTTGTGGCCATCAGACAGGCCTGAGGGGGACAGTGGGGCTCTAGGTAACGTGGGATAATGGATGTGTTCATTATTTTGAATGTCGTGATTGTTTCATGGCTTGTACGTAAGTTAAAATATACTCAATTGTACATTAAATGTACATAAGAGAGAGAGAGAGGGATCCAAGGCAGGCTGTTACCTTCACAGAGCCTCTGGGCAGAGACGGAGAAGCTCAAATTGCTGATGGGGTTCTCAGCGTTGCATGTGTAGTTCTGTTCGCTAGAATTCCTGGGATCCCAGGAGGCAGTAAGGTTTGGTCCATTCAGAGGTGACATTCCTGGGGCCTGCCACTTGAATGAGTCATTGTCTGAATTCTCCGCCCAGCAGGCCAGTTGGATCTCACAGGTCCCGTTCTCAGACCACTGAGTGTGATTGGTAACTTGTATGTTCTTTAGTTGTCCTGTGTGCAGAGAAAAGACCCAGAGTAAGAACAAACGACTTGTCTTGGGCCCCTGTGAAAAATATCTTCCACCTTAAAGTTTCTGTATTCCATTTCCGCTGTGTGCTGTCTGTCTACTCTGCTATGCCTCTGTTTGAGTTGCTTAGTTGATGGGAGCAAGGCCTGGGGTGATCCAATAACAAGGGGTACTATTATGGGACAGAGCAGCCAATAGGAGACGTGGAAAGGGAGAGATTGCAGTGGCCACTGACTGGCCATAGTTGGATAATTTTGGGTGGGTTTGTTTACCTTTCTGGGCTCCATTTTATTCCTTCTGGCCCTTGGACAAGGGGACCTATACGTAAGTTCATGGAAAATGGAATTCAAGTATGAGTTTACGCTGGTGCAAAATTTTTTTGAAATCTGTGCACAGTTTTTCATGATACACATTTTTCTGGAAGGTGTTTGAAGACCACACTTGTATGCAGCCCCTTGTATAAAGACAATTGAGAGACATAGCTGAGGTTAGGGAAGAAACCAAGAGACCAGCACAAGCCCTTCTCCCTCTGTCATCAGAATTCCCTAACTGGGGTGGACGATGGCGCTTCACTTCCTTAGGGAATTGTGTTCCTCACAAATCTGCAGGGATCCTGTTTCTCACTATATCTGACACTGGCTCCAATGATGAGAAAAGGGCCTCAATGCAGAAAAATACTGACAATTAGAGAATTAGAGAAGGAGGTGACATTCCTGGGGCCTGCCACTTGAATGAGTCATTGTCTGAATTCTCCGCCCAGCAGGCCAGTTGGATCTCACAGGTCCCGTTCTCAGACCACTGAGTGTGATTGGTAACTTGTATGTTCTTTAGTTGTCCTGTGTGCAGAGAAAAGACCCAGAGTAAGAACAAACGACTTGTCTTGGGCCCCTGTGAAAAATATCTTCCACCTTAAAGTTTCTGTATTCCATTTCCGCTGTGTGCTGTCTGTCTACTCTGCTATGCCTCTGTTTGAGTTGCTTAGTTGATGGGAGCAAGGCCTGGGGTGATCCAATAACAAGGGGTACTATTATGGGACAGAGCAGCCAATAGGAGACGTGGAAAGGGAGAGATTGCAGTGGCCACTGACTGGCCATAGTTGGATAATTTTGGGTGGGTTTGTTTACCTTTCTGGGCTCCATTTTATTCCTTCTGGCCCTTGGACAAGGGGACCTATACGTAAGTTCATGGAAAATGGAATTCAAGTATGAGTTTACGCTGGTGCAAAATTTTTTTGAAATCTGTGCACAGTTTTTCATGATACACATTTTTCTGGAAGGTGTTTGAAGACCACACTTGTATGCAGCCCCTTGTATAAAGACAATTGAGAGACATAGCTGAGGTTAGGGAAGAAACCAAGAGACCAGCACAAGCCCTTCTCCCTCTGTCATCAGAATTCCCTAACTGGGGTGGACGATGGCGCTTCACTTCCTTAGGGAATTGTGTTCCTCACAAATCTGCAGGGATCCTGTTTCTCACTATATCTGACACTGGCTCCAATGATGAGAAAAGGGCCTCAATGCAGAAAAATACTGACAATTAGAGAATTAGAGAAGGAAAAAATGAAGAAATTAAGAGAGTCAACAGGCAAGTCGAGGGAGCAAAGAAGCACAGTGTATTTGGATATTTGAGATGAAGTATGGCGCAGAAATTTCTGAGAACAGAGACTAGAAAATATGAACTAGCAGGAATCAGTAGCTGTAAACCAAGGGAGACCTGAGAGCAACACAAAAAAGACCACTGACCAGCCTTGGCCTGAGGATCAAGGTGACTCAGCAAAGAACAGAATGTCTCCAACCATCTGACTAACAGAGACTAGATAATGCTTTAACCTTAGCCGACTGAATGGGAGCTGTGGAATACGCATGCTTGTATCTTGTCAGAATGGGGTTTTCATGTGATGGGAAGAGTGTTGGGTTTGGAGTCCGGAAGGCGTGGATTAAGATCATGGCTTTGTCATTTACTGGACATATGACCGTAGACAAATGACTATTACCTCTGAGCTTCAGTTTTTTAACCCATAAGACTAGGAAATAATCCCTGCTTCTCAGGTCACTATGAGGATTAAATGAGACAGTACCTAGCACAGGGATGGCAAATATTTGGCATGAATGTTACATCTCCTTCCTTCTGTGTTCATGGTTGACCTAAAAAATAATTCCTTTTACCTTTTTCCACTTAATGAATATTTACCTCCTAATAGGACATTTCTACCTAGAAATAATGTATATCTAAAACTCAACATGGTTAAAAGGACTCCCTTTATTTTTCTGTCTAAAATTTTCTCAGTCTGCAGCCTTCCCCATCTTAGTTGATAACAACTTGATCCTTCTAGTTGCTCAGACCAGAAGCCCTGGAATCATCCCTGACTCATCTCTTCAGCTCATATCCTCATGTCAGGAAATCCTCGTGACTTTACCTTCAAAATATATCCACTCCTCACCTCCACAGCTAAGCCCCCTTGTTCAAGATGGCATCGACTCTTCTTGGATGATGGCACTGGCCTCCTAATTGCTTCATTGGCTTCTACCCTTGTCCCTTAAACCTATCCTCAACCCATTAACCAAAGAGCCTTAAAACAAAGAAGTCAGGGGCTAGTAGATGGCGTAGTGGTTACATCACTGGACTCCCCCATAGCTGATCGTGGTTTGAACCCTTGACCCAGTGACTTGAAACACACGCCAGGTGTTTGTGTGTGCTCAAGATCATGGGAAGAGAATGGAGGAAAAAGGATTGCAGTGTGGCCATCTCCTCATGGGGTGATTTCTCACTTTCCCTCTCACTGTCTCTCACAAGAGCATGTGCCCGAGGGCAAAAACCTCTTTAAAAACAATGACAACAACAAACCCAAGAAAGTCAGACTCTATCACTTCTTTGAAAAACCTTCTGATGGCCCTCACTCTCTCTGAGAGAACAGGCCAAAGTCTCTGGGGTGGCTTTCAGTGCCTTGCATAAGGTGACTACTATCTCCTTTCTGACCTCACTTCTTGTTATTCTCACTCTCACTCTGCTGCATGATGCTTGGTCTCTGTGGTGTTCCTTGAGCACAACAGGCACAGGGGAGTCTTGCTACCTCAGCTAGTTGACTCTTTCCAGATAGCTGCATGGCTCACTCCTTCACTTCCCACAAGTCTCAGCTCAATTGTTATCTTTTCAACAAGGCTTATTTTGACAGCGACCTCTAACATAGACTCATGTTCTCTGGCACTCCTGAGGCTCTTTGTGCTTTTCTAATCCCTCTTTTTCCATAGTACTCATGGTTTTCTTGCATATTATAACATTGCTTCTATATTATGTGTATTTTTTATTACCTGCCTCCACTCCCCACCCAGAGAGCAGTTCCGTGGGGGCAAGGGTCTTGTCTGTTTTGTTAACTGATATATTCCAAGCACTTAGAAGATTTTTCATGGCCAATAAGTATTGGTGACTCATGAATAAACTTAACATGGATTCAACATCTTTCTTAACACTGAACTCTAGGGAGTTACTCTCAATTCATTGGGCTTGACTCCTAAGATCATAAGATCAAGTCTTTGTCTTCTCTATCCTGGCACACAATGAATGATTGGTCAATCTTTTTTCAATTTTTAAAAAACTATGTGTAGTTCTTATGTTAAAATTTATTTTACAATCACAAAATAAGTTGATGTGGCTTGTGTATGTTTTTGTACGTGTGCCTTTTAAGGAGAAGTACTCCAAAAACCCAGAAAAGGGATTGGCATTGAGCCTCTTGCTTGGTCTTCTCAATAGTATCAGAAGAACACTGTCTCAACAAATGTGATGAACATTGTCTCAAAAAAAGTGGCCCCCCAGGTATGAGGTCACTTCTTAGGCTTTCCACTGGATGCATCTTTCTTCTCTTTAGGGTCCTAGCACTGCCTTGAGAATCACCGGTCACCCAGGCTGATCCTGCCTTTAGTGGTTTGAATGATGATCTCCCTAGAATATGTCCATGTTCTGATTCCCAGAATCTGTGAGTGATACTTAATTTGAGTAAAGGATCTTTGCAAATAGAATTAAGTGGGTGAGGAGATCATCCTGGATGATCTGGATGGGCCCTAAACCCAATGACAAGGGTCCTTTTAGGAGAAAAGCAGGGGGATATTTGAGACAGAGGAGAAAGGGTGAAGAGGTGAAGAGGAGAAGATGTGACCTGGAGGTAGAGATGGGGATGTAGCCACAGCACAAAGAACACCAAGCAAGGCTGACTGCAGCCAGGAGCTAGAGGAGACAAAGAACAGACCGTTCTCTGGGGCCTCCAGAGGAAGTGCAGCTCTGCTCACACCTCGATTTGGACTCTGGCCTCAAGGACTCTGGGAGAAAATTTCTGTTGCTTTGAGCCCTCAGTTTGTGGTATTTTATTTATTATTTTATTTCTTTTTTCTTTTCTTCTTCCTTTCTTCTCTTTATTTCTTTCTCTTTTTTCTTGGGAGAGATTTTTGCTATAGGGCGCTTGCACTCGCCAGACAGACAGAGAGACATAGAGACAGAAAGCGAGAAATCACCCCCCCAGGGGGGGATGGCCACGCCACAATCCCTTCTCCTCCATTCTCCTCCCAGGATCTTTAGCATGCACGCACAAACACCCAGCATGAGTTTAAGCCACCGGGTATGGGACTCGAACTGCAGTTGACTACATGGGAGTCCAGCGACATAGCCATTACGCTAACTGCTGGTCCCTGTGGTATTTTATTTTATCAGGCTCTGGAGATTAATACCCTGTCCCAGGGCCATTTTGCTATCTTAGTTGAAATTTCCACTTGAGAACTTTTCCAGACACCTTCTCTTTCCCATCGCATTTCTCTATTCTTTGTCCTATTTTTTTTCAAAGACATGACTTCGATTAATCTAACATGGTAAGTCTGTCAAATATTTAGGGGAATAATAACCATGCAACTATTTGTGGAGACATATTATTTTAACAATGCTTTTTTGGGATACCATGCCTTAGCCCAAAGGACTCTTGGGTGAATTGTAGACACTGTGTGCTCTCTAGCAGGTGAGAACAGTACAATCTCAGCAGCCTAGTTGTCTTGTTTGGTTGCCAATTCAGGTATGACTGAATCTCCTGAATCTCCTGCCGAGTGATTATTGGTAAGTCATTCATGGCATTTCTGAACATCAGAAGTTTATGTATTTTTTCAGACACTGATTTGTAAGTTGCCTCATTATATTTTCCATCATTTTTATATTGATAACACTTTCATTCTTTACTCTTAGGGAGGTAGATTTTTAATGGGAGAGCAACATGAGCCACCTGGGGAAAATATTCTTAGAAATTATTGGGTTGTTGGGACCAGCAGGTGGCATGGTGGTTAAGGTGCTGGACACTCCCACACGGCTGACCACAGTTCAACTCCTGGACCTGGTGGCTTGGTTTCTCATTTTATCTCTCTCTCTCTCCTTTCTCTCTCACTTTCTCTCTCTCTCTCTCTCTCTCTCTGTGTCTGATCAAATTAAAATAAATGAGGAAACGAGCAGTTAGCGTAATGGGTATGTTGCTGGACTCCCATGTAGTCTACCACTGTTCACGTCCCGCCGGACCTGGTGGCTTAAAACTCACACCGGGCGCATGTGCGTGCGTGCCCAAGATCCCGGGAGGAGAATGGAGGAGAGGGAGGAGAATGGAGGAGAAGAGATTGCGGCGTGACCATTCCCCCTGGGGGGTTATTTTTCGCTTTCTGTCTCTCTGTCTCTCTCTGTGAGTGCACGCGCCCTATAGCGAAAATCTCTCCAAAAAAAAAAACCTATAAAAAAAGGAAAAAAAACCTGAAAAAAAGAAAAAAATTTAAAATAAATGAATAAATAAAATTGAATAAATAATTATAAAAAAAGAAATTATTGGGTTGTCATGTGAGTCATGATGTATTTTTGCATCGTGTTCTTTGTCTCTTCCAGCTCCTGGCTGCTGTCAGCGTTCCATTACTTGGTGTCCTTTGTCCTGTGGCTTCATCCCTATCTCTACCTCCATGTCACATTCCTTAATATAACAACTAATCTTGGCAGAAAGGACAGTTCTTTTTGTTGGCTCTTCCTTACAGAGCACTTTCTAGGCAGATCTGTTCTGCACAGACTGGCCGCTCTGTGAGGTTGGGTTGGCCTTTGCATAAGGTGAGGTATCATGGCAGGGCAGTGGCGTGGGACGCACTACCACGCACCATCTCTTGGACTAGAGGCCAGTTACCATGACCAAAGCTATGCCTCAGAGGTAAGGATTGTACCTGTCTCATGGAGGCTTTGTAAGCATTGCACGACAGAGACATGTGATGCATATGGTGACAGTATCATAAATATTTTACTTTCGTTACCTCTGCTCCTTTTCTGGTTGAAAGGGACCATTTTATGTGGTTAAGAGGAGGGAGATGATTCTAGGCTGAGAGCCACAAGACTTGGGTTCTGTTCTCAGCTCTGTCACTAGCTGGTGTGCAATGCTGTTGAGTTGCTTTACTGCTGGACTGCATTCTGAATCCAAATGCCATACTCTTTACCACTAGGCTATATTGCAGACTTGCAATCACATAGGACAGAAATATGTTTTCAAACCAAACTTAATGAAATCCCACATTTTGACTCACTAAAGATCCTCAGAATATAGCTGGAAAGCCACGTGGAGTTTTCTGTGGACATCTGGGTGCTGTAAGGTCCAGCGTCTGCCATCGTCAGGTTGTGGAGCTGCACGGAGTCAGGATAAATGAAGTTCAGTCGTGTTTTCCATTTAGGATCGGTCACGTGTGCACGTCCTGCTTCTCTCGGGTTTATGAAGGCAATAGATCTTCCACTGTGAAGCACGATGATGGATGTGATGTCCTCGGGCTTCCCTCCTGTGGGAAACTCCAGGGGAAAGGTTACCGACTTCCCCAGAGTCCCGTTCACTACCACTGGGGTTGAGCTGGGTTGTGAAACTGCATTCCCTGTAAACACAGAAGAAAATGCTATAAAACTGTCCCTAGTACCTCCTCCTATGATTTGAATGTGTTTCTCCAAAATTCAGGTGTTTAAATTTAGTTGCATTATGAAGGTATTAAGAGGATCGAAACTTAATTCAACAATACTATTAAGAGGTACAGCATTTGGGAGGTGATTAGGAGTAGATGGGGTCATCAGGGTGGGGTTTTCATGACTGAATCCTAGGTGCTTTATAAGAAGAGGAAAAGACCAGAGCCAATACACGCTGTTGTCTTTCTGCAATGTGATGCTGTACACCAACTCTGGATTGTTCAGGGAGTGCCCACCAGCAAGAAGACGCTCAACAGAAGTGGCCCCTTGACTCTGGAGTTTCAAAACTGTGAACTGAATAAATCTCGATTCTTTTTTTAAATTGCCAGGCAGTGTGTGCACTTGTGTGAGAGAGAAGAAGGGAAAGGGAGAGGGAGAGAAAGAAAGCACTCCTGTGCATGTGGCCATGCCACAATCCTTTCCCTCCATTTCTCCATCCTGTCAGAAGTTTAGATATGCACACACATGTACTTGGTATGTTTTTCAAGGTGCTTGGGCTGGACTGTGGTTAGCCACACAGAATCCAGCTTCCTACACACAGTGCTTACCACTATGCTATGGGGCCAGCCCTAAATCTTCATTCTTTATAAATGACCCAATCCATGGTATTCTGTTCACAGTAACAGAGAGTAAATTAAAACACCACTTTCTCATACTCTTCCCTCCTGACTCTGTCGGTCTGTTAGAGCTTTCTCTGATACTGAAGCCCAGAGATGAGAAGGAGTGAGAAAGGCTAGAAGTTAAAAAGCAAAATTGCACCCCAGCACCTCCACTCTAAACAAAGTATTTGGCATTGTTGGCTAATGAGCAGCTGGTGGAGATGATTCTGGCTCAGTTGATTTGCCTATACTGGTTGGTCACTCCCGGGTTATGACCTTTCCTTATGATCCCGGCTTCTGAGTTCTTTGGGCATTAGTGGAGGGGGACAGGGAACTACATCAACTCTCAGGCACAAACTAAATACTGCAAGTCTTGGGGCCAGCAGATGGCACAGTAGTAACATCCTTGGACTCCCCCATGGCCGACAGTGGTTCGAGTCCTGGACCTGGTGGTTTGAAAATCATGCTGGGTGTGTGTGCATGTGTGCCCAAAATCTCAGGAGAATAGAGGAGAAGGGGTTGTGGTGTGGCCATCCTCCTGCTGGATGATCTCTCACTTTCCCTCTCGCTATCTCTGTCTCTCTCTCTCTGGTAAGCACACGTGCTCTACGGCAATAACTTCTTAAAAAACCAAACAAACCTGTGATTCTTTGTTAATGAAATGTAGTGAAAGCCCTATAGTCACTGGTTATGCACTGCATGTCCCATGTAGTAGGCTTATACAACTTAGAGGACTAATAGGGATTTATCGCATGTATAATTCTTACCATTATTTCTTTTAATGCTGACAATGATTCCGTAAAACAGGCAGGAAGGATATTATTATCTCCACTTACAGATAAAGGAGTTGAGACACAGGGAGGGTAACTTAGTTTCCCAAGTTTATATAGCTGAAGAAAAGCAGAGTCAGGATTCAAATGTGGATCTTCTGACTCCAACTGTTTTGTGCTCTTTTCATAAAACCAGAAGATATCTTTTCTGGTGTCAAGAAAATTAAGCCTAGTAGTCGAGAAGATAAACTGATAAGTATAAAAGTAGCACATTTAATTTCAAAGTGACACAAAATGGCCACATTCTTATGAGCCTATCTATCACAGAGCCATCGGTGTCAAAGCAAAAGTGGTCACAATGACTTGCTTTTAAGTTTATTTATTTGTCATGCACAAGAGAGAGAAAGAGAGAGACTGACATGCAGACAGAACTCTCAATAGGGTCTTGACACCATGAGCCATGCCTAGTCCTTACCAGCCCCCAACCATGGGCACACACATGCCCAGGACATTGAGCGAGGCCTCTGGACACAACCCAGAGCTTCTCATGTAGCTTTACTGCTGTGACACTCCTCTCCCCATGACTCTTACAGACATTTCCTTAGCATCCTTTGCCAAATTCTTTTTTTTTTTTAGTTTATTTACTTATTTATATATTTTTTCAGAGATTTTTTTTTTTTCCCTATAGGGCACGCGCACTTGCCAGAGAGACAGAAAGCAAGAAATCGCCCCCTGTGGGGGATAGGGGGGATGGCCAAGCCATAGTGACTCCTCCTTCATTGTACTCTC
>NW_006206042.1:618297-624342 GCF_000334495.1 Tupaia belangeri chinensis | reverse complement strand
CATCCAGACCTGGCATTACAAGCCCAGCCTGTGGGCTGGGCCACCTAGCCAGCTCCTTTGCCAAATTCGTAACCTTTCTCACATGGTTGTGTAGCCTTTTATTTACTTGCTTGTCTAACAGGCCAGCCCTTAATTTTTCTTGTATCCCAGCACTCAGCCCTGCGCCTGACACATAGTACATAGCCATTACGCTAACTGCTGGTCCCCCCCCCCCATTTACTTCTTTCATGAGAGTGAAAGGCAAAGAGAGACACACCGTCCACTGGGTATTATGTCACAATTCATCCCAAAACCTGAGCCTCCCAGTGAATCAGGATCGTGGTCACACACACCCAGAGAATAGAGTCATGCTCTTCCATACAGATCTGGCATTACTAGAGCAGCCTGTACGCTAACTGCTGGTCCCCCCCCCCCATTTACTTCTTTCATGAGAGTGAAAGGCAAAGAGAGACACACCGTCCACTGGGTATTATGTCACAATTCATCCCAAAACCTGAGCCTCCCAGTGAATCAGGATCGTGGTCACACACACCCAGAGAATAGAGTCATGCTCTTCCATACAGATCTGGCATTACTAGAGCAGCCTGTGGGCTGGGCCACCTAGCCAGCTCCTTTGCCAAATTCTTAACCTTTCTCACATGGTTGTGTAGCCCTTTATTTACTTGCTTGTCTAACAGGCCAGGCCTTAGTTTTTCTTGTATCCCAGCACTCAGCCCTGTGCCTGACACATAGCAGGATACGTAGAAATGTTGAGTGAGTCCGTGAATAAATAACCATTCTATGAACTCAGCCTTCTAGGGACCTCTGATTTTTCAGGAGAGAAGCTGAAAAGTGGAGAAATATCTCCCACGATCCCGACGCTCACTCCTGCGTAAGCTCGCACTTCCTCTCTTTTCTGAACTGTCATATGCATCCCAGGCACATGAGCACTGCCTTCATCAATTCCTCCTCTGTGCTACGGTTTTCCCCGCCAGTGAGTTAGCATGTTGCTGTGTGTCATCGTGACTCCTTTTTCCTCTCAAAATCACGAGTGACTACCACAAGCAAAATCTCGAGGAAAAAGATCCAGATGCAAAAAGAATACAATGAAATGATTCTACTTACTTACAGCATGTGGACCCTGTTGGGGGTGCCTTCCTCTGTCATCAAAGAAATGCATCAATAAAGTAAAAAAACAAAAAAAAAACAAAACAAGACAAAACAAACCTCGCAAAATAAGTCTATGCCATTGGAAGTCAGGAGACCTTTGAGGAGGAAGAGGTAGTGAGTAGGAGAGAGAAATGGGGGATTCTGAGGTGCTGATGATGTTCTTTTTCTTTTTTATCTTTTTAAGTTAAAAAATGTTATGTACTTATTTATTTTGAAGGCCAGAAGGTATGTGTATTCACCAGAGAGAAAATAGTGGTGGTGGTAGTGGGGGGAGGGATGGAGAAAGCACCCCTTGCAATGGGGTATGGCCTCCATTTCTGCACCGTCAGGATTCTGAGCACACTCTCACTTGTGCTTGGCATGTTTTCCAAGCCCCCAGGACTGGGCTTCCAACTGGCCATGTGAAATCCAGCTCCCGTAATCAGTAGGTTATAAGGCTGGCCCAATGTTGTGTTTCTTGATCTGTTCATTTTATAATAACTGGTTGAGCTGACACTTAGGATTTGGACACTTTTCCTCTTTGTACTTCAGTGAAAATACAATTAAGGGACAGGCAGTGGTGTAGTGATAACATAACAGAACCCACATGGGAAGGTCCTGGGATCACATCCTGAAGTGTCTCTATACACAGCGTGTTTGTACCCTTGTGCCCTATACACAGCGTGTTTGTACCCTTGTGCCCGTGATCCGGGCCAGTTGAGATGCTTTGGATTACAGCATGTAGACCCTGTTGGGGGTGCCTCTCTGTCATCAAAGAAATGCATCAATGAACTTTAAAAAATAGATATTATTTTCAGAAGATAAAAACACTAAGAAAAGTAAAACAAAGCACAGTCATTACAGGGCTTTTAACTTTTTAATTTTTTTGAGAGGTTTTCACTATAGGGCATGTGCGCTCGCCAGACAGACAGAGAGAGAAAGAGAGACAGAAAGCGAGAAAACACCCCCCAGGGGGGATGGCCATGCCACAATCCCTTCTCTTCCATTCTCCTCTCTGAATCTTGGGCACGCACACACACGCGCCCAGTGTGAGTTTTAAGCCACCAGGTCCGGGATGTGAACCGCAGTCGACTACGTGGGAGTCTAGCGACATAGCCATTACGCTAACTGCTGGTCCCATCATTACAGTGCTTTTAAGGACTGAAATGACCTAGCCATTCCACTCTCTTTTTTCAAACTCCTGTAACTCTGCTCCAGTCCCCCAGCCTACTCCTTGAATAAGCCAAGGCTTTTGCACTTGCAATCCTCTCTGCCTGGAATACTCTTCTACACGGCTCACTCATTTGTCTTCAAAAGATCAGTAATGCAAACATGCCCTCTTAGAGAGGCCCGGAGACCCCAGACCACTCTTTGCTCACTACCAACACCCCCATCCTTGTACATCCAGCTGCCTTTGGATTTGTTTTTCTGTAGTGCTTCCAGTATACTTCGTAATTTATGTATTTTTACATTTATTCTCTCTCCTCTTCACAAGAATGAATGTAAGCTTTCAAAAGGCAAGGCTTTTCATCTGTCTTGTTCAATTTGTGAATATACTCTTGAACACTGCTTGGCACGTATTAGTAGAAGGTATCCAATGAATATTTACAAAGTGAATGGACACTTCTCCATCCATGCCATCTCTTGGGGGTGTTCTGTCCAAGAAGTTAAGGTTCAGTTTCTCTTAATAAAGAGCCTAGACACATAGAGTAGCTTAAATAATCACCAGGATTTTTTTTTTTTTTTGAGAGGTTCTGCTATAGGGTACGTGCGCTTGCTGGTAAGACAGAGAGAGACAGAGAGACAGAGAGCAAGAAATCACCCTCCAGGGGGGATGGCCACGCCACAATCCCTTCTCCACCATTCTCCTCTTGGGATCTTGGGCATGCACGCACACATGCCTGGTGTGAGTTTAAGCACCTGGGCCCGGGACTCGAACCAATGTCTACTACATGGGAGCCCAGTGACATAGCAATTAGGCCAACTGCTGGTCCCAACAACTAGGACTTTTTTTGGGGGGGAGGGGTTTATTTTTTAATTGGCAGAGGGCATATGCACTCTCCAGAAGAGAGAGGGGAAGAAAGAAAGAAAGTACCCTCCTAATGGGATGTGGCCACAATCCTTTCTCCATTTCTCCATTCCATCAGGATGTGTGCCCAGTGTGGTGCTCAAGCCACCAGGGCCAAGATTTGAACTGCCAGCTTTGTGGGATCTAGCTCCACATACACAGCACTTAACTACTTAGCACCACCAGGCTGGCCGCCCCTCCTTCCCCCACGAGTTATTCCTCCCTGGCTTAATACATTCCTTTAAGACCTGTTGGTTCTCTATTAATACATCACAATGATTCATTTTTAAAACAAGTCATGCATTTTACTATTTTCTATTTCATGTTAACACAGTGAGTCAAACTTAGTAGTCATGGCTTCAGGTTATGAGTTCCCTTTTGTGTAACAGCTTCTGAGCTGAAGCATGGAAGTAAATACACGAATCATACACTGTTGGTCCTCTGTGTTCACCGTCTGATAGAGGAGCCCGGCAGATTAATAAGTAGCCACTTACAGTGTGGTGGGATTAGGCATTGACCTGGGAGAGGCTTAACCTCCTCTTTGTGCTGCTCTTGCCCCTATGCACTCTACAGAAGCACTTCTTTCTCATCATTCCAACATTGTTCTCCTTCCTTTTCCACAACCTTGGGGAAGTGATTATGCGCATTGTTTCTGTATTCTTAGAACTGAGCACAATAGCGAGCTCAGTGAATGTGGAATTAATAGAGGTATATGTTCCGTGGGAGCAGAAATCGTGAGAGATTGGAGCAGGGACAGTTGAGAGTTGTCAGAAAACACCTTGTGGGAGATGATATAACAGGCTCTTGAATAAAATAGGAGTTCTCTAAAGCTCAGTTATTTGTAATTTTTCCAAGAATACTCTGCTTTCTTTGCACTGCTGTTCCCTTTGCCTAAAATGCCCTAGGCTACCTTTTCTACATAGAGTGCTCCTATTTATCCTCTCAGGATGAGATAAAATATCTCTGCCTGTGCTTATGTTTGTGAGGCTTTGCCCTGGTACAAGAGTGGGAGAAAAGGTTTGTGGTGGAGGAAACGGAGAAGGAGCACAGGTGGATGACATGGCAGGAACAGTTCCTTGCAAGTCCCTAAAAACTCAAAACCAAAAACTACGAAAACTAGATCAGAGCCAATAAGCTTAGGAAAGGTGAAGGTTAGAAGCTACTGAAAGTGGTCAGAAGACCCTCTGTTGGACTTGGGACCCAAGCAACTGCTTCAGAGCCCAGGTGATGTGGTGTGGCCCAGAGGGCACAGGGAATCCTTTCCTCTGCTCTGTCTGGGAGCATCTCAGGCCTGTGGATCTATTACAGATGTTCTTGGGATAGGTAGGACATCCTAGTGACGGCTAGGAACAAATGAGGGGGATGAGAACCAGAAGGGGAGACTGAGAATTCTAAAGATGCCTCATGGTGGCTGCAACTGGCATTGCTGTGGAGACTCAGGGAAGCACTTCTGGGGAGCACTTGAAGGACAGAGGTGGTGCTGGGGTCCTGCCCACTCTCTGGTGAGGATGTCGTCAGCAGACATTCGAAGTATATTTGTTTCCATCTTTCATCTATTGGTTGGCATTTTGGGGAAACTTGTGTACCAAGAATACTCTGCTTTCTTTGCACTGCTGTTCCCTTTGCCTAAAATGCCCTAGGCTACCTTTTCTACATAGAGTGCTCCTATTTATCCTCTCAGGATGAGATAAAATATCTCTGCCTGTGCTTATGTTTGTGAGGCTTTGCCCTGGTACAAGAGTGGGAGAAAAGGTTTGTGGTGGAGGAAACGGAGAAGGAGCACAGGTGGATGACATGGCAGGAACAGTTCCTTGCAAGTCCCTAAAAACTCAAAACCAAAAACTACGAAAACTAGATCAGAGCCAATAAGCTTAGGAAAGGTGAAGGTTAGAAGCTACTGAAAGTGGTCAGAAGACCCTCTGTTGGACTTGGGACCCAAGCAACTGCTTCAGAGCCCAGGTGATGTGGTGTGGCCCAGAGGGCACAGGGAATCCTTTCCTCTGCTCTGTCTGGGAGCATCTCAGGCCTGTGGATCTATTACAGATGTTCTTGGGATAGGTAGGACATCCTAGTGACGGCTAGGAACAAATGAGGGGGACGAGAACCAGAAGGGGAGACTGAGAATTCTAAAGATGCCTCATGGTGGCTGCAACTGGCATTGCTGTGGAGACTCAGGGAAGCACTTCTGGGGAGCACTTGAAGGACAGAGGTGGTGCTGGGGTCCTGCCCACTCTCTGGTGAGGATGTCAAGTCAGCAGACATTCGAAGTATATTTGTTTCCATCTTTCATCTATTGGTTGGCATTTTGGGGAAACTTGTGTAAGGTCTTAGTTCTTTATTTGCAGAGACTCTGGCATGCTAAATACATTGGGATGAAAATTTAGAAAGTATTGAAGGTAACTTGAGCAATGGGTGGGGGAGTTATTCTGGATGATATTAAGAAATGGGATATGTTTGAAGAGTGGCATTTTAAAAAGCACTGTTTTAAGACAAAGAAGAGGAAACTAGGACTCAAGAAAAAGAAGTCAGGAGAAACTTTGGTGTTTCTAACGTGGAGGGCTGGCTTAAGCTTCTCTATGGCAAAGGAGGATAGAGAAACTTTGGTGTTTCTAACCTGGAGGGCTGGCATAAGCTTCTCTATGGCAAAGGAGGATATAGTGGCTGTTTCAGCCCCACATGTAACAAGTCCAGTGTGAGGGAGAGCAGGGGATTTTTTTTTTTGGGGGGGGAGAGATTTTTGCTATAGGGCATATATACTTGCTGAATAGACAGAGACAGAGAGACAGAGAGAACTCACTCCCTGGGAGGATTGCCATACTGTAATCCCTTCTCCTCTGTTCTCCTCTTGG
>NW_006206042.1:542021-617465 GCF_000334495.1 Tupaia belangeri chinensis | reverse complement strand
GGGGTCCGGTATGCGACCCGTGGTCGACTGTGTGGGAGTCCACCGACATAGCCATTACGCTAACTGCTGGTCCCAATGATGGCTTTCTTAAAAATGCTGACCAAAAATCTAAGGCATCAGTGGAAGTGGCATTTAAGTGGCTTCAAGGATCCGTCCTTCCACAGAAAAGCACATAATACATAGCATGTGTGCATGCACGCGCACACACACACACACACACACACACACACACAACAAACGATGCTGGAATCAACTTTTCCAGAATTCCAGAAACTAGTAAAAGGTTTATAGCAACCAAGCAAATATGACTCAAGAAAAGAGAAAACTTAAGAATGGTAGACTTGGGACTAGCAGATGGCATAATGGTTATGTTGCTGGCCTCCCACATGGCAGACTGCAGTTTGTATCCCAGACCCAGAGGCTTGAAACTCATGCTAGGCATGTGTGTGTGTGTGTGTGTGTGTGTGTGCGCGCTCAAAATCCCAAGAGGAGAATGGAGGAGAAGGGGTTGCAGTGTGGCGATCCCCCCAAGGAGTGATTTCTTGCTGTCTCGCTGTTTCTCTCTGTCTATTCAGCAAGTATACGTGCCCTATAGCAAACCAGACTTAAAAAAAAGTCAGATACAGTGCTCAGCACTGTAGTGTAGTGGGTAAGATGCTGGCCTCCCACATGGCCGACAGCAGTTCAAGTCCCAGATCTGGCAGCTTGAAACTCATGCCAGGTGCATGTGCATGTGTACCCAGAATCCTGAGAGGAGGGTGGAGGAAAAGGAAATGTGCTATGGCCCTCCCTCCTGGGGTGTGATTTCTCGCTTTCTGTCTTTCTGGTGAGCACACATGTACTATAGCAAAAGTCTCTCTAAATACATAAATAAATGAATCAATACAAAGTCAGATACATGGAACCAGAAAATAAAACAAGGATTACCATGGTGGAGAGGTGGGGATGGTGAAAGGAAGAAATGAGAGGATGTAGGTCAAAAGGTATAAGCTATATTGGGACCAGCAGTTAGCATAATGGCTATGTCGCTGGACTCCCACATAGTCGACCACTGTTCGCGTCCCGGACTCGGTGGCTTAAACTCATGTAGAAAGAATAAGTCCAGAGATTAACATGAGCTTTATAATTATAGTATTATACTACATGCTGGAAATTTGCTGAGCATAGATTTTAGGTTTTCTTACCCCACATGCCAAGGTAAGTATGCAAGATGATAAATATGCTGATTTTTTGACTACAGGGACCACTTCACTATGTATATCAAAATGTCACATTGTGCACCTTCAATATATACAATTTTTAAAATGGTAGGAGAGCTTTATAGAATGTGTACTTGCTCTTGCCCCATCTCAACATACAGAATTTAAATCAAACACTGTTACAAAGAAGGAAAATGGCGTTAATTAAAGATTGATGAACGTGTCAACCTAGCAAGAAGATACAAAAATGACAAACATGTATACACCAAACAACAGGTCTGAAAATGTATGAAGAAACATTAACAAAATTCAAGGGAGAAATAGACGATTTTATTATACAATAATAACTGGATATTTCAATACATCAGTTGCAATAATGGTTAAAACAAGATGGGAGATCAATACGGAGAGAGAGGACTTGAGAAACATTGTAAATCAATCAGACTAGACCCAACATGCATCCGTAGAACAATCCATCTAAACTCAGCAAGATACACAGTTTTCTCAAATGTACACGGATCATTCTCCAGGACAGACACTATGTTATGCCACGAAACAAGTCTCAATAAATTTTAAGAGACAAATAACATAAAGAATTTTCTCTGACCACAGTGGAATGAAACAAGTAAGAAATGAAGTAAGAATGAAACAAGAACAGAAGGAGAATTGGAAAATGGACACATGTGTGGAAATTAAACAACAGTCTGAAAGCAAATAGTAGGGCAAAGAAGAAACGAAAAGGAAATTAGAATACACTTTGGACAATAAAAAAATGAGAACACAATGTGCTCAAATTTAGAGAATGCCACAAAAGCAGTGTTTAGAGGAAAATTTATACCTGTGAATGTTTACATAAAAAAGAAGGAATAAATAACTTTAGTTTACAACTTAAGAAACTAGAAAAAGAGAAAAATGAACTAAAAGTTATAAGAAACAAGGAAATAATAAGGACTAGAACATAAATAAATAAAACAAAGAATAGAACAACAGAGAAAATCAGGCCAGCAGGTGGTGTGGTGGCTAAAGCACTAGACCACAGTTTGAATCCCAGATCTGGGGACTTGAAAATCACAATGTGTGTGTGTGTGTGTGTGTGTGTGTGTGTGTGTGTTTGTGTGTGTGTGCCCAAAATCTCCAGAGGAGAAAGGAGGAGAATGGGTTACAGCATGGTCCTCTCCCTTAAAGTTATTTTTCACTGTCCCTCTCTGTATCTGTCTGTCTCTTCCTATGGTGCATGCACGTGCCCTATGGGAAAAACCGGAAAAAAAAAAAAAAGAAAGAAAGAAAGAAAAAAGAAAAACAGAACACATAATGAAATCTAAAGTTAGTTCTTTGAAAAGAGCAACACAATTGATAAACTTTTAGCTAGATTGGCTAAAAAAAAAGACATAAAACTCAAATTACTAAAATAGAAAATAAAGTGGGAATGATACAGATTTTACAGAAGTTAAGAAAGAAAAAAAAGTTAAAGAGAATACTGTGAGTAATTGTATGCCAAAAAATTGAATAAATTAGATGACATAAGACAAGTTCCTAGGAACACACAAACGATCAAGACTGATTCAAGAAGAAATAGAAAATCTAAGGGGATCAGTAGACAGACAAAAGAATGAATCAATAATCAAAAAACCTCTGACAAAGAAAAGCCAGATGGCTTCACTGGTAAGTCCTACTAATTCTTTCAAGAATAATTAACACTGAGTCTGGATGGTGGCACAGTGCTAAAACGCTATGCTCTGCAAGGCAGTCCCACTTGAGAAGGTTCCTGGTTCAAGCCCAGAGACCTCCCTGATAATGCCAGGCATGCACTTGCTTGTGATCCAGGGCTGCCTGAATGCTGGCTGCAGATAGGCATTGGGCTCTTGTTGGGGAAGTTTTCTCTCTCTTTCTCATTCATGAAAGAAAGAAACTAAGGAGGAGGAGAAAAAGAAGAAGAAGAGGAAGAAAAAGAGAAGAAGAAGAGGAAGAAATACCAATCATTCTCAAATTCTTCTCCAAAAAAGGAGAGTTTGAGAAAAACACTTAAAAATTTTTTACTATAGGGTTCAAGACCGAGAAGGAGGGAGGGAAAAAGAGAGAGAGAGAAAGAGAGAGAGAGAGAGAAAGTATCTCTGCCAGGGATGAGCATGCCTTACTCCATTCTCTTCCATTCTCTTTTTGGGATTTTGGGTGTGCACGAACATGAATCTGTTGTGTTTTTCAAGCTGCAAGGCCCAGGACTTAACAGTGCAGTTGGCCATGTAGGATCCAGCTATCCCAAATATCACGCCATTGGCTGGCCCCAAAACACTTTCCAATGCTTTCTATTAGGTCAGCATTACCCTGATACAAAATTCAGACACTGGAATAAAAGAAAACTATAGACTAATGTTTCTTGTAAATACTGGTGCAAAAATCCTCAACAAAATATTAAAAAAGGGTCCAGCATCCTATTAAGAGGATTGTACACTATGGCCAAGTGAAATTTATCTTAGAAGTGCAAATTTGGGTCTACATATGAAAATTAATAAATATAATATATAATTTTAACAGAATGAAGGAAAAAAGACACATAACCATTTCAATAGATTCAGAAAAAGCATTTGCAACCTTTCATACAAAAACAATTGAGAATCTAGAAATAGAAGGGAATTTGCAAAACCTGGTAAACATCATTCATGAAAACCCACAGTTAATGTTCTACTCAAAGATGGAAGACTGAAAGCTTTCCAACTAATATCAGGAAAAGACCACAGCCTTTCATCATATCTACTCAAAACTGTATAGGAAATTCTAGTCAGAACAATTAGACAAGAAAAAAATGGATTACGATTAGAAAAAAAGTAGCATTATTTCTATTCAGAGATGACATGCTATGACATACAGATAGAAAATCCTAAACTACCCATGATAAATGATCAGAGCTAATAAATAAATTCATTAAATTTGCAGAATACAAGGTTAACATAGAAAAACCAGTTGTATTCCTATACACTATAAACAATTTCAAAAGAAATTAAGAAAACAATTCCATTTACAGTAGCATTAAAAAGAGTAAAATACCTAGGAATTTAAAAATAAAAAATACCTAAAGAGGTTCAAGCTATACATAAAGTTATTTTTGAAAGAAATTAAAGAAAACCTAAATAAATGGCAAGACATTCCATGTTCATATATTTAGAGACTTAATATTAAGATAGTAAGATGCAGCCCATATTAAAATTTCAATGACGTTTTCTTTTTATAAATGGAGAGAACAGTTCTCAAATTAATATGAAATTGCAGTGGACCTCAAATAGCCAAAACAATCTTGCAAAAGAAAAACAAAATTGGAGGACTCACACTTCACAATTTGAAACTTACACTGCTATGGTATAAAAACAGTGTGGCACTAGGACCAGCAGTTAGCATAATGGCTGTGTTGCTGATCTCCCATGTAGTTGACCACAGTTTGAGTCCTGGACCCAGTGGCTTAAACTCACGCCAGGTGGGTGTGCATGCACGCCCAAGATCCTGAGAGGAGAATGGAGGAGAGGGGATTGTGGTGTGGCCATTCCCCATGGAGGGAGAGATTTCTCACTTTCTGTCTCTCTGTCTCTCTGGCAAGTGCATGCACCTGTAGCAAAAACCTCTCCAAAAAACAAACAAATAAACAGTGTGGCACTGACAAAAGGATAGACACATATGTCTATATGGAATTTAATTGAGAATCCATAAATAAACCTATACCTTGTATGACCAAATGATTTTTAATAAAAATGCCAAGACTATATAATAGGGAAAAATAGTGTTTTCAACAAATGGTGCTGGGGCAATTGATATTCACATGCAAAAGAATGAAGCTAAACCCCTGCTTCTCACTATATGCAAAAATAAACTCAAACTGTTATCAATCACCTAAAATTAAGAGCAAAAACTGTAGAAATCTTAGAAGGCAATGTAGGAATAAATATTCATGAGCTTAGATTTGGCAATAGATTCTTAGCTATGACACAAGCGACAAAGGAAAAAAATACATAAATTGTGCATCATCTAAATTAAAACGTTAGGACTGGGTGGTGATGCCATATAATGCTCTATACTCTTTGAAACAGACCTATAAGGGAAAGTTACCAATTCCCATCCATGGACTAGACTGAGTACCTTGGGTATGTACCCATGAACCAGGCTGGCTGAAGCTGAGGGTAAATAGTGGTACCAAGACCTTGTTTGAGGTGCTATATCACTGTTTCTTTGTCTCTCTCTTGTGGAATATATAAATAAATAAACTTTTAAAAATGCCTGCCCGAGAAAGCTCAACACTTCTAAGAGGTTTTTCCAATTTTTATTATTTATTTTTATACGTAATACAAAATTTTCATACATCAAAACACATTATTAAAAAAAGTGAAAAGACAACCTACAGAGTGGGTTAAAATATTTGTAAACCTGATGAGGGTCTAGTATCAAGACTGTATAAGGGTCTCTTACATTGTACCAGACTTTGGCACAGTGGTAAAATACAATGCTCTATGAGGTACTCTAACATGAAAAGGTTCCCTGTTCATATCCAGAGACCACTTGTACTATGATGGGCATACACTTGCCTATGATCTGGGGCTGGCCAAAGGCTGGGGTCAGCTCATGGCATCAAGAAAGACCTTGTTGGGGGCACTGTCTTTCTATATCCCTCCCCCTGAAGAAAGAAGTAAACTATTAAAAAACAAACAAACAAACAACTCTTAGAACTCAACAACAAAAAGAAAAATAACCCAACTGAAAATGGGCAAAGAAATTGAGTAGACATTTTTTCAAAGAACAATCTAATTAAAAATAGGCAAGGGGGGGACCAGCAGGTGGTGTGGTAGTCAAGGCGCTGGACACTCCCATATGGCCGACCATGGTTTGAGTCCCGGACCTGGTAGCTTGCTGTCTCACTTTCTCTCTCTCTCTCTGGTCAAATTAAAATAAATGAATTAATAAATAAAATTAAAATAAATAATTCTTTAAAAAAAAAAAAAAAAGCTCTGTTTGGGACCAGCAGTTAGCGTAATGGCTATGTAGCTGGACTCCCATGTAGTCGATCGTGATTCGCGTCCCGGACCTGGTGGCTTAAAACTCACGCCGGGCGTGCGTACCCAAGATCCTGAGAGGAGAATGGAGGAGAAGGGATTGCGGCGTGGCCATCCCTCCTGGGGGTGATTTTTCGCTTTCTGTCTCTCTGTCTCTTTCTGCCTGTCTGGCGAACGCACGTGCCCTACAGCAGAAACCTCTCTGGGAAAAAAAAAAAAAGGCAAGGGACCAGCAGATGGCGTAATAGTTATGTTGCTGGACTCCTGTGTAGTTGACTGTGGTTTGAGTCTCGGACTTGGTAACTTAAATCTCACCGCAGGCATGTGTGCTTGTATGCCCAAAATCCCAAGAGGAGATTAGAGGAGAAGGGATTGTGATGTGGCCATCCTCCCTGGGGCTGGGGGAGGGATTTCTTCCTTTCTATCTCTCTGGCAAGTGCATGTGCCCTATAACAAAATCTGTCTAAAAAATAAAAAAAAAAAAATAGGTAAAAGACCTGAATAAACATTTTTTCAAAGAAGATAGACAAATGAAAAGATGCTCAAAATCATATGCCAGGAAGGAGATGCAAATCAAAACCACAATTAAATGCTACTTCACACCTACAAGGATGGTGATGATGTTTTCTTAAACAAAGGAAAAAAAAACAAAGTGTTGATGACAATGTGAAGAAATTCGAGCCCTCACACATTGATGATAAGAATGTAAAATGGTACGTCACTGTGGAAAACAGTTTGGCAGTTCCTCAGAAAATTAAACATAGGATTATCATATAATCTAGCAATACCATTCTTTTTTTTTTTGGAGAGATTTTTGCTATAGGGCACATGTGCTCGCCAGAAGGACAGAGAGAGACAGAGACAGAAAGCAAGAAATCACCCCCCCCCCAGGGGGGATGGCCACGCCGCAATCCCTTCTCCTCCATTCTCCTCTCAGGATCTTGGGCATGCACGCACACTCATCCGGCATGAGTTTAAGCCACCGTTTGTCTACATGGGAGTCCAGCGACATAGCCATTATGCCAACTGCTGGTCCTGCAATATCATTCTTAGGTAGATATCCAGTGGAATTAAAAACAGATACTCAAATAAATGCTTGCATGCAAGTCTTCATGCCATCACTATCCACAAGAGCCAACACAAGACCTAAATGTTTGTTGATAGATGAATGGATAAGCAAAATGCTGAATGTTGTAATACATATAATGAAATATTATTCAGTCATAATAAGGAATAAAGTACTGATACATGATGGATGAACCTTGAAAACATTATGCTAAGTGAAAGAGGTCAGCCACAAAGGTCACATATTGTATAATGAAATATCCAGAACCCATGGAGACAAAAGCAGATTGATGCTTGCCAGGGTCTGAGGAGAGGGTGACTGCTTACTTGGTACAGGGTTTTCTTTCCGGGTGACGAAAATGTTTAGAATGACAGAGGTTATGGCATAACAGTGTGAATGTATTAAATGTCATTGAATTGTACACTGTCAAATTATTATTGCATTAAAGTTACATGAATTTCACCTTAGTGAAAAAGAAAGAAAAGTCTGAGTGTGGATGGAGAAGCAAGTCTGGGGTGACTAGAAACCGAGCCGGGGGAAGGCTGGAGGTCACAATGGGGAGAGATGGCAAATTCTGAGAGGTGGAAAGGCACCAGGGTCTTTGAGGATAACGGCAAAATGTAAAACAGCTCTCTGCCTCCGATGAGCAATACTAAACACTCAAAGGTGCAGATGGTTGGTTAAAAAGCAGATCTTTCTCAGGGGAGTGGAGCTATTAGATCATAATCTTTGAGCAGAAGAGCCTTGCACTCTTCTGACTCAAAACCTCAGAATCAGCCCACATGTACTGGCCTACATACGTTTCCCACCACTGCTCTCTCCGGACCTCAGAAAACCTTTATCTGTGTTTTGCAAACACACGCAGAGGATTAGTTACTATTTTTCACTCCCTCCAACCCCGATATGACTGGAGTCCTGTGGAATTAGGACTTGCTACTTACAGTGTGGTCCGTGGACAGACAGACTGGTGTCACCTGTCTGCCCACGGACAGGTGGACATTGCGCTAGCATTGCTAATGCAATGCTCTGTGATGCTGGACCCAATGGGAAAGTCTCAGGTTTGTGTCCTGGGGCAACCCATGCAGGGTCAGCATCTATGTGCATGTTCATGCTCCAGGCTGGCTGAGATTGGGGATTGATTGCAGCATGAAGACCCTGTTGAGATGCCTGTCTCTTCTTTCTTTCTCTTTCTTTTTTTCTTTCTTCATTTCCTTTCTTCTTTATTTTCCTTTCATTCTTCCTATCTCTATTTCTTTTTTATTTTTTGGAGAGATTTTGCTATAGGATGCGTGTGCTTGCCAGAAAGACAGAGAGAGACAGAGAGACAGAAAGCAAGAAATCACTCCCCAGGGGGGATGGCCATGCCGCAATCCCTTCTCCTCCATTCTCCTCTTGGGATCTTGGGCACGCATGCACACGCGCCCAGTGTGGGTTTAAGCCACCGGGTCTGGGACTCAAATCACGGTCAACTCCATGGGAGTCCAGCGACATAGCCATTATGCCAACTGTTGGTCCCTCTCTATTTCTTTTTTTAAAAAAGATTTTTTTCTTTTTCTTTTTTTTCTTTTTGGAGAGGTTTTTGCTATAGGGTGTGTGCACTCGCCAGAAAGAGAGAGACAGAGAGACAGAAAGCAAGAAATCGCCCCCTGGGGGGATGGCCACGCCGCAATCCCTTCTCCTCCATTCTCCTCTCGGGATCTTGGGCACGCATGCACACGTGCCCGGCATGAATTTAAGCCACCGGGTCCAGGACTCGAACTGCGTGCAACTACATGGGAGTCCAGTGACATAGCCATTATACTAACTGCTGGTCCCAAAAAGGAATGATTTATTTCACTTTATTTATTTTAATCATTATTATTTTTAATTTGACCAGAAAGAGAGAGAGAAAAAGAAAGTGAGAAAGAAAACCACCAGGTCTGGGACTTGAACCATGGTTGGCCATGTGGGAGTCTAGAACCTCAACCACCAAGCCATTTGCCAGCCCCTTTTTTTTCCTCTTTCTTTTTTTCTTTCTTTCTTTTTCTTCTTTCCTTCCTTTCTTTTCCTTTCCTTCCTTACTTCCTCTCAGAAAAAATTAACTTTAGAAAAATGAAGAATCTTAGTTCCCATCCTATGATTTTACTTTATTTTAAATTTTATTAATTATTATTATTATTATCTACTTTGACCAGGGATGTGGGAGAGCAAGCTGCCAGGTCCATAACTCAAACCGTGGTCAGTCATGTGGGAGTCCAGCTCCTCAACCAGCTGGCTGGCCCCTACTCAGCATTTTAATAAGATCCAAAATAATTTCTATGTACCTAGAAAGAATAAAATGGAAGAAGAGGTGAGAGTCATTTTCTCCTGGATATCAAGATGCTTGATTTCAGTTATACCATTTATTTTGTTCTGTTAGTTTAGCCACCCATGACTTGAGTTAAAGGAAATGAAATTATTTCTCAGGTTGGTTTGTCTTTTCAGCTAGGCTGGCATGAATCCTTTTTGTTTGTTTTTAAGAGAGAGATTTTTGTTATAGGATGTGTACGTTCGTTGGAGAGACACAGTGAGACAGAAAGTGGGATATTACCCCCCGGGGGGTTGATCATGCCTCAATCCCTTTTCCTCCTTTCTCCTCTCGGAATTTCGGGCACACATGCACACATGCTTGACATGAGTTTTAAGCCACTGGGTTGGGGACTCAAACTGTGACCCACTGCATGGGAATCTAGTGACGTACATTACGCCATCTGCTGGTCCCATGAATCATTTTTCTTTGTTTGTTTTCAGGATTGATTTCCTTTGTCCCATACTCTCGCCAGAGAGATCTTCTTTTCCCTCTTCAGTCACTCCAACCCTTCTGTGCCTCAGGGCCTTCGCACTTGATTCTCTTTACCTCGAAGGCATCTTGAATCTTCATCTAACTCCTCCCCTGCTTAACTTCTCACACCCTTTCATCTCAAATCAGATGGTCCTTTGACAGAAAGTCTTTTCCTCATTACCCAGTTCAAGTCAGGTCCCCTTGTTTTCCTTTACCAGATTATACTGCTTGTTTTCTTTCTAGCCATCACATTTGTCATTATACGTATGTTTGTGTGAGTGTGTAACTGTGTGAAAACTAAGTAGCATAGTGAAGTGGTTATGAGCACAGACTGCAACCAGGCTTTCTGATTTCCTCTTCTGGCAGCCTCAGCTCTCCTCTTGGCCCTCGGAACACCTGCGTCTGCCTGCTGCGGACACGTTCAAGTGCGTTTCTCTTTCTATGCCCACCCCCCACTGTACCACATTAAGCCAGTTTAAGAGTTCCGTGCCTTCCTCTCTCATCTGTTAAGTGGGGTTGTATCCGAGCATAGTAGGGTCACTTCAAGGAGTATCCATGGAAATGGGGAGAAGATTTAAAAAACTGTGTTTCTAAAATTCATTTACCTATTTCATGAGTACGAGAGAAAGAGAGAGAGAGAGAGATACAGCACCCCCGATAGGGTCATGACAGTGTGATCGACCCTAGCCCCAGGAAGCCCTGGATCATGAGCAAGCATATGTCCCGTGTATTCCGGAAGGTCTCCAGATGTAAACCTAGAACCTTCCCGTTGGGGTCTGTCTCACAGATGACCACATTTTACTATTGCACCACCATCATTTCCTCTGTTTTCAAATGAGAGGAGGAGAGCGAGATGGAACGGGTGCGAGACAAAGAGTAGAATTTTGACAGGGTCTCACCACATCACAATCCCCCTGCCCCAGTCTCACAGCTAGGATTATAGGCACCCAGCACGTTCAGGTTGGTCTGGGAGCCAAATTTGGACCTCGCGTGCATCTCCAGCTCCCCAAGGGCTGGCGCTGTGTGCCAGTGCGGCTGGGACAGGAGAGCAATTTGAACACAAATGCAGTCAGAATATTTAACTCTAGAGGTATGTTCACTTCTGCGAGAAGTTAAACATGAGGCAAAGACTCGTGTCTCTGGTCCCATGTCAGGAAGTGGCTCTTGAGCGAACAAGAGAATTCCCCTTCCTTCTGCATCGTACGTGTGTTTCCTGGGGTTCTGCCCCTGTTCCACTTTCCTCCTTAGTGTCACTCAACCTCTCTATGCGGTTGACTTTGAGATCTCCAGCCTTACCCTTGTCCTACTCCTAAGCTTCAAACTGCTTTGGGCAAACCTTTTTGTGGCTCTCACACTGAGATCTTAAAATTAGTAGGCCCCAAACTGCACTTGCCTTCCTTCCTGTGGTTGCTCTCACCTAAGCTTGGTTAAGTTCTTTGGTTATCGTATTTGAAATTTTACTGCCCTCCATGTTTCATATCCCCTTTCCCTGCTGGATTTATAGCCTCCTTATTATTGATCACTACTCAATTTACCATTTTATTTATTTATCTTATTTAGAATTTCTCTCCCCTGATAAATGTTAACTCCATGAGAGCAGAATTTTTGCCTGCCTTGTTCCTGATGTACCTACAGAAACCGGAACAGTGCCGGGTACTCAGTGGCTGCTTACTTTGGATTCAAGGAACTCTCTTTACTCCTCACCCTCATTGCCAGTTCATCAAATAGTTCATTTTACATTCATGGCCTTTTTACTTCGGCCCCTTCTTTCTCTTGTGCTGCTGCCGCATTTGCTCATGGGTCATAATTTCTCAGAACTATTGCAAAAACAAGCTGATGAATTCTGGCCCGGTCATTTGAATCATCCTAGCCTGGTTCCTTCATTTTACAATGGGGATATTAATAGTATAAATTCATAGAACTGTCATGAGGCTTTTGACACAGCACCTGGCCCAGTACCTGACACAAAATAAGCACCCAACGGATGTTGGCTGTTTTTATCAACTACCCCGAGCGAGCTCTGGGCTAAGCTCTCCTATATGGTCTTGTGCTCCATCTCTCCACGAAGGCTACATTTCAGCCCCAGTGAACCCTTCGTGCCTCCCCAAACCTTCGTGTTCTCTTCAAAACAACAGCAGAGAGCGAGAAGCAGGCTGGATCAATTCATTCCCATCTCATTGCTATTTAAGCACTGCTGAACTGAGCCCATTTTGTCTCAAAAAAAAGGGGGAGTTGAAGACCTTTTTTTTTCAGTTAGCAAAAGGTGAGAGGACTAGTCCTACTGTTTATGATAGGGCTCAAACATTTCAGCTAAACTGGATCATAGGTTTTCAATATTTGAGATGAAGATAGTGAGACTCAGGAAAGACAAATCACCCACCCGAGGCAACACAGTAAAACAGTAGCTAAGTTGGCGTGAGGACTCAGTTTCTTGGTCTGGGTAGTCTTCATGCCATGTTAAGCTAGTGATAAACCTCAACAGTCCTGTCATACAAAAGCTCATATCCACACCCTACCAAATAAATCCCTTATAGGCAGACATAGTTGCCGTTAACTCTGCATCGCAGGCCCGTAGCATTTAAAGCTGAGAACAGGTACCAGTTTGTCAGGCACCAGTGTGAGTCCCACCCGATCCTCTGGCAGAGAGCCAGCCAGACAGCTGTGTGTAGGTGATCTAGAAGGACTAAGCTGCACAAAGCCAGGTAGTCCCTCAGTGACCACATGGGTCTGCAGCATCGTTTACCTGAACTGAGACAGAAGATGAATGAGAGAGAGTGGAACAGCCAGAACATGCTCTCAGCGGTGGAGATGGTGCTGGAGACCTCAAGGCAAGTCAGCGCAGCTGCTGTTCGGTCACGAACTGAAAGTGCCTTTTCAACAGAGACTTCCTCTTCCTCTCAGAGACGTGACAGGAGCTTCTGCCCTCACATTTTAAAAAATCCCAATTTTTGATTTATTACTATAAGGGATTTCCAAAAGTTCATGGAAAAGGTGCATTATGAAAAAACTATGTGTGCATTTCAAAGTTTGTTTTTACCAAAATCAACTCCTAAGGTAATTCCAGTTTTCATGAACTTTTTCAAGTCCCTTAGTATTTCTTTAACTTTTCTCTGGGCCAAGTGCAAAAATTTTACGTGTGCAATATATGAATTGGAATTTTCACTTTCTGTCTGCATATTTTTTCGCTTTAGTTTTAGTATTATTTTGTTGCGACAAAATAACCTAAATTATATGTTGTAACCTAAAATTTACCATTTTAATGGTTTTTGAATGTACAATTCGCTGGCATCAATTACATTCATAGTGTGCCATCATTAACACTAAGTTTTTAAAACTTTTTCATTACCCACAACATTAAACAATGACTCCTGTTTCCCCTCCCTTTAGTCCTTGGTAACCTCTAACTGTATTCTGTCTCTGCGAATTTGCCTATTGCAGCTCCCTATATACGTGGAATCATACTTGTCTTCTCGTATTTGTTTTATTTCAGAATAATATATTCGAGGTTTATCCACATTGTAACATAGGTCAGAATTTCATTTATCTTAATGATGGAATAATAGTCCATTGTACATATATGCCACATTTGTTTACCCGTCTTGTCTGTTGACAGACACTGGGATAGTTTCTGCCTTTAAGCTCTGGAGAGTAAGGTTGCTAAGAACACTGCATCCAAGTCTCTGTTCTAGTCCCTGCTTTCCATTTCTTTTGGTTCACTTAGGAATGAAATTCCCGGATCATATGGTATCCTATGTTTAGCTTTTTGAGGAACTGCCAAACTGTTTTCCATAGTGACTTCACTCCCTTATAGTCTCACCTGGAATTGGAATAAAAGTTACAACTTTTCACCTTCTTTACCAACATTTGCTGTTTTCCTTCTTTTTTTTTCTTTTCTTTTGAGAATGACCATCCTAATGGGTATGAAATGGTATCACCTTGTACTTTTGATTTGCATTTCCTCAGTGACTAATGATGTTGAGCATCTTTTCATGAGCTCATTGTCCATTCACCTATTTTCTTTGAACAAATATCTATTTATTCCTTTGCTCATTTTTAAATTGGATTTTGTTGTTATTGTTGTTGAGTTGTAGGAGTTCTTTATACATTCTGGATACTAATCCCTTATCAGGTATATAATTTATAAATATTGTCCCCATTCTGTATGAATTTTCACTCTCAAGGCAGTGGCTTTTTAAAAGTTTATTTATTTTATTCCCAACAGAACAACCCCCCACAGGTCCTGGATTCAAACTATGGAGTCAGACATGTGGAATCCAGCTGCTTTAACCTCCATGCCACTTGTTGGTCCCTTGGTAATGTCTTTTGATACACTAAACTTTTTTATTTTGATGGAGTTTAATTAACCTATTTTTTAAAAAAGAATTATTTACTTAATTTTATTTATTCATTTATTTATAATTTGACCGGACACACACACACACACACAGAGAGAGAGAGAGAGAGAGAGAGAGAGAGAAAGAAAGTGAGAAAGCAATTCACTAGGTCCAGGACTCAAACTGTGGTTGGCCCTGTGGGAGTGTCCAGCATCTTAACCATTATGCCACCTGCTGGTCCCCAATCTATTTTTTCTTTTATTGTCTGTACTTTTAATGTCATATTAATTGCCAAATCATTGCCAAATCCAATGCCATTAAGGTTTTCTCCTGTTTTCTTCTAGGATTTTCATACTTTCAAGTCTTACAGTTATGTCTTTGATCCTTTTAAGTTAATTTTTATATTTCATATGTAGCATTTTCACATGAATGTTTACTTTTCCCAGTATTATCTGTTGAGAAAAAACTACCCTTTTCCCGTAAAAGCTCTTGTCAAGAATCATTTGACTGGGGGAACCAGCAGTTAGCGTAATGGCTATGTCGCTGGATTCCCACATAGTCGACCGCGGTTCGTGTCCCGGACCCGGTGGCTTAAAACTCACGCCGGGCGCGTGTGCGTGCGTGCCCAGGATCCCGAGAGGAGAATGGAGGAGAAGGGATTGCAGCGTGACCATCCCCCCTGGGGGGTGATTTCTCGCTTTCTGTCTCTATGTCTCTCTCTGTCTGTCTGGCGAGCGCACGCGCCCTACAGTGAAAATCTCTCTAAAAAAAAAAAAAAAAAAAGAAAGAATCATTTGACTGGGACCAACAGTTAGCGTAATGGCTATGTCGGTGGACTCCCATGTAGTCGACCATGGTTCAAGTCCTGGACCTGGTGGCTTAAATTCATGCTGGGCGCGTGTGCATGCGTGCCCAAGATCCCTAGAGGAGAATGGAGGAGAAGGGATTGTGGCATGGCCATCCCCTCTGGGTGTGGGGGGGGTGATTTCTTGCTTTCTGTGTCTCTGTCTCTCTTTGTCTTTCTCGTGAGCGCATGCACCCTATAGCAAAAAAGCCTCTCCCCCCCCAAAAAAAAATCATTTGACCCCATATTCAATGGTTTATTTCTGAGCTCTCTATTCTATTCTACTGGTCTATATGTGTTTTTTAATGCCACTACAATACTGTTTTGAGTTCTGTAGCTTTTAGTAAGTTTTGACATTAGAATGTGTGAGTCCTCCAATTTTGTTTTTCTTATTTGAGATTGTTTTGGTTATTTGGAATTCCTTCAGATTCAATATATATTTTGATATGGGTTCTCTATTTCCTCAAAAACATCCTTGGGATTTTGATAGGGATTACATTAAATATGTAGATCACTTTGGGTAGTATTGCCATCTTGATAATATTGAGTCGTTCAGTCCATGGAAACAGAATGACTTTCCTTTATTTAGGTTTTCTTTTTTTTTTTTTTTTCCAGCAATAGGGTTCAATTTCTTTATCTTCTTGGTTAAGTTTATTTCTCACTATTTTATTCTTTATGATATTATTATTATTATTATTATTAGTTACTAGTAGACTTTAGGACAGATGGTTGATGTTGTCAACACTCTTCAGCTTATGAGGGGTCTTGAAAAAAGTCTGAGGAAAAATGGAATTAAAGTTGAGTTTATTTTGGTGCAAAGAATTGTGCAATTTAAACATTTTTTAAAAATAATATGCATTTTCCATGAGTTTTTGAAGAACCCTCATAGCTGGGAAGGTAGAAGTAGCACTGCATTACTGACGGGTACACTTTTATATGTCATACCAGAGCCCAGATGCTTCATTACGTTTCATGACACTCTAATGTTCAGATTTAGATTACAGGGGTATTTGTAGAGCAGCACCATTCCAAGAGCTTTCTGAGATTGTAGAAATGATTGATGAAACTGTATTATCCAGTATAGAAGTCACCAGTCACTTGAGGTTGTGAGCACTTTAAATGTGACCACTGTGACCTAGGAACTGAATTTCTTTTTATATTTATTATTATTATTTTATTCAATCAAGACATAATCAAGGATACAAATGAAAAATATATGACACTCAACAATTATCATCCAATAGTTATTGGAATGAGTCATCATCATGCATACTTTAATCCTAATGAACATAAATTAAACTAATGTGTAAAATAACCTGCTACACACGTAATTTAGTTAATTTCATAATGAACATATCCTATTTTTCTTTTCTTTTGTTTTGCACTTTTCTGTCCATCAAATGTTTCCTCCCCTTGTACCTCACATCTACTCTCTACCACCCACTCTTTACCATCCACTCTCCTTACTTACAGTCTCTAGCATTACACCCATTACAGTTTTGAGTCGCTCACTGTCTACGATTGCACTCAGTACAAATTGAGTAGGGATATACAATGTTTACCTTTCAAAGTCTGGCTTGCTTCTCTCAACAATAAATCTTCTATATTCACTCATTTTGAGTCAAATGATAGTATCTCATTATTTCGTATAGCTGTGTAATATTCCATAGTATATATGCACCATAGTTTTTCAACCCAGTGATAATTTTTGGTCACTTAGGTTGATTTCATGTTTTAGCAATTGTAAGTAATGCTGCAATAAACATGAATGTGCAAATGTTTCTTCAATTGAGTGTATTCCTATCCTTTGGGTGAATACCAAGGAGTGGGATTACTGGGTCATATATAAGTTTTTTTGTAGGTTTTTGAGAAACTTCCATGTTGTTTTTCACAGAGGTTGGACTAATTTTACATTCCCACCAACTGTGTAAGAGAGTTCCCTTTTCACCACAGCCTCACCAACACTTGTTGCTATTTATTTATTTATTTCTCCTTGTTATTCTTTTTTTTTTCTTTTTTTTTTTTTCTTCTCTTTTTGGAGAGGTTGTTGCTATAGGCTGCGTGTGCTCACCAGAGAGACAGAGAGAGAGACACACACAGAAAGCGAGAAATCACTCCCCAGGGGGATGGCCACGCCGCAATTCCTTCTCCTCCATTTTCTTCTCGGGATCTTGGGCATGAACGCACACATGCCTGGCGTGAGTTTAAGCCACTGGGTCCGGGACTCAGACTGTGGTCAACTACATGGGAGTCCAGCGACATAGCCATTATGCTAACTGCTGGTCCCGATCCTAGCCATTCTAACTGGTGTTAAATGGTATCTCATTGTGTTTTTAATTTATTTTTTATTTTTCTTTTAAGGGAAATGTTTGCTATAGGACACGTGAGCTCCCCGGAGACACAGAGAAAGACAGAGAGACAGAAAGTGAGAAATCACTTCCCTAGAGGGTGGGGTATGGCCATGCTGCAATCCCTTCTCTTCTATTCTCTTGGGATTTTGGGCATACATGCACACGTGCCTGGCATGAGTTTCAAGCTGCCGGGTCCGGGACTCAAAGCATTGTTGACCATGTGGGAGTTCAGCAATATAACCATTATACCATCTGCTGGTCCCTCTCATTGTGGTTTTAATTTGCATTTCCCTTATGACAAGAGACTGTGAACATTTTTTTCATATGCCTCTTGTCAATTTGTAAGTCTTTCTTGGAGAATTATCTGTTCAATTCATTTGCCCATTTTTAAGTAGATCATTCATTTTTTAAATGGATGAGCTGCTTGAGTTTCTTATATAAGATAGATATTAATCCCTTGTCTGAAAAATAATTTGCAAATATTTTCTCCCATTCTGAAGGTTTTCTTTTCATTCTAGTTATAGTTATAGTTTTTATTTTTTTTTTTTCTGTAAGAAAGAAACTTAGCTTCTTGTAATACCACTTGTCTATTTTAGGACTCATTCTCTGTGCTTTAGGGGTCTTAGTTAAGAAATCTTTGCCTACTTCAATGTCTTCAAAAGTTTCTCTTACATTTTTTACTAGTAGTTTTGTAGCTAGAGGTTTTATATTTAAATCTTTGATCTATTTTGAGTTAACTCTAGTTAATGGTGAAAGGGATCCAGTTTCATTTTTCTGCAGATGGATATGGCATTATTTTAAATGGAATTGTATTTATGTTTCTTTTTTGGATGGTTTATTCTTGGTTTATAGAAATGCAGCTGAGTTTTGCATGCTAATTTTGTAACCTGAAACTTTGCTGAGTTTTTATAATTAAACTCCTAATAGTTGTGTGTGTGTGTGTGTGTGTGTGTGTGTGTGTGTATGTGTGTGGGTGTGTGTAATCTTTAGAATTTTCTACAATATGATTATGCCATCTGTTAATTGAGATAATTTTTCTTCCTTCTTTATAATTGAGATGTATTTTGCATCTTGTTCTAAGTGCTCTGGCTAGAGCCTCTAATACTATGTTGAATAGAAGTGGTGAAAATGAGCATCTTTGTTTTTTTATATATGGCCTTCATTGTGGTGAGGAAGTTTACTTCTATTCCTGTTTGTTGGGTGATTTTGTCATGAAAGGGTGTTGAGTTTGTTAACTGCTTTTTCTGCACTAATTAAAATGATCATGCAGATTTTTTTTCCTTTATTCTATTAATGTGGTTTATTATACTGATTGAACTTTTTAAATAGCAGAGAGTGCATGTGCATACTAGAAAGATTGAAGGAGAGAGAAAGAAGAATGAGAGGATCCCACCAAAGGGACCTGGTCATGCAGCAACCCTTTTTATTCTGATTATACATCCCATAAGGGTTCTGGGCACACATATGTGTGCCCAGTATCTTTTTCATGCCACCAGGGCTGGGACTTGAACCTTGCTCAGCCCTGTGAGTTCTGGCTTTCTCTGCATAGTGCTTAACCACTGCACTATGGGACCAGAATCAACCGTACATTAATTATTTTTTTATGTTGAATCATTCTTGCATTCTAGGAATAAATTCCACTGGGTCACATTGAATAATCCTTTTAATAGGTTGCTGAATTTGGTTTGTCACTTATTATATTACTATTCATAGGGAATATTGATCTGTAGTTTTTTTTTTTTTCTTTTAGTGTCCCTGGCTTTTGTATCAGGGTAATGGTGGCCTAATAGAATGGGTTAGAAGTGGTCCCTTTTTGTTATGAACTGAATGTTTGTGTCATCCCCAAATTCATATTGTTGAAGTCTTAACACCCAATGTGATGGCATTTAGAGGTGGAATCTTTGGGAGGTGATTAGTTTTGGATGAGGTCATGAGGATAGGGCCCCCATTATGTGATTGTGTCTTTATAAGAAGAGAAAAAGAAACCAGAGCTCCAATTTTCTCTCCCTATGTGAGGCCACATCAAAAAGGTACCTATCTACAACCCAAAAAGAGAGCCCTTACCAGGAACTGAATCATATTTTCTTATGAAAGATTGAGTAGACTGACAGACTCCTCTTCGATTTTTGGAAGAGTAGGAGGAGGGTTAGTACTGATTCTTTCTGAAATGTTCGGTGACTAGCGAAGCCACTTGATGCAGGACTTTTCTTTGTTGGGAAGTTTTTGATTATGAATTTAATACACATATATATTTAGAATGCAAAGTATTTTATTTTAAATCCCTGAAGTTTGCAAACAAGATGGTCTAGGTTAAATGATGTTTTTTTCCAAAGCCGAATGTGTTCATTTGGAGCTCAGTTTTTCTGTGTGAAATACAAAAACAACTTCCTAAAATTCCTAGGTGGGAACACTACTGTTTTGATGATCTGTGACTAGACGAAGTGATCAATCTCAGTTGATAATATCCTTTTTTCCCTTTGGTGAGGGTTTTAACATTTTTAAACAGCTACATTTTATTAGTTTTAACCGACAGCTTCATTCCAAACATCTTCTGGAAGGCATAGATCGTATACAGGAATCCTTCATCTTTTTCACTTCTGTATACTTGGGAGATGGGCGTGGACACGCTCACCAGCCTGTGTCCATTCACTAGGAGGAAGAAGGCTTGATCAGCGTTGAGCTGTAGGTGCCTTCTAATTATCTTGATTTCATTCATGTTGACATAATCAAGTACCAGGAACTTGGTTTTATCCAAGACAGAAAGCTGTTTCTCATCCTTGCACCATTCTGTTACCACGGTATTTTGGTAGAACACTGTTCTCAGATAAATCAGACATCTATTCTTTGTTTGAAGTGTGACGCTGCTTGAAGGTCTTCTCCAACTGCTTAGCTCAGGACCTGGGTGGTGGTGACTGGGCTGGGTGGAGTGTCTCAAGGCCTCTGGGGATAACAGCAGCTTTGACTTTGGTAACAGTGACTTCCCTTGTCTCTGGATTTAATATATGTATATCTATATCTATCTATCTATCTATCTATATCTATCTATCTATCTATCTATCTATATTTTTTTTTGGAGAAGTTTTTGTTACAGGGCGTGTGTGTTTACCAGAGAGACAGCGAGAGACAGAGAGACAGAAAGCAAGAAATCACCCCCCGGGGGGGATGGCCATGCTGCAATCCTTTCTCCTCCATTCTCCTGTCGGGATCTTGGGCACACACACACACACATGTGCCCGGCATGAGTTTAAGTCACTGGGTCCGGGACTTGAACTGTGGTCAAGTACATGGGAGTTCAATGACATACATAGCCATTGTGCTAACTGCTAGTCCCTGGATTTACTATTCTTACTAGTCATAGGTCTAAGCAAATTTTCTGTTTCTTCATGATTGCATCTTTGTAGGTTGTATGTTTTCAAGAAATTTGCCAGCAGTTAGCGTAATGGCTATGTTGCTGAACTCCCATGTAGCTGACTGCGGTTCTAGTCCTGGACCCGATGGCTTACATTAATGCCGGCGCATTTGCAGAACTCCCATCGTGCATGCGTGCCCAAGATCCCAAGAGGAGAATGGAGGAGAAGGGATTGTGGCGTGGCCATCCCCCCCCGGGGGGTGATTTCTCGCTTTCTATCTCTCTATCTCTTTCTGTCTTTCTGGCGAGTGCATGCGTCCTATAGCAAAAACCTCTCCAAAAAAAAAAGAAAGAAAGGAAGAAAGAAATTTGGCATTTTATCTACGATATCCAATTTGTTGGCATACAGTTGTTCATAGTATTCTTTCATAATCCTTTCATATATCTGTAAAATCTGTTGTAATGTTTCCATTTTCATTCCTGACTTTAGTAATTTGAGTCTTTTCTCTTTTTTCAGTCAATCTACCTAATGACTTAGCAATTTTGCTGATCTTTTCAAGAACCAACTTTTGATTTTGTCCATTTCCTCTACTGGCTTTCTTTTTTAAAAGGGTTTACTTATTTTTTTTCTCTGAGTGAGAGAGACAGAGAGAAAGAAAAACAGCAGTCCCAACAGGGTCTTGGTGTTAGAATTTATCCCCGGCTTTAGGCAGTCCTCAATCACGGGCATGCACGTGCTCAGTGCACACAGGGAGGTCTCTGGCTATGAACGAGGAACCTTCCATGTGGATCAGCCTCACTGTGCTTTCACCACTTTCACCACTGCGCCGCTGTCCAGCTCCATGTTCTCTGTTGTTCCTCTATTTTGTATTGATTTATGTCTGCTGTAATTTTATTATTTTCTCTATTCGAATAGCTTTGAGGTTATATTTGCTTTTCATTTTTCAGTTCCTTAAGGTATAGAATTAGATTATTGATAAGGGGTCACCTTTTTTTATTTATTATTTTTATGGCCAGAGAGTGCATATGTTCATGTATACTCTTCAGAGGGAGAGAGAAAAGAAAGCACCTCCATTTCCATATCTTGTCAGGATTTGGGCATGCACACACTCATATCTAGTGTGTTTTTCAAGTCACCAGGGCCAGGATTTGAACTATGTGATGGGCGATATGGCATCTCGTTACTTTAACCACCAGATCACCCTTTCTTTCTTGCATGCCTTTTTTGGACTTTCTTAATTGTTCCACACATCTGGCTGTTTTTGAATGTCTGAAATGTTCAGTCTTGCCCAAGTTTCTTCTTGGAGCTTAGATGGTCTGTTGTATTTCTAACTCATAATCTCTCTCTCTCTCTCTTTTTTTTTTCTCAGAGAGATTTTTTGCTATAGGGTGTGTGTGCTTGCTGGAGAGACAGAGAGACAGAAAGCAAGAAATCACTCCCCGGGGAGAGGGCCACACTGCAATCCCTTCTCCTCCATTCTTCTTTTGGGATCTTGGGCACACATGCATACATGTCTGGTGTGTTTTAAGCTGCTGAGTCTGGGACTTGAACCGTTGTTGACTAAGCGGGAGTCAAGCAAAGTAGCAATTAAGCCATCTGCTAGTCCCTCTAATTCATAGTCTCTTAATTTCATAATCACAGTTTCTGCAGGTCTGTGGTCTTCCTGCAGCTTTCTCAGCAGGGACACTTTCCCACCTCAGATCTGAGTTAGGTGAAAGAGAGACCAATTCTTAGTGCAGGCCCCAGACAGATTAGAATTTTACAAATTAAGTTCTATTCTATTCCTTCTGGGAACTGAGCATCTGTCTCTTGTAAACCAAGCTTGCTGCTGGGACTGGGTAGGGGTTAGAATGGGCAAATGAAAATACCACAAGAATGTTGTTTTTTTATTTTGAGAGAGATTTTTTGTTATAGGGTGTGTGTACTCACTGGAGAGACAGAGAAAGTGAGAAATCATGCCCCCAGGGGGGATGGCCACACCATAATCCCTTATCTTCTGTTCTCCTCTCAGGATTTTGGGCATGTACACATGCACCTGGCATGAGTTTTAAGCCACTGGGTCTGGGACTCGCAATGCAGTCAGCCATATGGGAATCCAGTACCATAACCACTACTCCGCTTGGTGGCTCCACATGAAAGTTTTCTTACCACTTTGAAAGTGAATGTTTGTTTATTTTTGAAAGACTATGTTGCCCAGGCCAGCTTGAGCTTCCTGTCCTCCTGCCTCAGCTTCCCTGAGTTGCTGGGATCACAGGTTCATGCCACCATACCTGCCCATCAGGTTGGACTGGAAATCTAACCCAGGCCTTCCATGTGGTCCCAGACTGTGGAGCAGAGCCTTAGCCATGTGCACCGTCATGGCTGGGCCTGTGGCTTTTGTTAACTGAGTATTTGATTAGTTGTTATAAACCTCTGACTGTTTTCTAGAATTCCTGGAAGGTTAGTTCAGTCAGTTTCTGGGTTTTTGTTGTTTATTTGCTTCAATTTTTGTTCTTTAATGTTCCATGGAAGGGAACGAGTTCACTTCTTTAGTGACATTGCTCAATCTGCATACTTTTACATTGATTTTTATTTGAAATGATATGAATGCGTTTATATATTTCTTTGACATGCAGGGGATAAAGGAACGGTTACTTTCTTAGACTTAGTAGCTTCCATTTGTTGTCTTACACATCACCTCTTAGCAAGTCACTTCCCCTTGAGGGTTTTACAAAACATCCTGAAGTCTTGCGCCAGTGGTTCTGAGGTCACCAGACCCTCACTCTCCTTATTTAAAAGTCCAGTCCCTTATCCCACCTCCTCCAAGTGACACTCTGGGTGACACAGACAATCCCTATTCTCCGGTCCCCTAAACTCAGAGTCTGAAGGTGGTTTCCAGGATCCCTTCTCCTCTCCTGATATCTAGTCCCCAGTCCCAGTTCAGTTCAAAAACTGTTTTGAAAGCTCCACTAGGCACTAGCTCCTGTTATGGGATGCTGCTGTTTGAAAGAGCACTAAGATAAAATTCCTGCCCTGCAGGGAGATGGCCCTCCAAACATGAGATGTAAGTGTCCAGTTTCCTTCTAGTCGATCAAGGCTGAAGTCCCTTTCTGTCTCTAGCCTCCTCTGTTGCTGTGTGGGTTCTTGATGTTTCTGGTATTATTCCTTCCTGCCTCTAGTTTTTCAGTCTCCTCCCAGGCTCCCATCAGATTTCTTTTCCTGGTCTTATGTTCTCAGTCTCTTGGTGTCTGTGTTCTGACCACCCAGGGCTTTTTATCATATTGACCATCTGCTTTGTGTGTCAGTGACTTACTGCATTTCTTCTTTTCTTGAAAAACAGAACAAGTAAGACACAAAAAGAGCAGATGCATTGTAAGGTAGTACGTATTGTGTTTACCTGCTGAATGGAGCCTGTAGATCCATTTTGTAGGCAGTACCAACATAGCATTTATGGGTCAGACTTTGCTAATGGATATTTACAAATGCATGAAATGAGAGGTGACATGTAAAAAGAATAAGATACCCTGTTGCAAACATGACTCCTAGCTTTTGAAACAGGCTTAGTGGCATTTCCCCTAGTGAGCATAATCTTTATGTTCATGTTACTTACTTAATCTAAGAAATATTTATTTTTTAAATTTAAAACATTTTTTATTCCAAGTTTCATTAACCAAGTTTCATGATGGGGACATAAAAAAGGGGAAGAAAGTTTCCTGACCCCAACCAACTCACTGACCAGTTGAAGAGACAGTTTGGAAAATATTGCACCTATGTAGTTATCACAGAATGTGGTCTGTGCTATTGCTCTGTACTTAGAAACTGCAGGAGTGTAACTAGAAAACTCTATCTTTGACTTCGGTCGGGGGGAGTTTGGAAGATTACAAAAAGAGGGGATATTTGGTTTCATCTTCGAAGTATATAAAATCCAGAGATGGAAAGGATAAAAGGGCATTCCAGCAGAGCCTTGACCTGGGGACAGGTGTGGGGAGGGCTCATGGATCCGTGATAATGCTGTGAGACTGTGTGGCTCCACTACTGTGGAGCAGTGGGGAGAAGGGCCTGGAAGACCTGAGGGATGAAATTGCTAAGGAAAATTTTTCAGTAGGGAAATGAAGTGATAGCAGGAACAATTTTCAGTAGGGAAATTAAGTGCTAGCAGGAAAATGTTTCAGTAGGAAAATGAAGTGATAAGATTGAGTTTCAGAAAAAGTGCTCTTTGTGCATTGCAGCCCAGGCAACACATGACAAGGGAATGGCCTGAGAGAAGGGCATGGGGGTGCTTTCGAGAATTGGGCAATCTGAGGAGGATGGTTGAGAAGAGCCATATGGGGGCGGGGGGAGAAAGGGACCAAGCAGATGGCATAATGGTTATGTTGCTGGACTTCTACATAGTCAACCACAGTTTGAGTCCTGGACCCGACAGTTTAAAACTCACGCTAGGTGTGTGTGCCCAAAGTCCCAAAAGGAGAATGGAGGAGAAGGGATTGCGGTGTGGCCATCCCCCTGGGGATGATTTCTTGCTTCTTTCTCTCTGGCAAGCACACATGCTCGATAGCAAAAATCTCTCTCTCTCATTAAAAAAAAGGGCCATACAGAGGAGCTGGAACTGACAGGACCTAATAGCCAAGTGGCGGTAGAGGGAAGTTCAGGGCATAGGAAGAACAAAGGAAGGTAGAGAATAACAAATTTTCTGCCTTGGGTGGTGAAGGACACAGTTCAGGAGGCCATACAGTGTGAGACAACACTGTGTAAGGGTGACCTACATGAGAAGGTTCCGGTTTCAGGTTCAGAGACCTCCCTGAGTATGATGGGCATGCATGTACCCATGATCCAGGGTTGGCTGAGGCTGGGGGCGAATAATGGCATGAAGACCCTATTGGGAGTGACTGCCTCCCTCTTCCTCTCTCTATGGTTCATGGAATAAGTAAAATCAAATGAAACAAAATGAAATAAAACAAAGAACACTGTTCGGCACTTTCCTATTTATTGGACAAACTATCTAGCCTTTCAGACTCGGTTTCTTAATTTGTAAAATGGAAGACGAATGTCTCTAGTTCATAAGACAGATGAGTTGGAATGTTTCTTACAGAATTTAAGTGAGTACATGTGAAACAGGGCAGAGAATGTAAGCACTTGATAAACGTTAGCTATTATGATTATGGTGGTCTGTTATTTCACAGAGGGAAAGCAGAAGGAGAGCAAGTTGGGGAAACAGGGGGTTATAAGGAAAGAGTTGAGTTATGTGCATTTGAATGATTCTCTGACGGGTAACTTAAGTCATTATTTGCCTACAGTAAGTCTCTCATTTGCAAAGATATGACCATTCTTCAGGTCACAGAGTTGAAGCGACCCAAACCTAGAGTTTGTGTGTGGGGTTTTTCAAAGCTGTCTGGGCAATCAGTCAGCAAGAGCTAATAGTTATCATCCATTTTGTGACGAATTCTCAATGTACATTTCTCAACAGGGAATGTACTCGCTTTTACTTTGCTTCCCCAAGGCAGAGTTCAGGACTTCTATAAACAGTCCTTTGTCAAAAATGTATTAACATGTTATTACATTTTGAAAAGTCACAAAAGATCCTCACACTTGAATGTGGGCTTGTTAAAGTCTAAATGTACACAGCTGTTTTCTAACCACTAGTTAATGCAGCGTAATTTTTCACATTCTTACCTCTTTTTGTATTCTGTATTATTCTTGTGGTGTTAGTAGAAATTTACGCTGTTTCTCTTTATTTCATGACAACTCATCAGAAATGCTTATGACTTGGGTCCCTTGTTTCTAAGAAACTAGCTCTTCTCAAAATGCAGACAGATGGGACTAGCAGTTAGCGTAATGGCTATGTCGCTGGACTCCCATGTAGTTGACTGCAGTTCGCATCCCGGACCCGGTGGCTTAAACTCACACCGGACGTGTGTGCGTGTGTGCCCAAGATCCTGAGAGGAGAATGGAGGAGAAGGGATTGCGGTGTGGAGGAGAAGGGATTGCGGTGTGGCCATTCTCCCCTAGGGGGTGATTTCTCGCTTTCTGTCTCTCTGTCTCTCTCTGTCTATCTGGCGAGCACACACACCGTATAGCAAAAACCTCTCCAAAAAAATAAAAAATTAAGTAACTATTTCTGATTATGAAAGTAATTTTTAATCTAATCATCTTTTAAGTGAACTACTTTCAGTACCTCTGAAATATTAGTATATGCCAATATTCATTGAACAGATATTTGTGGTCCACAGGTTATGCATCGAGTTGGAGCAAAGAGCCAGGTGTTTGGAATGCACATCAGGTAGCAGAATGCAAGTGCATAGCCCTCGATGCCAAGAGTCTTGAGTTCAAATCCTATCTTTCCAACTTTCCGACTTGGCTAAGACATTTATTCCCTTGGCCTTCATGTAAAATAAAAGAATGAACTTCAACTTTACAGGACTGTTATAGTGACATCTAGTGTACCGGTCGTACACAAGGGTTTCTTCATTTCCACTGTTGTTGTTACTGATTATTGCGATATAGTCTCTGTTCTCTCCTAGAACTGGGGAGACAGGATAGTGTCAGGTAGCTAGAGGGATGCTAAATGAAATACAAGGAGTCTTCAAACGTTTGTGGAAAATCCATGTTAGAAAAAAACTGCATGGATTAAAAAAAATTTTTTTTTTTTTTTGCCCCCAAATAGGAGAGCACTGTAAAAAGTTCATGAAAAATGGAATTAAAGTTTGAGCTTAGCTGCCAGATGGTGATGCAGTGGTAAAATCTCGATGCTCTGCGAGGGTGACCCACGTGGTAAGTTCCAGGTTCGGGTCTGGAGGCTTTGTTAGTGCTCGGGCTTGTGTGTGCCCATGACTAGGGGCTGGATGAGGCTGAGGTGTACTCTGTGCCAAGACCCTGTTGGGGTGTAGTTTCTCTGTCTCTCTTACTTATGGAAGAAATAAATAAACTTTGAACAGTATGAATTAATTTTGGTGCTAAACAGCATTTCTCATAAATGTTTTGAGGACCTTCCTTATAATAAAGGGAACAGATTTGACACATAATAAAATATATCTGAAGAGGACTGAAAGTTAAAAGTTTGGTACCCAACATTAATTCGGCACAGTTGCTGTTACATTTCTGTTGCAAGAGGTTTATTTCTTAAGTTTGGATTTGCGTATTATGAAGATACTGGCTATGTTAAGAACAGTTTATAAAATGACCGAGAGCTTTATCATTTGCAGACGTATTCTTGTCATAGCACCTCATTTAATCTCCGCATCAGTCGAGCAGGGGAAGAAGTGTCCTCGTTCCCATTTTACAGATGGACGAGCTGAGGCACAAGAGGTTAAAGCACTTGTCTGAGGTCACAAGCCAGCGCTCAGACCTGGGCACTCCTGTGAGACTGCTCGCTGCTTTTCCTCTTAATGGTCTCCACTTTCCAAGCTTCATTTTACAGCTAGTAGTGACTGCCACTAATTATTCTCATGAAAACTGTACAAATCAAGGGGAATTCAGAGAAGAATCAAGCAGAAGAAAAGTAATGGATCTAGATGAAAATACTGCCTTCCATTTCTTCTCTCTAGAAGGAACCTGTCACAGCTCAGATCTGGCAGTTTTTTCCCACCTAAGCCTGGTTTCCAAGGTGACCCGGTCAAACTCTTCTTGTATGGGACGTGTAGTTTCGAGTGTACTATAGATTTTTTAAAAATCGTGCTTCAAACAAGCTTCACTTTCTTCTTCTAAGAGACATGAACTGCAGCACTTCTCATTTTCTCATTTGAGTCCCCTGGTAAAGTACCTGGCTGTTTGCAGCAGAGGGACTGGCCTGACTTACTGAAGCTTACCACTAGAGGGCCCTGTCCCTGAAGTTTCTATTTTAATACTCATTAAAAAAACAACCCCAAAAAACAAAACTGGCACGTCTTGTTCTGATACAAGATTTTGTTCCATTGGAAGAATACTTAGATTGAATAGACCTATTGGTCACAATCCAGTTCCTCTGGAAATCTGTGAAGGGGAAAATACGATGAATTCATTTCACAGAAAGATAACCTGAGAACTGAGCCCTAGGGAGAGGGCTGATTCACATCTCCATTAATCAGGAGATTCATAAGAAAGAAGCATTGAGAGACAAGAGCAGCGTTGCCCTGAGCCCACAGGCCACCTCAAGATGTTCTGTGCAATGGTCCTAGCCCAGCTTTGCTTCTCTGGAAGAACATGGAACTCTTGCTTCCGATTCCACTCTCTCTCTCTCTCTCTCTCACTGTAAATATGTGTGTGTGTGTGTGCGTGTGTGTGTGTGTGTGTGTGTATTTGTCAGAAAAGTCATGACGGATTTTTGCATAGGAAAATCCGTCATGAGTTTTCTGACTACCTTCCCTCCCAGTATATATGTGTGTGGCTGTGTCTGTTTGTCTCTGCGGATATATGTAATTATATAGACTTTTTTTTTCAGGAAAGAGATAGCAGAGACAAGTAATCTCAACAAGGTCTCACTAGGCTGTAATCCCCTCCCCCCAGCCCTCCAGCTAGCTAGGGTCCTGGGCATGCACACACCTGGTGTGTCAACTCAGGATACAAACCTGTGGTTAGCCATGTGGCTTCCAGCACTGCAGATGGGTATGCCACCACCTGTACCACCATGGCTGAGCCTCCTGTTTTTCTTTTTCTTTTTTTTTCTTACTACACAATGGGGCATTAAGACCCTAGGATTTTATTGAGTGAGCTCAATGTACCTGGGGGGGAAGGGCCAGGCTAGAGAACAAAGACGTTCAGGAGCGATCCCCCAACTCCTCTGCAGAGCGAGGAGTGATCTTCTCTTAGGAGAGATGCAGCTTTCTCGGGGTCACTTCAGGACTTCTCCATCCCTTGTGACCAAGTCTCTTCATTCCTCTGTCATGCCCCTCCTCAGGGCACTAGTTTTCACCTCCTCACACCTGATTCAGTGCTTCAGTTAACCTAGTTGGTCTAACTCTGAAAGTCTTCTTCCTCCAAGATCTCCTTATATCCCTGGGAGACCCCTGGGGTCTGCATCCCGGGTTTGCTTGCTGGAATTGATTTTTGTTGTGCTGTTAGCTTCTACTGATCTCTACTCCCACCAAGGACCCTGTATTGGAGCTGACCAGCCACTCTCGATTCTATATGACAGCATTTATTGCTCACACACAGGGTGCAAGGCTCTGTGTTGCATGGCAGTGATTACAGGAGTGAGTAAAGCATTGCTAAGTCACAGATCTTGCCCTTAAGTAGTGTACAATGTGGTGAAGAAAACAAATAGCTATTTATGCTGCAAGGCAGTGTGAAATGAATTATAGTGAGATGAAGGGTATTCAGAAAATTCACAGAAAGTGGGTATCATTAAAAAAAAAATACATGGGGCCAGCAGGTGGTGTGGAGGTTAAAGCACTAGGTCCCATGTGGCCACCTGCACCATTCAAATCCTGGACCCAGTGGCTAGAAAGACACACCAGGCGCATGTGCATGTGTGCTCAAAAAATTCCAAAAGGAGAATGGAGGAGATGGGATTTTGGCATGGTCCTCTCCCCAGGGAGTGCCCTCTCACTTTCCCTCTCTCTCTCTCTCTCTCTCTCTCTGTGTGTGTGTGTGTGTGTGTGTGTGTGTGTGTGTGTCACTGGCAAGTCATGTGTTCTATAGCAAAACTAAAAACAAACTATGTAAGATTTCAAAATTTCTTATACTTCAATGAAATCATAATTTAATTCTATTTTTGTCCACAAACTTTTTGAAATCCCCTGTAGAAGGATCAAAAGGGAAAAGAAAGGGTGTGAAAAGAGCCATGATTGGGAACCAGCAGTTAGCGTAATGGCTATGTCGCTGGACTCCCACGTAGTTGACCGCGGTTCGCGTCCTGGACCCGGTGGCTTAAAACTCACACTGGGCGTGTGTGCGGGCGTGCCCAAGATCCCGAGAGGAGAATGGAGGAGAAGGGATTGCGGTGTGACCATCCCCCCTGGGGGGGTGATGTCTCTCTGTCTGGCGAGCGCACGCGCCCTATAGTGAAAACCTCTCCAGAAAAAAAAGGGGGGGGGCATGATTAATTTTGACTGGTGATACCAGGAAAATTGAAATGTCTGTGCTGGGGTTGCCTTTTCCACCAGACATAGGCAGACATTATGTTCATTTTATACTTTGGGGCCTTAGAGCCTCTAACAGAGGGCTAGTCAGTACTAGATGGTTCTGTGGATCCATTCTCTAGCACTGACTCCTTCATTCTGCCTAAATGCAACTTATCTCTGCTGTCCAGCCTGGAGCTGGGGTGGGAATTTTGGATGTGGCTAGTTATGTTGGCTAACACAGGGAGATGCTTCCTTGGAAGATCACGTGAATGTCTTGCTCAGCTGTAGGTGATCCTTCCTCACTGCTGGGAGTTAAGGCTGGCCTGAGCCAGCTGGCTGTGTGCTGGTGGGAGACATCAGGGTCAATGCACTCAGTATCTGCTCGAACCCCACGGCTCTCTGAGCTGTGCCTTAGGAACTGGTATGCACCCAGTCTCAACCCTTGCATTGTTGCCCCCCAAGTTCCCTCCGAAGAATGACTCTGCCTCCTTCAAGATCTCTTGTTTTGGTGATCTGTTTACACCCAGTTCTCCTGAAGTGGAAGAAACTTTGCTGGTCAATTCCTTTTGGGGAGTGGGAGTACTGGGTGTGGCTGCTACTTCTTACTAAGGCTGCAGAGAGCAAACTTGGTCAGAGAGAAAACTCTCCAAGATTTCTGAAGCAGAGCCTAAGAAAACGGTGCCCAGCACAGCAGACCCTGCAGAAATCACATTTCTGACACTCCGCTAGGGAGTGTGTCTACAGACTGAGAGCTGCACTCTGGCAGCCTCCCTGCAGTACCGCAGTCTATGTTTGAGCTGGCCACACCCACTGTACTCTGCCGGAAGCTTCCTGGGCAGCAGGATATGGGCTCTGACCCTCGGTGCACACTGCGCAGCAGGTTGTGGGCGCTGACCCGCAGTTCACACTCTGCTCCCCTTTGCTGCAGATGCTGTAGGGAGTGGTAGAGGGCCTGCCCCAGGGCTCCTGGCACATGAGTGTATTGAGTGTGAGCAGGAAGTCCTTGCTGATGTGCCATGGACATTGCAGGTGTGCAACATATTGATCTCCTCCTCCCACGGTTGCCAGGTAGAGTGGTCACCTCCGGTCATGGGAAGCCTCCAGACATGAGCAACCCTGATTGCTTCCCTCGTGTGCTGTGAAAATACTGTTTTCTACACGGGCTGTGATGTGGACATTTGGGAAGCGCTGCTCTGGGAACCTGCTCTGTCACCGATCCAGAGGGAGCTCTTCAGAAAGGGCATGGATCCATCTGTCCGTCTAGGCACAAGCTAGGCCCAGCAACGCAGGCTCATCTGCTTGGCTTGTATGCAGGGGTGTGGTGATTTACAATCTCTTGGTAAGAACTGGGCAGAGAAAGCCTGGAGAGAGTGCGTAGCTGGTGGCCTAGATCACGAATTCATAGCTTGGAGTCCCAGGAGGTTTGCTGTTCTGGGTGTCAGCTTTCTCCATCTGTTTCAAGAGGGGGATATGAGAACAGGTGCTGCCAGGGAACTCCCGTCCCCTGAGGAGCCTGGGAGAGCTAAGGATGTGGCTTGGGGTTGAAGGGTGGGGACGCTCTAGCTTTCCCCATGCTGGGGATACCTGGGGTGGCAGGGCCTTGCCCCGTGCTGTGTCCCTCACTCTACTCCAGTCACTCCATTTAGGAGCTTCTGGGCCATTTTCTTAGTGCAGAAAGGAGCAGTAGAATGAGAGATGGACAGTATTTGGTTTGTCCTGACACTGATTCTGGGCTGAGGCTCCAGGTCAAGCTCCCAGCCTCCCTTGTTCCTGGTAGAGCCTAGTTCTCTGTGCCCCAGTAACTCCACTGTCACCTCTACCCTGTGGCGAGTCACCGGCAGCATCTCAGATGAGATGTGCTCCAGACACCCTTTAGAGTGCTCCAGACACCCTTCCTATTGGCTTGAGGAGTCTCAGGGTTTCAGTTACACACGGACTGATTAATCATTGTCATCCCCCTTGTCTGTAAGGGTTTACCTCAAAATGTGTTTCCGGTCTCCCTGATTAATCCTTAGAGTTATCTCTTTCTCTGATGGCCAGCCAGCCGAGAAATGAGGTGACTGTCCTTCCTCCCACTCTCCTTCAGATCCCAGCCCCTCATTTCTCACGTCTCCTTCCCCTTTTCTGGCTCTCCTTTCCTCCCTTCTCTCCCTCTTTTCCTTTCTCTTCCTTCCCCCTCCTGATCACTGAGGAAGTAAAGGTCCTTCGCTCTGGTTCTCTGGGGCCTTTGGCTTATCTTTACATTCAAATGCTACCCCACCTATAACCACAGAAGTGCACGTGCATGGCCCTCCCCACACCCACGATTACTAGGTGGTTTCCTCTCCCAGTCTCAGCTCTCGACCCTCGTACATAGGAGGTGGTGCCTCTCTGCTTGGCCAGCTCACAGATGTTGTCCTTCCTGCCTTAGAGAGTCACTTCTTAGATATTATTATTTTTAAGTTTACTGATCTCTTCCATGAGTGAGAGAGACAGAGACAGAGAGATAGCACCCGCAAGAGGGATCTGATGCCACAACCCACCCCCAGACTTAGCCAGCCCTGGGTCATGGATCCCATGAACTGGGGAGGCTCTCTGTGTGTGAATCCCGCTCCTCCCCATGTGGGTTAGCCTTGCAAGCATATCTTCCTGTTGCACCATCACCTGGCCCCTACCAGCCATTCATTCTTACTTGCTTTAGCTTCTTGCACCCTGGCTATTAAACAGGAATGCTCACAAAGCATTCGATTCATCCAATGCCCTCAAAACTGATCTCACTGTGGGAGAAGTGAGCACCTTCAGGCAGTGACAACCCCTCGCTGGGTCCCCAGATGTAAAGTTCTGTTGCAGGGCTGCATATTCCAGAGAAGGACACTAAGGCAGAAGGAACTGGGGCTGTCATCGAACCACTATACCAAGTTCTGCGAGTTGTGCCCTGTGAAGGGGCAGCCAAGCGAGCAAGTCAGAACTGAAACTGAACCTGCGTCCATTTGTTGACCTGCAGGGGGGGTGTGCCTGTATCCACTCAGGGAGACTCCCGTTTTCTAACTTGCATGCTGGGAGCTGAACTAGCTGTGCATTAGTTCAGAGGCCAAGGGGCTCCTGCCGTGTTTGGATCAACATCCTAGGAGGGCCACCTTGCAGGTGGCTGTGGCCCTGGGGAGTGAGGGCCTGGATGTGGATGGGAAGACCTTTAAACCAACCCCCTGACAGTGACTTCTGAGAAGTACCAGGGAGTCCCAGGGGAACCAACTGACCCCTGGTCAGGGGATGGGGAGCTCCAGAATGGCCGAGGCTTAGGAAGACAGGGATGAAAGGCAGGAAGGGCTCACCTTATCCAAGTACTGCACAGTGGAGTAAGGACTGTTCGCTGGCTCTTCCTTGGAGGAAAGTGCCTGGAAAGCACCCATCTTCTCCTCAGTGCGGGAGCCCCCACCAGATCTTGAGCCCACTTCCACCCACGGCTCTCCCTATGCCCACGGTTACTAGGTGGCTTCCTCTCCCAGCCTCAACTCTGGTGCCATCTGTCTTTGAAAAGAATGAGGGTCCAGTGGTGACAGGGCAGAGTGAGTGTGCAGGGCCCAGAGTATGGGGCTGGGGTAGCTCAGAGGGAGTCCTTGCCCAATGAGGAGTTTAGCTGTTTGTGGGGTCTACAGATCCAGCTGCCCTATCAGTCCAAGCACTGCACTGGATTTACTGGGCAGGCTTGTTTCTCACTTCCCCGCTTGCAGATTTCAGGGGAAGGTTAGGGTTAGGACTGGTGGAAGGAGATTCTGGATGGAGGGGCAGACCGGAACAGAGTGACTCTGCACCTGTGTCTGCGGCCACTGCACAGGACGTGGAGCTCCAGGGCCTCCGAGCGCTGTATCCCAGAGTCCCTGTAGCAACCTCCTGGCCATGCCGGGGCCATAGGACAGGACCTCACCTCACTCCAGGGGCCCCTTCACTCTAGGGAGTGCTTCACTCTTAGTCGTGATCGCATCCGAGCCCGAGCCAGGGCCCCGTGCAAACTCACAGGCTCTTCACCCTGGAGGCTGCTCTGGGGTAAGGATTGGCCTCATTCCTGTCCCCATAAAGAGAATTGAGGCATCGTTTCCCCGACGTGGCAGCTCCTGTTGAAGCTCCTGTTGAAGCCTCCAGGCTCTTACCTCTGGCTGCTTTCCAGGTAGCAGCAAGCAGAGGACACTGGTCACCCAGACTTCCTGTTGTTGGTGGTGTGGGGGCGGGGCACAGGGGTGGGCATAGTAGCATCGGCTTACCTTGGGCTGGGGGATTTCATCATAGATTCTGGACTCCGCTGACTGGGTGTCTCTTGAAACCGTGACATACGCATAGATTGTTTTCTTTGAGGCAACATCTATGTCAGAGTCTGTGAAAGGCAGATGGGTTCTCAGAGGTGATCCATTTCTGTGTTCTCTTTTAAGCTGAAGAAATGAAGCTCTAAGAGGTTAAATGGCTTCCATCGTCTTAGGTCCTTTGGCTCTCTGTCTTTTATTTTAGTAGATTTTTGCTATAGGGTGCATGCACTCACTGGAGAGACAGACAGACAGAGAGACAGAAAGCAAGAAATCACCCCCCAGGGGGGATAGCCATTCCACAATCCCTTCTCCTCCATTCTCCTCTCAGGAATTTGGGCACGCACACGTGTCCAATGTGAGTATCAAATTGCCGGGTCTGGGACGCAAACCATGGCCAACCACATGGGGGTCCAGCGTCTCTACCACCATGTTACCTGCTGGGCCCTCAACTGTCTCTCTTTTTCCTAAAAAGTGCATACCCCAGGCCTCACCTAGAGCTTACTGGGAATTCTCTTTTACTCTAGTGTCCAGATGAGACTAAAGACAATCTCCCCACCCCTTGTGTGGGTGGTCACAGGCAGACCTTCCACAAGCCTCTAGGATCTTTACTTAGTGTTTCTGACACTTAGCATTGACTGTCTTGCATGGTTAATTGACTTTTCACACGGGAGTCTTAGTGTTTTAACTTGATTAAGTCTGTTTAATTAGATGAGGGAACTTCAGAAAGTTTGTGGAAATAAAGGTATTTAAGTACGAATTTTGCAAACCATGTATAATGTTTTCATAAAACACATTTTCAGTGAACTTTAAAAATTATTATTTATTTAATTTAATTGATTATTATTATTTTGTTTGCTACAGTGCACCTGCACTCACCAGAGAGAGGCAGACAAAGAGAGAAAGAAAGTGAGAAAGCAAGCCACTAACTAGGTCTGGGACTCGAACTGTGGTTAGCCATGTGGGAGTCCAGTGCCTTAACCACCATGTCACCTGCCAGCCCCTTCTGTGAACTTTTTAAACACACTTAGAGTAAACTGTGTTGCATTCTTCTGGTGCATACCTTACTGTAACCACTTCCATGTTACGTTCATACTAGTTGCTCCAGAAGCAGTTGTGACTTGCTTCACACAGTTAGTAAGCATTTATCAAACTCCTTCTGTGTGCCAGGATCTGTGTAAGGCCCCAGAGAAACAAAGATAGGAGTGATGAGTCCTTGCTTTAAGAATTTATGGGGGCCAGCGGATGGCATAGTGGTTACATCACTGGACTCCTACATGGCTAACCTTGGTTCAAGTCTTGGACTTGGAAGCTTGAAAATCATGCAGGCATGTGTGGGTGCATGCCTAAGATCACAGGAGAATGGAAGAGAAGGGATTATGGCATGTCCTTCCCCCTAGGGGGCGATTTCTCATTTTCCCTTTTACTATTTCTCTCTCTCTCTCTAGCCAGTACACGTACCCTAAGGCAAAAATCTCTCAAGGAAAAAAAAAATTATGGGCTGAAAAAAGCATTCTTTCCAGGATACCTCTTTTCTGTGATACTAACAAGGAACATTTTAGGGTCAGGTTGAAAAGGGGTAGCCAGAATTTGGGGACTTTCTATTCCAGGACACCAACATATCCACAAACAACAGGTCTGATCTGAGCAATATCACAAGTTTTCAAAATTGTTTGTTTGTTTGTTTTGGCTGTAGGGCATGTGCACTTGCCAGAGACAGTGAGAGGGAAAGTAAGAAATCACCCCCTAGGGGGATGGATGGCCACAATGCAGTCCCTTCTGCTCCATTTGTTTTTCAGGATTTTGGGCATGCACACACATGCACCTGGGATGATTTTCAAGTCACTGGGTCCGGGATTCGAACCACGGTCAGCCATTTGGGAGTCCAGCCACTGTAATCACCACACCACCTTCTGGCCCCAGGATTCAACATTTTAGAGCCTAGTTCTGTCCTAGCCCCTGTCTTAGACGTGGTGCATGAGCCAGACCGAGTGCTGTCTCTCATCTGATTTGTAAATCCAGAGAGAAGCTGAGAGGGACTGAAGACAGATTTCTCTTAGCAAGACCCTGCAGATCACTCATAGCCTGAGCAGGCTGTGACTCCTCACGCTGTGACCCACTTGAGTTGTGGAGCATGTCACGAGCCCCTTACCCCTAGAATGCCTCCTCTGTACCATGCCCAGGTCCATCAGTTATAACACCCAACTTCAACTGAGAATGTACTGTGTTCCAGGGACGGGGCCAAGTATTCTCTATGTGCAATTCCATTGAGTCCCCTAGTGTATAAATATACAGCACACTCTATTGTTATGCATATTTTATGACTGAGAAAAATGGAAGTTCACAGAGAGAAAAATAACAGTCAAGCTGAGACCTTCAGCCCCAGACTGAGTGCACACTATTTCCTTAGTCTTAACTCCTCTCTGTGTATCCCCATTCCTCCCAGGTGTTATTCCAGGAAATTTGTGGCTGAGAACTTACCAGGGCTCTTTGTGAAGGTATTCAAGTAGGAACCTGAAGAAACAGACCCAAAGAAGAATCAGGGACATGAAAGCAGAGATTCCAAATGTTGTATTGTGATTGGTGGTGAAAGGAAGAGCTTGGGTGGACATGGGGTTATGGGGGATGAGAGGGTATAATAATCTTTAGGGATCTAAAATCAAGTTTTCTGAGTTGAGAGCAACACAATTACAGGAAGATCCAGAGAGATCCAGAGGGACCTACTGGTAACCATGGAATATAAAACCCTTCAATGACTCTCTGAAGGCCACTCTCAGAATACAGTGAAATTGGAAGTCACCCTGGAGACTCAGCAGTCCAAACATTTCACAGAGAGAGGACACTGGCTCAGAGAGGGGACAGGCTTGTCCAATGAAGCACAGCTTATTAATGGTGGTACTAAACTCCCACAGAGTTCTGGGCCACCAGACACTAGTGATGCCAGGACAGGTGAGATCGTTCAGGGTGACGTCATAAAGTCCTCAGCTCCATTACCCTGGAAGATGGTAGGTGGGGATTGTAGGAAACTGATTCCTTGGAACAAAGGACCTCTTCACACCACCTGGGATAAATTCCTTCAGTCTCAGAAAGAAAGAAGGTACATTTCCACATATGACCTTCTGAGGAAAATCTTACCTTGTCCTCTTTTGCGAAAAAGGATGAACAAGAACACTGAAGACAGAACGAGAACAAGCACCATGATCACAGCCAGCCCACTCAGCAGCCCGGTGCGGCGAGTACGGAAGCTAGATACATGGTCTGGAAACAGAAGATGCAGTGAGTCTTCAGGGAACAGACCAGGGGCTAGGTAGGCTTGTCCATATTCAGGGGCATTGTCAAAATTGGTGCCAATTTTAGGAGTGCTGAATGTCCTCAGGAAACTGCACTTCTACTATTAAAGACCAGGATCAGAAACGGAATCAGGGGCCAGCCCAATCAGTGGTTAGATACTGTGCAGAGAAAACTGGATCCCACATGGCTGACTGGGATTTAGATCCCAGCCCCATTGGCATCACACTGGGTTTGAGCCCATGTGCCCAGGAACCTGACAGCATGGAGAATTGGAGGAAAAAGGATTGCAGTGTGATCAGTCCCCTTTGGAGGGTACTTTCTTTCTCTTTCTCTCTCTCATGCATAAGAAAGTGCTCTTTATCATGAATTAAAATACTTATTTAAAAAAATCGGGAAGCACTCCAATGAAGAGTTTGGTGTGATGTCTCACACCAGTTTGCTGATACCATCTACGAAGAAGCTAGAGGCAGAACTTGTGCTATGCATCTGTGAATGAATGCATGGAAAGTGTCTGTGAAGTGAAGAGCCTCTGAAGAGCATGAGTCCCAGCAGGTCCCTCCATCACATACATAGCAGTCAGGTGTTTGATTTTATCAACAGCCTGACAGACCTCAGCTGCCCGGCCTACAAGCTGATACCTAGCCATGCTAGCATAATGAAGTCTGGATTAAAGAGATGCATGTGCTCCTTTGCCAGCGGGCTTAACAACCCGGCAAATAATTGAGCTGGAAGCCTTAAGGGAAGGAAGGGGGGCTTGGAGCACAGGTGTGCACAGCACCATGTACTGGAAGTTTGTATCTTAGTATCCTGTTTCCATTTTGGTACACTCTAGCCAAGATCGAATAGATGAGACGTGAGAATCTTGCTCAATATCAAACTCTAGTTTCCCCTTTTTCTTCTTCTTCTTTTCTTCAACATTCTTATGATGATTTAGATGGAAATTGTTCTTTGTCTGTTAATATTGACCCTTATCTTTCAAACCTCATATCTGCTTTATAACATTCGTTGTACTAATCCTTCAAGATGGGGTTGGGAGTGGTGACACAGTTTAGCTCTGCCCTCAAGATCAAGCCTTAGTGAAAAATAAAGACTTCTTTAGTTATAAAAAAAAGAAAAGAAAACTGGTCAGTCAGTAGCATGGTGATTAAGGTGGCTGAATCACACATGGCTGACTGACTATGTGGTTCAGTGTCTCAGACGTGATGGCTTGAGAAACACATCAGGCTGCATCAGAACACAGTGGCCCAGAGAGGATACAGCTGACCCACATAGGCAAGGTCCTGAGTTCACATCCCAGGACCTCCCTGAGCATGCCAGGTGTGTGCACATGTGCCCATGTGGCATGGGGACCCAGTTGGGGGTGCCTTTTTGTCTGTCTCTCTCATAGAATGAAACAAATGCTCTAAAATGGCTTAACTTCTCTTGGAAGGCTTTGGATTCTTTCCCAGTGAGCTCTGGAGAGGAGATACCCCCAGGCACCAGGTCCTGCATAAAGAAGGCACATCTTCCTGGAGAATGAGGCCCCAGTTCAGGCTTTGTAGCTCCTCAGAGTGCCTTCGAAGCCTTATCCAGAGAGATGGACAGAGTTGGTTACCTGTGCACAGCTGCTGGGCAGAGACGGAGTTGGAATTGCTGCTGACGGGGTTCTGGGCTGTACATGTATAATTCAGCTTTTGATTCTCTGAGCTCTGGAAGACATGGAGGACATTCCCTGCTTTTCCCAGGGGACTCCATCTGTATGTCACATTTTGTTCTTCCTTCTCCACAGAACACGTCAGTGTGACATTACAGGTGTTGTTCATAGATGTCATTAAACTCTGCGTAATTTTTGGTTTCCCAAGTCTACCTATGAGGGAAAAATATATGAGTCAGTGGAGGATTGGAGTTGCTTTATACAACCTGTGAGGAACAAGTGTTAAATTTTCAGAAATTTTGCAAGGTGGCTGTTAAACACAGTTGTCATTAAAAATTAAATGTCAAAACTTACGATTAAAAACAACGGTAATAATTCATCACTCAAAATTCAATAACTCAAAATTCATCGCTCCCCACTTGCTTTTTGACATGTTACTATTGCCTTTTCTTGAGGTTATTTATGTCTATTGTATCTGTCCTTTGTAATGATGTACAGCTTGGCATGTCTTGCCAACCTTGCATGTCTTAGAAATCAGCCATGGTCAGGCAGTGTTTACTCTATAGGCCCTGGCAAATGTTATAAACTAGGGCTTGACTTATTGTCTTGTTGCCTGTTACTGTAGGCTTATGATAGCCGTGGAGGAAGGATTCCTAATGCAGATTAAATTTTTTTTTTGAGATGTTTTATTTATTTATTTATTTATTTTTGCTATAGGCCATGTGCTCTCGTCAGACAGACAGAGAGAGATAGAAAGTGAGAAATCACCTCCCAGGGGGGATGGTCACACCACGATCCTTTCTCCTCCATTCTCCTCTTGGGATCTGGGCATATATGCACACGCACCCGGCGTGAGTTTTAAGCCACCGGGTCTAGGACACGGACCGCGGTCAACTACATGGGAGTCCAGCAACATAGCCATTACGGTAACTGCTGGTCCCCTCTAATGCAGATTAAATTTAACAGTGTATCATCTCTGTAGCCATAACTTTGTGAAGCACAAACAGAATTAGGAAATAGTCTTTTAGTGTTTGAAAACCAGCCAGATAGTGTGGTAGTTAGACAGCTGGATTCCCACATGGCTCACTTCAGTTCAAGTCCCAGGCTTGGTGGCTTGAAAAACATACTGGGAGTGTGTGTGCCCAAAATCTCAAGTGGAGAATGGAGGACAAGGGATTGCAGTGTGGCCATCCCTCTAGGGACTGTTTTCTCACCTTCCCTCTTTCTCTCTCTGTGTCTCTCTCCCAAGAGCCTATGCACCCTACAACAATCAAACAAACAAAAAAGGCAAAATCCTGACAGGAAGATGGAGGAGAAGGAATTTCCAATGACCATCTCCCTGGAAGGTAATTTCTTACTTTCTCTCTCATCTCTCTGTCTCTGTCCAGTGAGCATACAGGCCCTGCAGCAAGATAAAAACGATCAAAAAAATAAAACCCAAAAACATAATTTAATTCAACAAGTGGCTTATGTCATTAGTAAACAAGTGAAGTTATGTCTATCTATCATCTATCTATCTATCTTTGTTGAGTCACTTTTTTTTTATTCCACTTAAATAAAAATTCATGTTCAAATCATACTTATTTATCAATTGCAATTACAGGTTGGTCAGAGAATAAATGTTTAGCAAAAATCAATTAAGGCAATTATATATGGAATTTACAATAATAAAAACTATTGTATATTTTGCTAACATTTACAAAACTGTTATACATTTTTCTTGTCAATAAATATAAATTTTATACACAAATACACACTATCAAGTACCAGTTGAAATTTATCAGCAACTCCTCTTTGAAAACAATCTTTAAAAAATTTTTTAAATTCTCTTTTCAGTATGTTTTCTTTGAGTTATTTCATTTTGTTTTGTTTTAAAGTATCCTTGGTGAAAAATCTATAACCTCTTTAAAAGTCCATTTTAAAAATGCCTTTACTAAAGCAATCAAAAGGCAAACTAAAAGTTGTAGGCTAAGTGAAGCAAACTAGACTACAAGAGATAAGCATTGTATGTCCCTGCTTAATATACACTGAATGTCTGTGCTCTGTAGAAGCTGAAAGATTAGAAGGCAGAGTAGAAGGCAGAACAACTGTAGATACTAGAGACAGTATAGGAGGGGGTGGGAGGGAGGGGACCAAGGGAAAAAACAACATTTAACAGACACAAAAATGAAGTTTATCTGTTGATAATGTATATGATAATGTCATTGACTTGACTAATACGCATTGAATTCATGCTGGGAAAAACCAGGTATGCCATAAAGATATACAGTGATTAAATGTAAATAAAATATATATCTTTTTTTTGGAGAGTTTTTTTTTTTTTTTTGCTATAGGGCATGTGCACTCACTAGACAGAGAGAGACAGAGAGACAGAAAGCGAGAAATCACCCCCCCCCCCAGGGGGAATGGCCACACCACAATCCCTTCTCCTCCATTCTCCTCTCGGGATCTTGGGCACGCACACACACACATGCCCGGCATGAGTTTCAAGCCACCGGGTCCGGGACACAAACTGTGGTGGACTACATGGGAGTCCAGCAACATAGCCATTACGCTAACTGCTGGTCCCAATAAAAATATTTTTAAAATGCTTTAGGCTAGCGAAGGGTTACTGAAGAACAATCATACTTAAATTCTAACAAGTAGATCTGTAGTTGGCAGGAGGAAGGGGAAGGTCTTTCCTTTGGCCAGGAGATAAGGAATTGACCACTGTGAGAATGGTAAGTTTAGTGCTCTCTTGGCCACTCTGCTGTGGTTGGGTTTGCTCCTTCCACTGTGGCCATGTGAGGAGGAGAATCAGGGCTTAAGGTACCGGCCTGTAGCTTTCTGACTAATGTGGAGCTAGAAAGGCAATGCATCCAGCAGTGTAATTATGGGAACCATGTCTGTACCTATGAGGAAGTAAAACAGGAACAGAAAGGAGTTGTGAAAATTATTACAATCTGGGACCAGCAAGTGGCATAATAGTTAAGGTGCAGGACTCCTACATGGTTGACCATGGTTCAAGCCCCAGACTGGTGGCTTGGAAATTACACTGGGCACGTGTGCATGTGTGCCCAAAATACGGAGAGGAGAATGGTGGAGAAGGGATTGTGGCATGGTCATCCCCCCGGGAGGTGATTTCTCACTTTCCCTCTCATTGTCTCTGTTTCTCTGGTGAGCACACAAGCCCTGTAGAAAACAAAAACAAAAACAAAAACAAAACCCTCACACAGACGGAATCTGGTATGCTTTACACTCTGGCATGCCTCCGCTTGAACTCATCACATCTCAGAGGCTGAGGAGCTGCAAGTCGCTGGTGGCCACCATATTGGCCAGGAAGGATATAGGTTCGTGCTTCTTAAACTTTAGCTGCATTGCAATAAGCCAGGCAGAGTGTTAAACACAGATTCGCAGGCTGCATTCACCCTCAAGGGTGGGAGCACCTGAACATTTGCATCTCCAACAAAGCTCCCAGGTGATGGTGCACCTGCCAGTGGACAGACCACACTCTAGACAGCGCTGCATACCACATCTCTCAGGGTATGGGGGCCATCACCATACTGAGAGCTCAGAGTTCTCCTGTTTTACCTTTAAAACACATTAAACATTAGTGAAAGAAATTCAAGTTAAAACTAAAATGAAATAGCACTACCCGCCCATCGGAATGGCTAGATTAAAAATAACGATAGCCACCAGCCTAATGCTGGTGAGAGGTGGAGAAACCGGATCAGTCATGTGTTCCTGGTGGGAATAGAAAAGAAAAGTAGTTTGGCAGTGTCTTCTAAAACTAAAAATGGACTTAACCATATGACTTGATTCTTGGGCATTTATCCAACAAAAATGAAAACTGACTTCATACAGAAACTTTTACACAAATATTCATAACAGCTTTATTTGTAACAACCCCAAACTGGAAGCAACTAAAATAATCCCCACGGGTGAATAATCATCCAAACTAATACATCCATACCATGGAATACCACCCAGAAAAAAAAGGTACAAACTATTGACACATGCGATGGTTTGGATGAATCTCAAAGAAATTATTCTGAGTGAAAAACAAAACAAGACAATCTCAAAAGCGTAGAGGAGGCATGATTCCCTCTACATAGCATTTGCGAAGTAATGTCACTATAGGTGTAGAAAGACTAGTTGTTTCCAGGGCCTAGTGGGAAAGGAAGGCACTAATGGGGGTTGCAGAGGGGTAGCAGGAGGAAATCTTGTGATGAGCCACTTAACTACTTTGATTTCAGTCGTGGTTCACGAAGCTACACGTGATTACATTGCCCAGAGCAACACATACAGTCACATGTAGAGGAGTGCACACAAAACTGGGGGCTCTAAATAAGATATAGATATACCAGTTTCAGGAAGACCAGCAGGTGGCATGGTGGTTAAGGTGCCGGACACTCCCACATGGCTGATCATGGTTTGAGTCCCACACCTGGTGGCTTGTTTTCTCACTTTCCCTCTCTCTCTCTCTGTGTCTCTCTGGTCAAATTAAAATGAATGAATGAATAAATACAATGAAATAAAATAATTAAAAAAAGAGATGTACCAATGTCACTTTTTTGCTTTTGATATGGTGCTTTATTACGGAAGATGTTAACACTGGGAGAAGGGTACCCAGACTCTCCCTCTGCATTTCTTTGCACCTTCTTGTGCATTTATAATTATTTCAAATAGACAGTTAAAAATTTTTTTTTTTTAGGTTTTTGCTATAGGGTGTGTGCACTGGCTAGAGAGAGACAGATGGAGGGAAAGTGAGAAGTCATCCCCAGAAGGGATGGTTATACCCCAATCCTTCTCCATTCTCCTGTTGGGATTTTGGGCAAGCACACACTTCATGAAGTGTGACTTTCAAGCCATCAGGTTTGGGGCTCAACACGTGGTCAGCCATGTAGGAATCCAGTGCCTTCACTGCCATGTCATCTGCTGGCCCCAACAGGTTTTTGGGTTTTTTTAGAATTATTTTATTGGGACCAGCAGTTAGCATAATGGCTATGTCGCTGGACTCCCAGTTATTTTATTGGGACCGCGGTTTGAGTCCTGGACCCGGCAGCTTAAACTCATGCCAGGCGCGTGTGCATGCGTGCCCAAGATCCTGGGAGGAGAATGGAGAAGGGATTGCAGCGTGGCCATCCTCCCGGGGGATGATTTCTTTCTTTGTATCTCTCTGTCTTTCTGGCGAGCGCACGCGCCCTATAATGAAAACCTCTCAAAAAAAAAAAAAAAAAGAGTGATTTTATTTAACTTTGTTTATTCGTTTATTTATTTAATTTGACTAGAGAGGGATGGAGAGAGATAGAGAGACAGAGACAGAGAGAGAAAGTGAGAAAGCAAGCCACCAAGTCTGGGACTTGAACTGTGGTCGACCACGTGGGAGTCCAGCACCCGAAACAATCACGCCACCTGTAGGCCCCAGTTTTGTTTTTTTTTTTTTTTTTTAAATCACTTGGCATGTATTATCTCACTAAATCCTCACAATAGCACTGGGAGATGAGTAGTGTGATTATCGAGATTTTATAAAAAGGGAAGAAAAGGCTAGGAGACAAACGCTGAGGGGAGATTACATAGCTACACCCCGGCAAAGCCAGGACTAGAATAAGGCTACATCTTCTTCGTAAGTATTGATACATTTCTTTATTACTATTACTATTTTATTTTTAGCTTGCTATGGAGTGCATGCATTCTCTCTTTCTGGAGAAAGAGGGAGAGTGAGAAATCACCCCAGAGGGATGGCCACACCACAGTCTTTCCTCCTCCATTGTCCTCTTGGGATTTGAGGCATACACGCACAAGTTCTGGCCTGCTTGAAGCCACCAAGTCTAGGACTCGAACTGCAGAGTTGGCCATGTCAGATCCACTACCTTAACCACCATGCTACCTGGCTGGCCTGGTATTAAAGCATTTATATAAATATTTATAAATATGAAAATACCTCAGGAGCCCAATTATCAGAAAAATGAATGTTCTTTAGACAGCAAAATTTCAAAGTAAAATAAAAAAACAAGCCCCCTGCTCTTACACAACTTACGGTAGACTTGAAGGTGATAGTGCTTGGTGATAGTCTCTGACATGGTGTTTGTGTTTATGTCTGCTTTGTAGTCTCCTGCATCTTCCATCCTCAGACCGCTAATGACCAGGCTGTAGTTCTCACTTAACACATGTATTCGTCCACGATAATTTTTGTGGGTCACGGTCACTTTAGGTGTTCTTTGGTCTCCTGTTTCCACAAAAGCGACTGATGTTTTAGAATTCCAAACAATGTTGTGCACTTGCCATGATTCTTGGATATTTAAGGGGAAAGTAACGGACTCTCCCAGAACTCCATTCACCACAGAGAGGTCTGCATCTCTTCCAGCTGCTTCCGGCCCTGGGGACAGAAAGAGAAAACTATAACCAAAGACTGTGGCACCTTTCAGAATTCCCAGCCTTGGATCTGTCTGCAGAGCTACTGTAGTCAAAGCTCATCAGTTTCTTTACTTGTTAATTAATTTATTTCTTTGTGAGTGAAAGAGAGAGAGACAGGCAGAGAGGCAGCATCCCCCCCTCCCCAGAGACCAGATGCCATGATCAGCCCCAGTTCTAGCCAGCCCAAACCATGGGCACAGGAGTGCCCTGTGCTCTTGTGGAGATCTCTGAGGGAGACTGGAACTTTCCCATGTGGGTCAGCCACACAAAGCTTCATATTTTGCCACTAGGCCACCATCTGTCTCACCATCCAGTTTCTTAGGAATGTCTTTTTTGTTTGTTTGTTTGCATTGAATTCTAGGAATATTTAATATGTGATGGCAGCTAAGTTTTCTAAAGGATTCCCATTCCAAACTAAGTCTCTCAGTGAATTTCTTGTGATCCGATTTATTAAAAACATGTTTACCCAGATTTATAGACTCTGAAAGTGAGAGGGCTTTTGAGAGGTGAAGACCACAAACCATCATGAGGTCCAAGATATTAAGTAGGTTTCTTTCCCAAGATCATCTTGTTGAGCAGTGAAAGAGCTGGCCGAAGAGCCTGGAGTAGCTGGGTTCATGGATTCTTAGGCTACTTGTCTTTTAACTGTGCTCTTTGCAAAAAGCAAGTTACAGTTTTGCCTCTGTTCCTAGAAGATACAGGCAGCGAATGCTTTGGAGGCTCTGGTGAAAATATTCCCCAAGTTGGTGATTCTTTTTGGGGGGAGATATTTTTTAAAAATCCCCAATTTCTAGATGAGTACTTGACACATAGTAGATACTTACTACATATTTGTAGAATGGAATAATAAGTGGAGCCCACTCCTGTGTTGCCTGCACTCTCAGAACTTCACTTATTCATTCCCATGTTTATGAATGCATGTATGTATTTATTCAGGGTCCATTTTACTCCAGATACTATGGCTGGTATTTATTGATTTCATTTATAATACAGATGTCTGTCAGACATCTACTCTCTTAAGTACCATACAAAGAGGAGCACAGAGTACAATGATGAGTCAAACATAATTCCCACTCTCTCGAACAGGAAGATCCCAATGTGAATCAGATAATCACACCAACAAATACATAGATTCGAGGAGTTTTCATAAAAGGTATGAAAAATGTGAAAAACCTAAGTATAAATTTCAATTTCGTTTTGCACCAAAATAAAATGATACTTTAATTCCATTTTCTCCACTAACTTTATGAAGTTCACAAAATGTGTAGCTATTACAATACTTTGAGAGAGACTAGCTGGGGAACTTCATGTGTTCTGGGTATCCAAGGAATGTTTTCCAGTGAAAGCCAAAGGGTGAGCACTTTCAAAATGTAATTTGGGCAGCAGGTGGCATGGTAGTTAAAGTGGTCAGATTCCCACATGGCCAGCCGTGGTTTGTGTCCCAGACCTGGTGGCTTGAAAATCACACTGAGCATGTGTGCATGCATGCCCAAAATCCCAGAAGGAGAATGAAGGAAAAGGGATTGTGCCATGGTCACCCCCCCTTCGGGGGTTGATTTCTCATTTTCCCTCTCTCGTCTTCCTCCTCTCTGAAAAGAGCACATGCCCTATGGTAAAAACCTAAAAAAAAAATGTAACATGGGAAAAATGAAAGGCTCATTTATTCTTCCTTCTCTTCTATACCACTTTATGAAGATAAGTTGTTTTACTATATACGTGAGTTGTCCAATGAGAGGCAATTAATTGTAAGTGTTGTTTCTTTCTGCTCTTCTTCCTCCTTGATATCGTGTTATTCTTAGTGACTTCTCTTCAGTAATAAATGATGTTTGGGGCCACCATGGGGATATTAAAATATTTAATAGCTGATATGACAACGGGCACTGACCGATCAGAAAGGGATGTTGGCCACACAGGACTAGTTGGGTTGTTCTGATATGCACTGGCTGCGCGTAAACCCAATGATAAGGACATATGGTTCTCACAGTTATGGGTTCAGGCTGACTTTGACATTTATCTAAGACTAACACACAGGGGGCAAGAATAAGGGTCATTCAGAATACAAGTCACTCTGGAGTGTCACAAAAACAAAGGGACTCCTTAGTCTGATGGTGCAGTCTCACTAGGACTCCCCTTATCCTTCAGCTCAGTAACTAATGAAAGAGCCCTGGGGGGTGGCTGACATAACCCTCTTTTCTTTCCACCTAAAGGAGACTTTTCCCTTAGGAGAAATACCCCAGATGAGGCCTGACACCTTACTTGGGAAGTGATAAGTACAGAAGAAGATGCAACAGGAGGGGGAAGGGAGAAACTAGACTCATTTATCTAACTAGTTTATTAAGGGCTAGCTACACACCAGTTGTTGAGTTAGGGACCCTGGGACCCACAGAACAATGTTGCATCCCTGGGGTGTGCATGGCTCCCCAGCTTTTGATGTAAGTCTTAAAAAAAAAAAGAAAACCACGATGATCATGAATGCTAAATGGCAAGAGGAACAAAACAATTGGGGAAATAGATTGAAAGGTTAACACTTCCTTCAGAAGTGGCAGTCAGAGTTTGCCCAAACCCTTGAGCACTGTTGCTTGAACTGTTCTCCTGGGTTGAACCCCAGCCTAAATCCCTGGATGTTCCAGACATGGGCAAGTGACCGGGAAGTCACATAGAGTCCTGGGCTCAGGAAGACCCTAAGCTTAATCCGACATCTCTATGCCACCTTGAAATTCTTCGTATTGTGTGAATGAAGGGCTCCACATTTTCATTTTGCACTGAGTCCTACGTATTATATAGTTTATCCTTGCCCCAGGTCTCATGCATTTCAAGGCTTTGTCAAGTCCTAGCGCCTCATTACCACTCCATTTTTTGGTCTCAGGTTAGGTGTGTGAGATGGACAGAGCATGAGTTCGACAGGTTCATAAGTGTGGTGAGTTCTCTCACCATATTCCAGGAAGCGTACAGTTTGCTAAAGCTGACACCTCAATATGGAGGCAGCTGAAGAGCTATAAATTATTGCTGTGTGCTGTGGTTTTAGCAGGCTCCTCTCACAGCAAGTCACTCAGGAAATGTGCTGGAGTATCAAAGGGCAATTGGGCACTGGCGGTGGTGGAGAGGCGAAGCGAGGGGAAGACCTATTATGTTTGCACTGCTGGTTTTGTTGACAAGAATCCTGTGCTTGCTAACAAAAGGGTTTGCACCAGCATAAAACAAAGACCCTGCCACATTCAAATACCACAAACGTGCTCTGAGGGAGGCAGCTGCAAAACCATAGCCTGTTGTGCAAAGGGAGGCAGAAGACATGGGTGCCAGTAGTTCTACTTCCAAGCTGGGCAACCCTAATAAAGTCATGAGACATTTTTGAGTCTGAGTTTCTTCATCCGTAGAATAGAAAAGAAATAATAACTACAATGCTATCTTTTCACTGAGCATCAAAGTGCTTCGTTAACCATCAAGGTAAAATTAATGTTAGTTATTCTGAGATTGGAAATGATAATGATGAGGGTGAAAATCATTCTCATTGTCTTCTTTAGCATTATATTAACAAATGGTACATGCTCTTTAAGGTTTTTCTACGTCATCCCTAAGATGGCCTTGATGACACTGAAGCATGTATAAAGAACTTTTTTTTTTTTTTTTAGGTATTGCTATAGGGCACGTGTGCTTGCCAGAGAGAGACAAAGTGAGAAGACACTCCCCATGGGGGATGGCCACACCACAATCCCTTCTCCTCTATTTCCTCTTGGGATTTTGGGCATGCACGCACATGTACCCAGTGTGATTTTTAAGTCGCCTGATGGGAACATGAACCATGGTCAACTATATGGGAACCCATCACCTTAACCACCACACCACCTGCTGGCCCCAAAGAATGATTTTTTTTTTTTTGGGAACCAGCAGTTAGCGTAATGGCTATGTCGCTGGACTACCACGTAGTCGACCGCGGTTCGTGTCCCGGACCCGGTGGCTTAAAACTCACGCCGGGCGCCTGTGCGTGCGTGCCCAAGATCCCGAGAGGAGAATGGAGGAGAAGGGATTGCGGCGTGACCATCCCCCCTGGGGGTGATTTCTCGCTTTCTGTCTCTATGTCTCTCTCTGTCTGGCGAGCGCACGCGCCCTACAGTGAAAATCTCTCAAAAAAAAAGAATGATTTTTTTTTTGAAAAAAAAAAGTTTATCCAAGGGAAGTCTGGGAGGATGACTTTATGTACTTTTAGTGAAGTTTCTTCTGCCGTAAAAGACTTCAGGTTTTATAAAAAGACACTTTGTGTCAATCAACTCCGATATTGATTTTTCTTGGTGCTAAAGGGATTTAAACATATTTTTACTGGAGGAGACCTTAGAAAAACTGAAATTCAGAGAGAACTTATGGCACAAAAATATCTTGAGGTCTTACTGTGAAATGTATTATGTTAGTCTATGAGACAGGTTCTCTGAATTATTTTGGAATTTATTAGCTTGTTAGGGAAATAAGATACACCTATGTACATACTTTTCCTTTGCAATATGAGGTAGTAAATGATAAATTCAAGTGAATGGGAGAGATCACTTTGAGCTGTAGAGCAGATACAGAATTTGAGGTGAATCTTGAAGGATGAATAGTATTTTACTAGATGGAAAGGGAGAGAGGGGTATCTTGAGTCCTCAGGCCCTGAGTAAGAGTTTAGAAGCAGGGGAACTTGTGATGTAGGTTGGATAAGTGTTGATTTGGATACCAGAATACAGAGAGGTAAAGCAGGTAAATTAAGTTTAGATTTGGGACAGCCTTGAGCCCGAAGTCTATATCATGGACAGGGATGCTGTTATGGTTTTGAGAATGAAAATTGAAATAATGTTTTAGTCATAGCACTGTAGTAACGATGTGTAGGAAGAATAAGATGGAAGAGAAGCCAGGCTAGAGAGACCATTTAGGAGGCAATTGTAGCCGTCGAGGCATGAACTGGGGGACAATAGTGAGCATGAAAAGGACAGACTGACTGGATTTGCCTTTCTTGCTAAGAAAGGTGAAGAATAGGAGGCATCAAATTGAATTTGATTGTTTGGTAAAGTATTTAGAGTTTCTACTTTGTGTCAGTGGAAAACTGATTGATATTGAAAAATGGATGCAGTTTATACTGGAGAGAAGTCAAAGATGGAAAACATGTTTGGTATCAGAAATACTGAATGTGAGGTGATGGTGGACCATCTAAGTAAAAAGTTGGAAGGATAGAAGATGAGAAAGAATGAATTTGAAGTATTGTTTGAAGTGCTATGGCAGAATCTGCTAGCTATTTTCCAATATTTGTTCTTTTCTTTGTAATAGGGTCCCTAATATTTAGCAGGGCATATAGCCACCCAGAATAGAAACTACATTGCCTGTCCTTGGACGAGCTAAGTTTGGTCATGTAACCAAGTTTAGGCCAACAGGATGCAAGTGAAAGTTTTGCATATGACTTCTGTCTGTCTTTTTTCCTTTTGCTTTCTTTCTATTCTTTCTTTCTTCTTCTTTCTTTCTTTCTTTCTTTCTTTCTTTCTTTCTTTCTTTCTTTCTTTCTTTCTTTCTTTCTCTTTCTTTCTTTCTCTCTCTCTTTCTTTGTCTTTCTTTTTCTTTCTCTCCTTATTTTTTTTTTTTTGGCTATAGGACACTTGCACTCACCAGTGACAGGGACAGAGAGAAGGAAAAGTGAGAAAGCACTCGCCCCAAGGGGAATGGCCATGTTACAGTTCCTCTACTTCATTCTTCTCTCAAGATTTTGGGTATGTCCACACATGTGACTGACATGTTTCTCAAGTGACAGGATCTGGGAATTGAACCACATAATCAATCATGTGAGATCCAGCTGCCTTAACCTCCATGCTAACTGTGGGCCCCCATGACCTCTATGTCTTTAAAGAGAGGAGAATTTGCTTGCTTCTCTCCCTTGCTTCTTACAGACTGGAATGACATGACAGCTGGATCTCAGACTGACATTATGGGTCATAGGAGGAAAACAAGTATTGACACGAAAAGACTGGGACCCTGATGACTTTGTCACCTGTTTTATCAGCTGTGAATTTCTAGTTTTGGAATATTTTACATGAGCAGGGAATAAGCTTCTTTTTTGTTTATGCCATTCTTATTTTTGAGTCTCTATTACCGATTGTCAAACTGAAATTTAAGTGGTTTAGGAATCATCCACGGAGAGAAGATGACTGAAGGGGAGGAGAGCCATGTTGGAAGAGTAAGACTGGAGTCAAAGACTTAGCCTTGTGAGTGGCTCTCACTCTCAAAGAAACTGAATACAGCATGAGTAACTAGAGTGGCAATAACAGTAAACAGTATCATGGGTTCCAGTCGAAGAAAGGGCCTTGAGAAGAGGCATGTCTAATGATCTAGAGGGTTCAGGTGGAATAAATACTGAAAATAACTCCTGGATTGGTTCATAAAAAGTTGTTTATTGATGGCCTTTGAGAATATGGTGCAATTAGGATGGTTCAGAATATAAGAAATTGAAGATAGATGGTAAGGAAGTAGAGGAGAATCTTAACAATGAAAGAAAGCTGATGTAATAGCCAGAGGCTCACCTATTATTCATTTGATTTTTAAAAAATAGAATATTAAACATAGAATAGATCAGTGAGTAAGGATTGCTGGGGAGGGTGAACAGAGAGTTATTTCCATGATGGGCCGACTCCAGGCCAGGCATTCTTATTGATGGACTCTCTGGATCTCTGTGCTTTCCACTCTTAGGACTTGTCACATTGTGTGTCAGTCATGGATCCATGAGTCTGTGTTCTGGACACAGTGAAGAACTCGAGCACAGGGACCTTGCCAACAAATGCCCAGCACCTAGTACAGGTCACTGAATATCTGCAATGTGCCCTCACCATATTCTATGAGTCGTAGAACAAATCATGGAAGGAAAAGTAGAAGGTATAAGTTTTCAGTCAGAGGAGAGGCATGCCTTCATCCAGAGTGGAAGGGAAAATGGAAAAGATGAGTGGGACAGTAGGGATTTTGAGGTGTTGTCAGAGGTAAGAAGAGAAGGGAGGCTGTCGGGTGTGATGGAGGAAATAGGTTTGAGCCACGTGGGCCTGTGTTCAAGTTCAATCCTTCACGGTTGCTGAGACCCTTATGTTAGTTGACAAGATGAGATATAGTAATGCCTGACTCAGAGAACTATTGTGAGGGCACATTGCAGATGTTCAATGCAGAGTGGCCATTTTGGAGTGGAGAGGATAAAATGGAAGACAGCCATTCTTGATGGCCTTCATCTCCTCAGTAAGAAAGAGAGGATGTGAGACTATATGTTAAGAATAAGGAGGCAAGGGTGGGACTGGCTGAGAAGAATAAAGATTGGGGGTACAGGTGTTGAATTCAGGCATATTTGAACCTGACTGTCTTATCTTGCAAAAATGATTGAAACTCACTGATCCTCAGGTTCCTGATTATTGCATTTAGTAATTATCCTCTGAAAGTGAATAAGTATTAAATGCAATTATGAAGATAAAGCACTTAGCACGGTGGTTGGTGTATCTAAATGGTAGTTGCTACTATTATTTCAATGAATGCAAAAAATGTTTGGAAATGCTCCTGTAAAGAGCACCACAGGGAGTCAATAAGAGATTGATGAAAGAGATCAAATGGTTGCTGGGCACCCTTTGAAACCCAGAGAAGAAGAGGTGACCACATTTATAACATCTCCACTGAGTGTGATTTCCAGAACAAAGATGGGAAGGGTAGGAGAAGGGCAATATCTCCAGACAGGAAATAAGGGCAAGAAAGGGCTGACACCCGAGGGTACAGGGTTGGATGGGAAAAGCTTTTCACTGTGACCCTTAGGTAATTAAAGTGAAGAGGGCACCTAGGACCCAGGGCAGAATGACACAGCTTGGACAGAGGACACTGTGGGCAGGCTGCTCACAGAGGTGGCCTTTCCCTCCTGGGTTGGGTCTGGGGCTCTTTTCATGATGCAGTGCACCTTCCTGTGTATTAAGTGGTCACATCTGTTTCCCTGGACAATCTCTGACGTATGGGTGAACTTCACAAATATACATTTGAAGGTTATGTAGCTGCCAAAAGCCATAGACTATAAGATACAATAGAGATGGTGAAAAAAGGTAAGGTTTGTGAAAAACTAAATAAAAACTAATCAGAAACTTCATCTTGTTATAAAGATTGATGGGGTAAGAGGCCTTTAACTAGCTACAAGAAAATTCTTCAGGGCTGGGCAAGAGAAATTTACTAAATTGTTAGGTGAAACTCAAAGTGATTTTTAAATATCAAACATCGATGACAGTGAAGAGGGCATTTAGACATAAATGCTTGTTGGTTTTTATAACTAAAAGCTTGGTTTATTTTCTATTACAAACAGAGACGTTGTACCCTTGGAGTTCGGGGTGATCCAGTCTCCTTGCATAGTCATACACGTTACTATCATCTACTCGATCCTGCCTGGTCTGGCTCTTGGCCTTTCCTCTCCAACTCCTACCATTTCCGCTCTATCTTTCTCACTGCCCTGGCATCCTCCTTTAAACAGGCCAGGGGCACTTTGCCTTAGACCTTTTTCAGTTCTCCTTCTTTCCAACCACTCTTTGCAGCACTCCCTCACCTGTGTAGGTCTCTATTCCAATGCCATCTCATCAGAAAGAGTTTTCCTGATCACCACGCCGAAACAGCACCCCCTACCTCCTTCCTCTTGACTGTCTTGCTTTGCTTCTCTTCGTAGCAGTGATCACAGTGTCTTAGTGTGTGTATGCAATGGAGAAGAATCTAGACACTTCAAGAGAGTCTTGCCTTGAGGAATGTCCTCTGCCAGCTCCAGACTTAGTGGTTGAGAACTGGGTGACTGGGCTTGACTCTTGACTTGTAAGGTACTGATCATGAGCTGTTAGGAAATTTAGTATCTTCTCTGTACATCATTGTCCTCAGCTTCAAGATAAAGGTCATGGCAACACATCTCATAGAAATACCAATAAGAGTTAAAGAGTTGGTACTTGTAAACTTCTTTGATCAGTGCCTCGCCTATACTAGGCACTATCTGAGGGCTCTTCAAAAGCTTATGGAAAATATGTATTATGAAAAAAACTAGGTGTGGATTTCAAAATTTGGGCATCAAAAAAACTCATACTTTAATTCCATTTTTCATGAACATTTTTCGAAGTCCCTCTTGTACATGTTTGTTCTATAAAACACATGAGCATTGTAACAGATGAAAATAACATCCCAGCAACTGAAGGGAAATGAGAAGGGTGGGGGTGTTGGGGAAATGTGAGAGAAAGTCAGTATGTAGCTATTAATAAAAACAGAACAGGGAAGACGATTGTTCCTTACCAGACATTCCCACCCCCTTGCTTCTTCAGGCTCCTTCAAATAAGCATTTCTAGTTCTTTTTTTTGCAGTCGCTAAACTTCCCCTCCTCTTCTCCATCCACTGCTGTCTAAAGTCAAAAAGTGGGGGTGGAACCACCCTGAATGTTGTGAGCCCGAGAGAGGTAGGTAGCTTTACCATGTGGCAGCCAGAAGAGTGCCAGTTGTAACCAACCATACCGAGTGAAGGGAAGTAGAGGGCAAAGAGGAAGCAAGGGGCAGGCAGTCTACAATTGTGTCATTCTCCAGAAATCCAAGATAAGAAGTTTCTGGTCATGAGGCATCAAAAAAAAAAAAAAAAAGGAACTTGCCATTCCCTACAATTATTGTATACTCTTTTCTCCTGGATTTTTACCTTTATATCAACTTTATTAATATTTGGTTTGACTTGAATCTGTTTCCTCAAAACAAGTAAACTAATACACATGATCTTTTTTTTTTTGGAGAGGTTTTTGCTATAGGGCGCGTACGCTCACCAGACAGAGAGAGACAGACAGAAAGTGAGAAATCACCTCCTGGGGGGATGGTCACACCACAATCCCTTCTCCTCCTTCTCCTCTGGTCTCCTCTCGGGATCTTGGGCACGCACGCACACACGCCGGTGTGAGTTTTAAGCTGCCAGGTTCAGGACTCAAACCGTAGTCGACTACATAGGAGTCCAGTGCCAGCCATTATGCTAACTGCTGGTCCCATACACGGTCTTAAAACAGAGATTAGGTCAAAGCCATCACTAATTTATCACTGCTCCCTTCTATCAGTGGATTCTTGAACACTGGGTACAGTAAAGAAAATTTAGCGGGTGCCAACTCCTCAGGTGATAGCCCTTCTTTTGCAGTTTCCACATAGATGATTTTAGTTAGCCTCACACTTGCAGAATCATCCCTCTTAGGGCTCAAGACAAGAATGGTTTGATTTAGGAATACTTGAGTAGCCTGAATGGCCTGGCACTGACCACCAGGATCCTGACGGGAGGAGCTCTGGCAGCCTTGCTGATTACCATATTGACTCATGAGCTGCTTCAGCACATCAGGCTGACAAGATGGGCCTGCAGCCCTCCCACTAGAGTCCCGTGTTATCACAAGGATGCAGCCTCCCAGCTCTAGTTAGGAACTAGGTGTTGAGCTGATGCCCCACACCCAATGTCCCGCATATTTCTATTTCAGTAACAGGGCTCCTTCTGTTGAGCCCTTTCTACATGTCTGTGACAGTCATCTGCTCAAACCTCCTTCTAGAGCAGGGGCCTTGTTTTCCTCATGCAGGCTCTTCTCTCTGAAAGGGCTTGAGGCCAGTGGTGGATCAGCTCTGCCAGTGTCCTTTCCAAGCCTGCAGCCTGTCTCTGACCCCCAGGACAATGGTCGGGCCCTAGTTACCCAGTGACAGAGATCCAGGTGGGCCCACTAACCTCTTGTAATTTTACATTTCAACAGACAGAAAGTCCCATCATTGTATTCTACATCTAAAAAGACTTTGAGACTGTGCCAATATTGGACTTTTCCTTGTTTTTAAAAAAGCTAATTCAAGTTAACCCTAATCGTATCTTAGTGAATGGCACTGAGGTGTGTCTGGGGATGGTTGTTTCCCTGAGTACTCAGCCTTACTGGGTCGCCCACACTTCTGTTACTGGCAAAGGCCTGTCTCTCGGCCCCAGCCCCATTCCCCTCTGTGGTTGGACATAGAGACAGGTGCAGCTTCTACCTGAATAATCCTGTCTTGATAGGAATAAATAGATCAACACTCTTCACTGACAACTTCCCACCTGTGATAACCATCAATAATATTGATGCGATTGCGTTGTCCTCCACTTTGACATCAGAGTGGGTAGAGGCAGTGTGGCTTGGTGGTTAAGTCTAAGGACACTGGAGTTTAAATCCTGCCTCATCCCCTTTTTTGGCTAGATGAGCTCATATTTTCTGTGTACCAATTTTTTTTTTTGAGAAGTTTTTGTTATAGGGCGTGTGTGCTTGCCAGACAGACAGAGAGAGACAGAGAGACAGAAAGCGAGAAATCACCCCCCCATGGGGGATGGCCACACCACAATCCCTTCTCCTCCATTCTCCTCTCGGGATCTTGGGCACGCACGCACACGTGCCCGGCGTGAGTTTTAAGCCACTGGGTCCAGGACGCGAACCACGGTTGACTATGTGGGAGGCCAGCGACATAGCCATTACGCTAACTGCTGGTCCCTGTGTACCAATGTTTTCATCTGTCAATGAGTATAGTATTGTGAAGATTACATGAAATAATAACTGTAGCCTGCTTAGGATTATGCCAGACCAGTGTGATCACACCATAAATGCTCAGTTTATTGAGACTGAAGGGACTTTAGAGAAAGGCACAGGGGAGAGGTTAAGAAAGGTGGAGAACAGGAATAGAACAAAAGGTGTAAAAGAGAGAGGGCATGTAGTGGGAATAGGCACGGAGCAAGGCAGGACGGTCTTCCATCTCCTACCCCTGAGGGTGAGTGGCCGCAGAACACGTGGAGGGACAGTCAGAATCACGGTGTTCCCAGAGGCATGATCGGAACATTGAGACATATCTCAAGACTGTGAGTTTTGATTCTCAGAGAAAACTTTTCCGACATGGGACAGTCATGAGTTTGCACACTCAGACATCCCTTAAGTCAGCGACTTCAGGGGACAATGGAGACTTCTCTATTCATCTCTCTACTGCTGCTCAGCTGCTCAGCTGCTCAGCTACTCTGAATTCCAGGGAAGTGCACACAACCCATGGATTCCTAAACCTAACCCTGAACACAAGGGACCATCTCTATCAGGAACAACAGGAGAAATTTAGGGTACATTTTTGCACTCAGGAAATATGTGCAGAATAATCTCTAAGAGACAAACATCCATTTACTTGCTCCCTCTCTATTTCATAAGTCTCTGACAAAAGGAATATCTTACCCCCCTGGTTTCCTTTCCAGAACCCCGATGGCACACACTTTTATGTTCAAACTCCCTCCCACTGCTTTTTCTCCTGCTCAAGTTCCTTTGACCATCCCAAACAGAGGAGTCCTGCCAGGGATCTCTGTGCAGTAAAGCCTCAGCCCTTCCTAATGATGCATGAAAAGAAAATGTGAAAAAACAGAATAGCATTAGCTACTGTGGTTCAATCCCTAGACCCAGGAGCTTGAAAAATATGCTAGGCGTATGTGTGTGCATACCCTGTATCCTGATGGGATATAGAGATGGAGGAGACGGGACTGCAGTGTGCTTATGCCCCATTGAGAGTTGCTCTCTCTCTCAAGTGCATGAGACCTCTGAGAATAATAAGAAAGTTCTATCAAGAATTTTCTCATTTTGAGGTTGAAACAGCAGAGAGATTATATAACACCACCAGGGTCACAAAGTTAATGGGCAAATGATTTACTACCAGTTGATTGGACAACTTTGACTTCAGTTTTAGAAGATGAGAGAAATGTACCCTGGAGCTGCCTTTCATCTTAGCAGGTGTTAGCCCTTTGAAGAACATCGGGGATTTGAAAATTTATTGAACCAGTAGGTTAAGCAGAACAGAAAGGTATAGCCTTGAGATGAAAAGAACCAATGTCCACTTCCAACTCTACAACTTTCAGGTAGTGAAACCTCAGGCAAATTATTTAGTTCTGAATCTTAGTTTACTCCTTTTTTCCCACAGTATTGGGTCATTGGAAAAGTTATGACACATTTGTGCACAGAAGAACAGAAAACACGTCATGACTTTTCTGATGACCCAGTAGAACTAATAGTATCTTTCTTGCCTATTTCATGATTTTAGTATATATAAGAATGTAGGCTTACAAATTATGACCTACTTTGCAAACCAAGTGTTATTGAATGCTATCCTGTCTATCCTTCTCTGGAACATTGAGACATCCCCAAATCAAACTCTTCCCATTTACTTGCATTTTCTGGCATGCTTAATGCTTGCAATTTCCATCAAGCTCAGACTGAAGGAGCCACAGCTTTAAGTAGTCAAGGAAACCAGGGAGACCATGGTGTATTGATTCTACCTTTTCAGAAAATCCTAACCCATGGGGCCGGCAGGTGGCATGGTGGTTAAGGATGTCCCACATGGCTGGTGGTGGTTCGAGTTCCGACCTGGCAGCTTGCCTTCTCATTTTCTCTCTCTCTTTCTCTTGTTCTGTCCCTCTCTGGTCAAATTAAAAATAAATAAATAAATAAACAAAGTTAAATAAAATAATTATTTTAAAAAAAGGAAAGAAAATTCTAACCCACTAGGTTTACTGAATTCTAATTCATGCCAGGAATTTGCTAGTATATTTCCAAAGCTGCTAAGAAATACTCGAAGTAGTTTTATAAATTCCAAGCACAGTCATTTAAAAATTTTCATTTGTTGTGTTGTCACAGGGCATATGTGCTTGCCAGAGAGAGAGAAAAAAGGAGAGAGAGAGAAAAAAAAAGGAGAGAAAGAGAGAGAAAGAGAAACAGAGAGAGGCAGGTGGGGGTGAAAGGATAAGGGAGAGCATCCCCCAATGGGGATGTTCTCATCTCAATTCCTTCTTCTCTATATCCCCATTCCGTTGGGATCTGGAACACGCATGCACATGCACCCAGTGTGTTTTTCAAGCCATCAGGGCTAGGATTCAAACTGTGTGGTTGGCCATGTGGGATCTGGCTTCCTTAACCACTAGGCCATGGGGCTGGCCCAGGCATAGTCATTTTTCTTATAAACAGGACAGTTGGTGAGATAATATGGGCAATGACAAAGCACTATCAGACCTGTGTTAATGGTATATAATGTTCTTTATACTAATAACAACCAATATTTATTTTGTTCTTTGTACTTTACTGTTAAGCCATAAGTAAGAAAAACAATTTTTATTTCAAGTCCTCTACTTCTTTTTAAGACTTTCTTATTTATTAAAAAAGCAGAATAGTTTCATCTTCATTTACTTTAAAGACATTTGGGAGGATAAAAGCAGAGTAGTAACTCTGAATGTTCTTTGAAAACAAAGGGAGCTTATGTAAGGGGATGCTATATTAAAGTTCTTACAAAATGGAATTAAAGTCCAAGTTTATTTTGGAGCAAAAAAAAAAATGTAGTTTCTAAAAAATATAATACACATTTCAACGAAATTTTTGAAGACCTCTCACAGAGATGAGATTTTACAGTAATAATAAATAGAAGAAATAATCTAACCTGATAGAGCAATGAAATGTAATCAAGAAGCATATATCTTTGTTCACAACCATATAGCACATCTAATGCCCAAAAGAAATTGCTTTTAAGTTGTTCAAAGTTTCGGATGATTTATTCTTTTGCCAGACTTTCTGGATGGGACTACCAAATGCTAACTCTCCTAAGAAGAGAGATTTTTCTCAAATCATTGGAAACAGCAGGTATAAAATTCAGAAATGTAAACTCTAAAGCTGAAAAAATACTTAGTTTGGATCTGAAGTCTCCTCAGCTGGCTGGATTCCTTTTGAGTATAGTACGAACTGAGACCCAGGGTGTTCAGTTAAAAATGAATCAAAGGGACATTTCAGTTTCTTCCCTAAGGGCAGTTTCTAAATGAAAAAATTAAGAATTCCTTTATGGAATTTTTCTTTATGGAAAACTAGGAGCAGATCAGCAAGGGTCAGAACTCACAGGTTTGCAGGCAAAAGAGCCAGATCCACAGGTGGTGCCGTGCCATCTTCTGCTGGAGCCTGATCATCGCTTGTCACTCTTCTGGTTGGTTTCGCTTGAGTTTTCTTTTTATAGCCAGTGTGAGAAAGGAAGTGGAACTAACTGATATAGGAAGGATTGGCTTATGTTATACCTTTTTCCGATCTGTAACACAAAGTACTTAGCACTAATTACTCATGTATTCAACACGTGCTTCATGCCTACTATGTGCCAGGTACTCTTCTGGGCTCTGGCAGTATAAAGAGCAACAAAACAACTGATCATCATCTTTTCCTGCAGTTTAGTCTCTTTTTGGAGAGCCCAACAATAAAACAGGCAACTCCAATATAGTGTGGTAAGTGTTGGAACAGGAAAGCACAGGGAATTATAAAAGCAGCAAGGGTGAAGACTGAGTTAGGATTGCTAGGCAAAACGTGGTGGGAGATCAGGAAGAGGAGACTGTCTCAACACATGGTGGGGTCTTAATAAACGGTAGCAATTAAAGTGATAAATTATATAATTGTGTAATTATAATAAATAATCAATACATTGTGATATTTATGATTTAATACAAATATTTAACAGTAAGATATAATCATATATAATTATATGATATAGAGTGATATACATTAACATATCTATAATGTATAATGCTATTGGGTGATTGGAAAAGTCATGATGCATTTTTGCATAGAAAAATATAGCAAAAAATACATCATGATTTTTTTTAAAAGAGATTTTTGCTATAGGGCACATGCTGTGCTTGCCAGAGAGACAGAAAGCAAGAAATCACCCCCACCCCCAGGAGGGATGGCCACACTACAATCCCTTCTCCTCCATTTTCCTCTCGGGATCTTGGGCACATACACACACACACACATGCCTGGTGTGAATTTAAACCACCAGGTCCAGGACTCGAACCGCGGTCGTCGACTACATGGGATTGCAGCAACATAGCCGCCATTATACCAACTGCTGTTCCCCTGAGAGTAAGTTTTAAGTTTCAGGGTCTGGGACTCAAGCCATGGTCGACTACGTGGGAGTCCCGTGACATAACCGTTTTGCCATCTGCTGGTCCCAATCATGACTTTTCTGACAACCCAATATTATAATTGTAAGATTTTATGAAATTATCACATTTTATTACAGACACCATGAGGTTTGATAAAATTTAAAGCTGAGGAACCAGAAGATGGCATAGTGGTTACTTTACTTGGTTCCCACGTAGTTGACTGCGGTTTGAGTCCTGGACCTGGCGGCTTAAAACTCACATCATGTGCATGTGGGTGCATGCCCAAAATCCCAACAGGAGAATGGAGCAGAAGAGACTGTGGTCTGTCATCCCCTCTGGGGGGTGATTTCCTGCTTTCTGTCTCTGTCTCTCCAGCAAGTGCATGCATCCTCTAGCAAAAAATCTCTCTCATAAAAAAAATTAAAGTTGAAAGGATTTTTTGGACCACCTAGTCTGTTTTGCTAATGGGGAAATGGGCTCAGAAAGGGAGGAAGTGATTTTTCCAAGGATCACACAGTGACTTTGTGAACTGTGGTAAAAGACTGAAGCTCATAGGCATGAGAGACGGCAAGTGCAGAGAGGCACGTGTGGGTGGGACTGAGCTAGATGTAGCACAGAATTGTGCCCCAGTAGGACTGTACCCCAGCAGAGGCCCCCATCATGGTTAGAAAAAATAAGAATGGGCTCATAATGCATGTGTGTGTAGGGGGTTGAAAAGGGGGTTGATCAGGCAGTGGTGATGACGATAAATACTTGGGTGCAGAAGCCAAGCAATTTGAATAGCTCAATTTAACTCTAAAGGGAATAGTAATGATTGGTTTCCCATTTAAACTATGAGAGGGAAGAGCAAAATAAAGCAAAAATAAAACAAAGCAAAACAAAACTCATTATACTTGAATGTATACTGACCTGTCATACCCAATTATCAAAATACAGTAAAAATTATGAAAATTGGTAAGCAAGAAAATGCTACTCATGATTAGCATTTACATCAATATAGCAGACCACAGATAATCCAGTTACTGGAAATCACAGAACTTTAAAACAACTATTGCGAATATTTAAAATAACTTATGAGAGAGAGACATTGTATGTCTCCACTTAATATATACTGATGGTCCACACTCTATGGCAGAAACGGAAAGATTAGAGGATATAGAAGCATGGAAAATGGTTACACATTCTGGAGACAGTGTGGGAAGAGGGTGAAAGGAGGGAGAGATGGTGAAGAAAGCAATCAAGGAGAAAAATAGGCAAGACATTTATGAGACACAGAAATGGATGATTATCTGTTGATGATAACTTAGTATCTTTAACTGGACTGGTGTGAAGTGTATTCATGTTGGGTAAATTCATTTTACAAGTGTAGTGATGTATAGTGATTGAATGTATAAAATAATAATAATAATAAAAGGCTAAAACAAAAAATCATAAAAGGCAAAAATTAAAATAATAATAATAATAATAGGCAAAACAACTTACTAGAAAAGGTGCAAAAAAGGGGGTTGGCAGATGGCATGGTGGTATAGAGCGCTGGACTCCCACATGGCCGATCATGGTTCAAGTCCTAGACCTGGTGACTTGCTTTCTCACTTTCTCTCTTGTTCTGTCCCTCTCTGGTAAAATTAAAATAAATAAAGTTAAATAAAATAATAATTTTTTAAAAAAGGTGCAAAAAAGTTTAAGAGGTGAAATATTTCTGGGAAAACAAAACAAAACAAAACAAAACAAGAACCAAAAGAACATTCTAAAATTTTAAGGTATGATATTTTAAACAAAATTAATTAAATGAGTTAGCAGCACAACAGGCTTTCTAGAGAAAGGAGTCGGTGAAATTTAAGATAATAAAAAACAACTCAAAAGGAAATCGAGAAGGAATAAAAAATAAGTTTAGAGAGAAACCTGATAAAAGAGTAAGGATGAATTTAACAAAAGACACTGACAACTAGAAAAATTAACGCAGAGAAACTAAATGAAACTTAAATAATTGGAGTAAGATACTTGTATATGGATTAAAAGTTTTAACACTTTTATGATGTCAGTTCTCCCAAATTAATCTACCAATTCAATACAATCTCACTCAAAATCCTATTCTAAAATTCATATGGAAATGTAAAGGACTTAACTACACAAACAACTTGAAAGAGGGAGACCAAGGTTGGAGAGCAAACAGTATCTGATTTTAAGAATGATACATTTAGATTGTAGTGTTGGCTTAAATATAGATAGATTGATGGAATAGAATCGACAGTTCAGAAATAACCTACACAGGGTTACTGCCCTGTAGGGCAGAAGTTAAGAGGGAATCCTTTAACATATAACTGACGATGGTTCGAATCACAACCTTGGTGGCTTAAAAAACACTCTGGGTGGGGCTGGCAGATGGCATGGTGGTCCAAGATGCTGGATTTCCATATGGCCAACCAAAGTTCGAGTCCCGGATCTGGCAGTTTGCTTTTTTACTTTCCCTTTCTCTCTCTCTGATCAAATTAAAAAAAAAATAATATGAAGAACAAATGGAATTAAAAATAAATAATTCTTAAAAAAAAACCCACAAAAACACTCTGGGCATGTGTGCCCATGATCTTGTTATGGTATGGAGAAATGGAGGACAAAAAGACTGCAGTATAGACAGTTCCCAGCACCAGAAAGGTGCTTTCTCTCTTTCTCACATATGTGCACAGACCCTCCAGCATTTTTAAAAATAAATATAAAAAGAAATAGACCTACACAAAAGTAGACAAATGAGTGTTGATGAAAGTACAAAGGCGATGAAGTGCAAAAAGGATAGCCTTTTCCATGAATAATGCTAGAACTATTGGATACCCTTGTGCCAAAAACAGAGAGAGAGAGAAAAAACCCACAAAAACAAAAACAAAGAGCAAGAAAGAAGAAAGATAAGAAAGGAAGGAAGAAAAACTAGAGAGAATTTTAATTCATGCCTCGTGCCATATGCAAACATTCGTTAAAAATGAATTATGGACCTAAAGGTCAAACCTAAAATGATAAAACTTCCAGAAGAAAACATAAAAGAAAATATCTGCAACCTTAGGGTAGACAAAGATTTCTTAGATACAACACCAAAAGCATAATCTATAAAATAACAGCTTTATAAATGGAAACTCCCCCAAATTAAGAACTTGCTAGTTTTGAAAAACACTGTTAGAATAAAAAGGCAACTCACAGACTGGAAGAAAGTTTTTGTGATGCATACATTTAATAAAATAAATGTGCAAAGATTCAAATAAACCACCAAATAAAATAGATTAGCAAACAAGCAAATGAAAAGATATTCCTCTTGGAATCTTGGGCACAAATTCACATCTCCTCTCGGGATCTTGGGCATAAATTCACATGCATCCCATGTGAGTTTAAGCCACCAGGTCTGGGACTCAAAGCATGGTCAACTACATGGGAGTCCAGTGACAAAGCCATTATGGCTACTGCTAGTCCCGTAACAATTTCTTTAAAAAATTAAAATTAAACTACACCTATCATGCAATCCAGTTGTTCTACTCCTAGGTATTTACTAAAGAGAAATGAAAGCATATGTCTATATAAAAGCTTATACTTGAAAATTTACCACAACTTTTAACTGTAACAACCAAGAACTAGAAACAACTCCAATGTCCATGGATAGGTGAGTGGGCAAATAAATTGTGTTATATTCATACACTGGCATGCTACTGAACTATAAAAAGAAATGAACTATTTTTTTTTTGAGAGGTTTTCGCTATAGGGCACGTGCGCTCGCCAGACAGAGAGAGATAGAGAGACAGAAAGCGAGAAATCACCCCCCCCAGACGGGATGGTCACGCCAAAATCCCTTCTCCTCCATTCTCCTCTCGGGATCTTGGGCATGCACGCACACGCGCCCGGCATGAGTTTTAAGCCACCGGATCCGGAACGTGAACTGCGGTCGACTACATGGGAGTCCAGCGACATAGCCATTATGATAACTGCCAATTCCCAAGAAATGAACTATTAAGACAGATAATAACATGGATGAATTTCAACCTAATTATGTTAATGAAAGAAATTAGACACAAAATACACTGTATGTTTCATTTATTAAAAAAATTTACAAAATGCAATGTATTTATCAAAGCGTAAAGAAGGCTAAAAGGCGCCTGGTTGGGGCAAGTCTGCAGCAGATGGGTGAGATCGCAAAGGGCACAAGGAAACTTTCTGCTGTGATGGATATGCATATATATATATGTAGAATATATAAGCATATAATAAGTATATATGAAACAATGTATATACATATGCACACATGCACTTAAGCCAAAACTTTTTGGAGTCTTCTGTCTGTTACCCTTGTATAGAGTAAACTTGGGTATCTAGAATTCGATTTACACTTTGTTGTTCAATTTTTGTTGTAAGCATGCAGATTTGGTGAGCATCTCCAAATGTCATGCTCCCACTATTAGTATTAGATGTTAAACAATTGGTTTCACCTCTCCTTGGCAAAGGCTAGATGTTGCACCACCTAGTGATTCTAAGTCTTCAGACATATTGAATCATCAAGACATGTGGTGTCACCAAGCCTCCTGCATAATGACCACATCTCATGCTTGCTTTGTGCAATTGTGGTACGTGGTGAGAGCATGTGCAGTAATAAAATGTACTCTCAAATGCTTAGAAGAAGTAATGATCACAAAACTTTATGTCCTAACCCCTTACCATTTATGCTCACGAAGAAAGAAATTGATTGAAATACAAGTAGAATTTGTTGGAAGAATGGTTGTTTCTCTTCTTTCAATCAACCTGGCCAGTTAACATATGCACAGTGATGTCTCTTGTCCAGCTCACTGCAGTGATTTCTTCTAATTTCTTTCTCATGGAGCTACCAAGCATCAAACCCACAGATGGGGTAGCCAGAAGTCACTGTTTCTACTGTCAAGTTCTTTCTCTCACCAATGTGCCATAATGCCTTAAGGGACTGGGCTAATTTTGAAATCAATCTGTTCTTCTAGTAATCATACATTGTATATTTTTGAATTATTTATTTAATTTTGTTTAATTTTTAAAATTTTAATTTTATCTTTATTTATTTATTTTAATTTGACCAGAGAGGGAGGGAGTAAGAGAGAGAGAGAGAGAGGAAAAGTGAGAAAGTAAGCTGCCAGGTCCGGGACTTGAACCACAGTTGGCTATATGAGAGTCCAGTGCCCTTAACCATCATGCCACCTGTCAGCCCCTCTTATTATTATTTAAAAAACAATTTGCTATAGGGCATGTGTGTTCACTAGAGAGAGACAGAGACAGAGAATGACAGAGAGTGAGAAAACAAGCTGTCAGGTCCAAGACTCAAACCAGGGTGGGTCATGTGAGAGTCCAGTGCCTTAAACACTATGCCACCTTCTGGACACCCCGCCCCCAGTCACACATTATATTTTAAGAATTAAATACAAATCTATATATTTCTATCAGTAATAAGAATTAATTAGTATTGATAGCCTTGCCTTCTCGTAAAATGAAATATTTATCACTTATTTCTCCCAACTCCTTTCTTTTGTTGAAATAAGCTGATGTTTTAGTCACATATTACCTAAAATAACATGGGGTCAGAGAGTGGTGGGGTGATAATGTGTAACACACATGGGAAGGTTCCAGGTTCATGTCTGGAGGCTTGCATAAACACGACAGGCATACGCAAGGCCATGACTGGGGTAGATCGTGGTGTCAAGACCCTGTTGCGGGGTCTCTCTGCCTCCCTCTCTCCCTCTATTTCTGTCACTGATGGAAGAAGGAAACAAATACGCTTTAAAATGTTTAAAGAATCTCTCCTTAAGAATACATGATATTTATTAACAACTTCATTGCTGAGGGTTATTGGAATGAACTGTTATTGTTTTTTGGGCTCTTCAGTATATCTTTTCCTTTTAACTTTTTTTTTTCTAACTATGGTAAAGCACACGGGCCTTCACGAGGTCTGAGCACTCTGAAATCCCCTTCCTCCAGTCCTTTAGCTCATTGGATCTTCATCTCTGACGCAAGTACCAGGCGCATCTCAGGCTGATCAGACCAGGGACTCAAACCAGTCACCACATGGCTTCTCTCGAGCAATGCACTACCCTAGTTCCATGGAATAGCCCTACCCAGTAGATCTTGAATTCTTAGAAATCCTTATTTAATCTATTTTTGTTTGTTTTCTTAGAGTATGCCTTCGAGTAAATTTTTAGGGGATTTCTTTATAATTTATTTCCATAATATATATAAAACATGTGAGGCACTGAAATCTCCAAGATGCAGTTGAATAACATAACTACATTTAAATGTATTTCTGTGTGCAACAATAGTAAATTTGGGATTGGATCAATCTATTAGGTTAGGAAAGTCATGACCTATTTTTTTTTTTAATGTGCAAAAGTGCATCATGACTTTCCCAACAACCCAATACTAGATTTCTTTTTTCATATTTATTCATTGTGCCACTTAAAAACTACCGCCATATTGTCATGACTAGGAACAATAAACTATGTATTTAAGTAGGGTTATATGCCCCTTCATTGTATATGTCCAGAAAAGAAGAAATTCATTTTAGATAAAGAATGTTAGGATTACAAAAAAAACCCTTGAATAATATTTTTCACTTGAGTAAACTTTTTAAAGTATACTTGAGGGGTTGGCAGGTGGTGAGTTGGTTGAGCCACTGAACTCCCACATGGCCAACTACAGTTCAAGTCCTGGACCTTGTGGCCCCAAAATCATAACAAATAAATAGATAAATAAATAAGTGTTAAAGAAAAAAGTGAAGATGCTGTGACAATGATCAATGAATGAATGCAAATTAATTCATCAAAAACCAAAAAATTTTAAAATTAATTAATTAATTAAAAAGGAAAAAATAAAAATGTAGAGACTAGCAGATGGCATAATGGTTATGTCACGGGACTCCCACATGGCCAACTGCAGTTTGGGTCCTGGAGCTGGAGGCTTGAAACTCACACTGGGTGTGTGTGCATGCATGCCTAAAATCCTGAGAGGAGAAGCAACTGTAGCATAGCCATCCCTGCTGGGGGGTGAGTTCTCACTTTCTGTCTCTCTGTCTCTCCAGTGAGCACACGCACCCTATAGCAAAAATGCTCTCTAAAAAAAGTGTACTTGAGTAGTATACATTCTGAGTCCATTAATATCTATAAATGTCTTCATATACTATTTTGTATAAATAGCAATTTAGTTGGCTATGGGATCATCTTCTTTTCTAACATTTAGGTTTACCAACAAGAAAATGTATGCTTGATTCTTGTTCTTTAATGTGTCAGTCTAGAAATTTTTCTTTGTATCCTTCCTAGGAATTCAGGATTTCACTGGGATGTGGACTGTATATCTTCTTTACATATTTCTGCATGGCATCTGGTTGTGTTTTAAGTCTGATGATTCAAGTCATTTTTTGGCAAAGGGAAATTTTCTCTTATTTCCTTTTTTATTACTTTTTTTCTGGCCTCGCTACATGCTCTTCCTGGAGTTCTTAGTAAGGGACATAAAATGGAAAATTATCTGTTTATGATAATATGCATGATATCTTTGACTGGACTAATAGTGTGTTCATGCTGAGAAAGGTCATTGTGTATGTTCTGATGATACCCAGTGATTGAGTGTATAAAAATAATGAAAATTTGCTGAATTAACATCACCCAAGTCTCTCTTTATCTTTTTGTTTAACTTTCTGATAGAGTTCCTTATAAACACCCTATGGAATTTCTTCCAATCCACTATGGACTTTTTAGCTATTTGCTTGAATTTTAAATGCTTTCATTTCCAAGTCTTTTCTAAGTCTCCAGTTGTACCTGATTCTTGACTTATAATTACCATTAATTCCATATGTATATTTTTAAAACATGTAAGGATGAGACCCTGTGAAAAACAATTATAATCGAGACAAAAGGAAACACAAAAGGATATTCGAGTTGTAGGAGAGGAACAAGGGAGGTGATGTCTTGAAATCCAAAAAAGGAAAGTTTTGAATAAGAGAGAAATGTTGAAACATTCCAAATTCTGCAAATAATTAAGAGGGAAATGAAAGTCTATGCTTTTTTTTTTTTTAATAACGACAAGCAAAAGTTAGGTTCTGTGTAAGCAAGAACCAAAACCCAAATAATATAAAACACTATAAAAGCATTTACCTCTGTGGCCATGGCTTTAACTTCACAGAACTGTCAGGAGAAAAGTGAAAGGAAGAAACTACAATATAGATGAGAACCAAGGGAAAGTTGTAAAATGGCGCTATGATACAGTGAAGGAAAGTGGAGGGGGACTGCCCATCCGTTGGCAGTGCCACCTCGCTAGACTTGACTCACCAAGTCCTGGACTCCTCATCCATCAGATAAAGACAACTATCATAGTGCTGGTTTTTTTTTTTTTTAAGAGGTTTTTGCTATAGAGCACGTGCACTCGCCAGACAGACAGAGAGACAGAGAGACAGAAGGCAAAAAATCACTCCCCCGGGGGGATGGTCATGCCGCAATCCCTTCTCCTTCATTCTCCTCTCGGGATCTTGGGCTTGCACGCACATGCGCCTGGCATGAGTTTAAGCCACCGGGTCCAGGACTCGAACCGCGGTCGACTACATGGGAGTCCAGCGACATAGCCATTATGCTAACTGCTGGTCCCCTGTCAGTGTGTTTTGAGGATTAAATGAGAATGCCTGAAAACACTTAGGAAATTGCTTGGCACACCACAAACTGTCAGTGAATGTCAGTTAGATTAGTGATAATAATATTGTCACTACCTAGTGAATATAACATATCATTTGAACATTAATGATCTAGAAAAGTGTGCACCAGGGGACAAAAAAAATGGTAAAAAAAATAATTAGACAGTGAACAGTAAAAAAGACAAAATTATAATTTGTTGAGTGCCAGGTTTGTTTTTAAGACTGTGGTAATATTTTCTTATGAGAAAAAGGCTGAAGGAACTGGATTTGGTTTGCCTGGTAAGGAGACAACCTGGTAAAGGGGCTGGAGTTCAGGCAGCAGGTGGAAGAGCGATCAAATGACGGTCAGATGTTTGAAATGCTACAGACGTGGAGCGCGTGGAGAAGAGGGACCTAAGGAAGGACATCTGGACGAGGGATACAGAGACAGAGCATTGATGGGATGGGGAGGTGTGGTGTTATTGGTGGAAGATACTCTGATCAACTGGGCTGGGGAGAAATGTTCACACACATACTGAAATGTTCACTTTGTAAGCTAAATAATATGATTGAATTTATATAAAAAATTAAAAGAAAAAAAAAAAAAGAAATGCTGTCGTTTGGACAACAGAGCCAAGGGATCCCCGTTAGGCAGGACTAGTCACCATAACTGTTGCTCTGGGGAATCAGATTTCAGTTCAACAGAAGGATCTTCCCCTTCATGTGGCCATTCTACCAATAGATAGATGAGTCTAAGCCAAGCCTGGATGGGCCTCTCCGTGGATGTTATTATGGGAATATTGCATTAGGTCCCCAAATAAAAATTTTGAAAATGTGTTTCTTTCTTATGAAATCTTCCCAACTACCTATTGTGTAAGGCCGTGACTTACAGATTGTCTGTCAGATGGACTGCGTTTTTCTGAGCAGCTTCATGTGGGTGGGGAAGGAGAAAGTCTGCAACAATGCTGATGTTATCGGCATGCAAACGGAAGTGAAGCAACTATGTGTTTTATAATAAAATTGATTCTATTTACGTATTTTATTTATTTATTTTTTAGATATTTCACATAGAGTGGATATGCTTGCCAGAGAGAGACAGAGAGAGAGAGAGAGACAAAGAGAGGAAAAGTGAGAAATAACCCCCACAGGGGGATGGCCAAACCACAATCCCTTCTCCATTCTCCTCTTAGGATTTTGGGCACGCATGACACATGCGCCTGGAGTGATGTTTAAGCTGCCAGGTTTGAGAGTTGAACTGCGGTTGGCCACAGGATGGTGTGAATCCAGTACCTTAATCACCACACCACCTGCTGGCCCTCTACCATTTTTTATATCAACACTTGGGGACCTATTTTTTTTAGGGTCATGAAAAACAAGCTTGTATCTAACCATTGATCAGAAAGAGCATAAAACATCAGCTAAGGTTTCCTACCATTCTCTCTAGTTACTTAAAGGAAACTATGGGGAAAACACATAGTTCCCCCCCACCACACACACACACGTGTATACACACTCATTATTTTCTCAGAGTCAGCATCTAATGCACGTCTTCAGTGCGTAGGAAGAATTTCATGTTTCAATAAAGTCCCTTTTTCTTCCTCCTTCCTCTTCTCTCTTCCTCTTTTCTAAGATAATTTTAAAAAATTATATGAAGGAAAGATAAAAGAATTAACCTAATATAATAATCTGAATATTAAAAATACATTCTTAAAAATTCTAGGGACCTGGAAGACAGATATAAATGAAAAACTAATGGTACTCTGTACCCATGTACTGGGAATATTCTATTCATGTCATTCTCTTTTTCATTATTTATGCCTACAAAAAAGACAAAGAAACATTGAATAATGTGAGAATTAGGCGGAATATTTCAGAAAAGAAAGAAAAATGTGTTTACCAGAAGAGACAATATGCTGGCCGTGAGTAAAACTAAGACTAAATTAATCAATATTATCAGGTGTTAGAGATAGAAGGATCAGCAGGCAGGCCCAAGCCAAGTTGCTCAGCTTGAGCTCATCAGCAAGGACCCCTGCCCAGCCTGCTGTGGGGAGAAGAAGGTACTCTCTGGCATTTAAGAACCAATACCCAGGGGACCAGCAGTTAGCATAATGGCTATGTCGTTGGACTCCCATGTCAGTCGACCGTGGTTCGCGTCCTGGACCCAGTGGCTTAAACTCACACCAGGTGCGTGTGCGTGTGTGCCCAAGATCCCGAGAGGAGAATGGGGGAGAAGGGACTGCGGCGTGGCCATCCCTCCTGGGGGTGATTTCTTGCTTTTTATCTCTCTGTCTCTCTGTCTGTCTGGCGAGCGCACATGCCCTATAGCAAAAACCTAAAAAAAAAAAAAAAAAGAACCAATACCTGGTTCCTGCAATCCCAGATTAAAAGGGAGCAACAGGGAGACCATGAAATCACAGAGATAAGGCAGAAGCTGCTGCCCCACATGTGCTGACACTGTTCTGCACCTTACCCATCCAGGACCAACAGGCAGACCCAAACCAAGCTGCTCAGCTTGAGCTCATCAGCAGGGACCCCCACCCAGCCTGCTGTGGGGGAGAAGGGGCTCTCTGGCCCACCAAGGGCACAAACCCAGCACCCAAAGTGGTCTACCATCTAACAGTCTACCTGTCAGTTCAACCTCCATCCAAACTGGGAACAGCTGACTTGGGTATACAAGAACCAAACACCAGAAAGTAGGAGACTCTGGAGAAATTCTTTCCTCACAACTCCCTTAGCACTAAACACCTGAATCCCAAACTCCTACTGCGGAGTCCACACTCCCACTCTCAGTAGAGGAGGAAATTGGTGCAGAGCTTTCATATCATGGAGAAGTACATGGGCACAGCTACACAAACATACTCTAACTAGGTAGCAGGAAGTTAGCGTACCACCAAACAGAATTTCTGGAGATAAAGAATATGATACAGGAAATCAAAACATTACTTGAAAGTATCAACAGCAGATGACAGAGGAAAGAATCTCTGACCTTGAAGACAAAATCCTCTGGTTTAGCCTGAGTAACTGAAGAGAATAACCATTAAAAATGAGGATAATATCTGGGAAATCCTAGACAACATTAAAAGGCTGAATAGCCACATCATAGCTATTGTGAAAGGTGAAGAGACAGATAAAGGCACAGAAATTTCTTTCATAATACATTAGCTGAGAACTTTTCAAAATTAGAGAGGCATGTGGACATCCAAATCTAGGAGATACAAAGGACACCAAATAGATATAAGAAGATCCTCTCCAAGGCATTTGATAGCCAAATTAGTAACTATCAAAGACAAAGTCAAAATTCCAAAAATGGCAAGAGAGTAAAGTCAAGTTACTTACAAAGTTTATTCCATTAAATTAACATTGGGCCTCTTGGAACCAGCAGTTAGCATAATGGCTATGTTGCTGGATTCCCATGTAGTCCACTGCGGTTTGAGTCCTGGACGCGGTGACTTAAAACTCATGCCAGGCATGTGTGCATGCATGCCCAAGATCCTGAAAGGAGAATGGAGAAGGGATTGAGGCATGGCCATTCCCCCTGGTGTGTGTGCGTGTGTGATTTCTCTGTCTTTCTGGTGAGTGCACGCGCCCTATAGCAAAAACCTCTCCAAAAAAAGATTAACATTGGATTTCTCAATGGAAACAACACAGGCAAGGAAAGAATGGGAAGATATATTTAAAACTCTGAAAGAAAACAATTCCAGCCAAGAGCACTATGCCTAGCAAGATTATCCTTCTAATGAGAAGGAGAAATAATATCATTCCCACATAAACAAATACTGAAAGAATTCATCGAAATTAAAACAGCTCTTCAGAAAATACTTGAGACTCCTATACCAGGGAAGCTAAAGCGAGATAGAAGAAACTGAACACAAAATGACTAGAAAAAAAAGGATTAAGTCCACACATACTGATAATAGCATCGAATGTTGGGACTAAACACAGATTCAAATATTTTACACCCAAGCAGGTTTAAATACAAGTTCACTATTTGATAATTAGATGAGAAAATCCTTTCAGGATTTTCACAGGATTCAGTTTATATACATATAACGACTTTACTCATTGTATTAAACTAGGTAGAGGAAAAGTCCAAAATGTTACAAGTAGCTAGTGTTTGCAATGAAATTTTAAAAGGCTAACATCATGTAAAGCCTGAAAATCACCAAATCACTGGCTTTACTCCGTCTTCACTTTTAAACATCTCCTTTCAATTTCTTTTCTTTTCTTTTTCTTTTTTTTTTTTTTGAGAGGTTTTTGCTATAGGGTGCATGCTTGCCAGACAGACA
>NW_006206042.1:541434-541908 GCF_000334495.1 Tupaia belangeri chinensis | reverse complement strand
TGAGTTAAAGCCACCGGGTCCGGGACTCGAACCACGGCCGACTACGTGGGAGTCCAGCAACATAGCCATTATGCTAACTGCTGGTCCCTCAATTTTGTTTTATTTTGCGTTTTCAAGGACGTATTTCTTTATGCACCATACAGTGCTATTGTTTTGAAAAAACTGACAGTGCGTGAGTAAACGTGTTTCTTTTTTTCTTTCTTTCTATTCCTAATGAGCTATTGTTAGGTACAAGTTTACCTATTTCTAACTGGACCAATGATTGATACCCACAGATTTTTTTCAGATTATAAACTCTTGTTTTCTATAATCCTCTATGAAAACCACAGATTCTCCTTTCATTGGCTATGTTTAGATTATCTTTGTTAATTTATGAGATCATTTGTTGCCTGATTTGTAATATGTTTTTCTTTCTTTTTTTTTTATAATTTTTTCTTTTCTTTCTTTCTTTCTTTTTTTTTTTTTTTTTTTTTT
>NW_006206042.1:517681-541307 GCF_000334495.1 Tupaia belangeri chinensis | reverse complement strand
GGGATCTTGGGGACGCATGCACACACGCCCAGCGTGAGTTCAAGCCACCGGGTCCGGGACTTGAACCGTGGGGACTACATGAGAGTCCAGTGACATAGCCATTAAGCTAACTGCTCGTCCCTGTTTTTCTTCAGAACAGTATCTCACAGTAAAGAACGTCATAGACAATTCAGTACATACTTGTAGAATAACCATTAGAGTGAGTTTCTAATGTTCGCAGCGTAATGTATTGTTAAAAGCTGAAGGTAGTGAAAAAAAGTTCTCACTATACTAAAGGGCTTCAAAAAGTTCGTGGAAAAATGAAATTAAAGCACAAGTTTGTTGTGGTGCAAAATTTAAAAATCTTTATCTTTGGACCAGCAGTTAGCGTAATGGCTGGACTCCCATGTAGTCGACTGCGGTTCGCGTCCCGGACCCGGTGGATTAAAACTCACACTGGGCACATGTGCGTGCATGCTCAAGATCCCGAGAGGAGAATGGAGGAGAAGGGATTGCGGCATGGCCATCCCCCCTGGGGGGGTGATTTCTCGCTTTCTGTCTCTCTGTCTCTCTCTGTCTCTTTCTGTCTGGCGAGCGCACATGTCCTATAGCAAAAACCTCTTCAAAAAAAAAAAAAGAAAAAGAAATAAAAATCTTTATCTATAATGTTTTCATAATACAGATTTTTCTTGAACTTGTTGAGGACCTCCCTTTGTATAGCTGTAAAAATTTAGACAATATTAAAATTATTTTATTTGCATATATCAGAATAAAAAAGTGTCTTAGTCCACACCAGAAAAAAATGTTTAGTGTTTTAAGATATTAATAAATTGAATGAAAAATCAATTTTTATTATAATATAAACAGGTATAAAAGTTTTATTAAATACATTTCAAAAAGAAAATTATTTCTAAAAATAAACATGGTATATCTTTTCATCAAAGTAAAACAATTTTATTTATTACTATTTCCACATCAAACTATATATTATTGGCTATCTGAACCTTAGAAGTAACATAAATAGGATAATTATTCCTCGTATAGTAACAGAGTTTCATTAGTTTTTGAGTCATATCTGTCTCTAATACCAGGTTACTGAAAACCTTTTCTAAAAAATATATTTTAATTTAAACTTTATCTTATTATGTTAATTCTCTTATAATTAACTCTAAGCTTCTTCGAATTTACATTTAAAATTGTTAGCATGACACGACGGTAATAGGCCACTCAGGAGAAGCCTACATGGCAACCAAAGTTCGGATTTCCAGCCTGGGCAGCCTGAAACATGCTGGACATGTATGCATACGCATAGTGTAGAAAAATAAGTAAATAATTAAAAAAGAATGTTGGCACCTTTAAATGACTCTCATTCAGAGACTTAGTGTTTTATTTTATTTCTTCTATGAGTGAAAGAAACAAAACAGAGAGAGACAGAAACAGGGTCCTGGTGTCACAATCTACCCCCAGCCTCATCCAGGCCTGGCTCACGGGCAAGTGAGGTTGAGTATGTTCAGGGAGTGTTTGGATGCAAACCTGGACTTACAGAATGTCACCTTTTACTGCTGGGCCACTGTCTGACCTGAGACTCGAAGTCTTTAATTGGGAAATTAATCCTTTTATACTGCTGAACTGCTAAATTGACAGAAAATTCTGCTAAGTGGAAGATGTTCTGTGTCTTAGCACAGTTTTTGCTGTAGTGTTTTGTTATAACAAAATACCATAAACTGGGTGGCTTATCAACAACAAACACTTATTTCTCACATTTTTAGAAGCTGGGAAGTCCAAAACCAAGACACTGCCAGATTCAATGTCTGACAAGAGCTTGTTTCTTTAAAACCTTCTCGCTATGTTCTCATATGGTAGAAGAGTCAGTTCTCCAGGGTCTTCTTTAAAAGGGCACTAATCCCAATCAGGAGGACTCTCCCCTCATGACCTAATCACCTTCTAAAGCCACACCTCCTAATACCATAATTCCCCAGGTTAGGATTTTTTTCCCTTTTCTCTAAAGTATTATTTATTTAGTTTTATTTATTGTTATTATTTAATTTGCTGCAGAGAGAGACAGAGTGAGAGAGAGGGAAGTAAAAAAGCAAGCTGCCAGGTCCGGGACTTGAACCATGGTTGGCCATGTGGGAGTCCAGTACCCTAACTATCCTGCCACCTGCTGGCCTCCCCAGGTTAGGACTTCAACATACAAATTTTGAGGGAACACATTCAGACCAGACATTCTGAATTCTAAATTTTGATATAAGAACACAAAAATATTTTAGCCCAAATATTTTCAGATTGTATTACTATATTAATACCATCACTAAAAGAACCATTCATACATACATATTTTTCTTTGGGAGATGATCACTAGAGAGTGCTATTCTGCTTTCTTTTTATAACACAATATTTATTAAATAAGTTGTATCTGATTATGATTCCTTTGGTTATTCCGACAAATTTAAATATTTCAAAATTATAGACCCTATTAATTTCACTGAGGTCTGGTACAGAATAAAGATGTATTTAATTACATATAAGGATTTGATTCAGAGATTCTTTGTACAAGTCACGATATTACAAAGCATAGGTCTTCCGCTTGCAAATGGGATGTGAAAGTTGTGGCTGATCAATGTCCCGTATTTTAAAAGGCATCAGAGAGCTGTGAAACAACAGAACACCATGACGTAAAATTCCAGAAAGGCAAAACCTTTCTGAGGTGAGCTGACAATTACCAGCCATTTTCTCCTGTGGTGGGGTTGGGAGTTGGGAAAGATTGGATGACTCTAGACAGGAGCTGAATATTGAGCTTGGTCCAGACAGGGTAATGAGAGATTAAAACAAACTTTTATGGACTATGCAAGTCTATAGACAAAATTGGGGAAAACTGAGGTGATCTCCAACACATGGTTGATTTTCTCAACAGACTATTTGCTAGGTTCCAGGAGTGCATCAGAGACTGGGGATCTAGATAAACATCTTCTAAAAGCAGAGTGAAATATTTCACAGTCCTGCAGTGCTGTGCTGGAAACCCACCATGGTGCTTTTGCCCTCAGTAGTTTTGCTAGGTTTTGAAGCTGTGTGAGACAGGAAGCTGAAAAGCTGGGCAGAGAAACTCCAAAATGACTAGCTTCCCCATTGCCCTTTAACTATGAGGAGAGAGATGCCTGGCAGGATCTCAGTCAAGGGCTCAGGAAGCCAATGCTCAAGGAAGAGTGTAAAGCAGAGATAGATGGACTCATATTTAAGTTGAAATCCAATCCAACCAAGCTGAATTTCTGATTGCACTGAAATGATCAGCCTCTTATCATTACTTCCTAATAGAAAAAAAGGGAGAACCTTGTCTGTTGAAAGAGAACTTAATTTGAAGCCTCCCTGGTTCTCTTACATGCAGTGCACAGCATTAGATGAAACAGAACAAAAAAATAGACTGACAAAAATGTGATTAATAATCAAGAAAAAAAAGAAAACCAGATGAAGACCTATAGATATTAGATTGGGATACAAAGATTTTAAATAGCTATGATTAATACTTTGAAGAAAATTGGGCTGGCTCCACTGCCTAGTGTTTAAACACTGTTCAGAATAAACCAGGTATGACATGGCAGCCATGGGTTATATCCCTGACCCAATTAGCCTGAAATATGTTGAGCACATATGTGAATGCCCAGGATCCAGTGGGTTGGAGGACTGGAAGAAGAGTATTATGATGACCAGACCCTGTGGAGGGCGCTCACCTCTCTCTCATCTGCACACACATGCACTCTATAATGAATTTTTTAAAAAGTATTTTAAAGAAAATTAAAGGAAAAGATATACACAATATACGAACAGATAGAGGATTTCAATAAAGAATTTGAATCTATTAAAAAATGAATAGAACACACTAAGATTATTAGATGATGATGTAAAAGAGTATCCTTATAACCTTGACAGTAAGAAAACATTTAGCCACAATATAAAAAACAGAAATAGTAAAGTGAAAAATTGATGTTTACATCAAATTAGGTTTTCTTCTCAGTGAAAGACATGTGCACAGTTAAGGGAGGTTTATGTAACCAACTAAGATTTAGTATCCTAAACATAAAAGGAAAGCCTATATGTTATCAAGAACAAAACAAACTATCTAGTGAGAAAAGTTAATCAATAGTATGCACAAGCAATTCATAGAAATGGAAACTGGAATAACAAATAAGCATATGAAGACATTTAATATTCCTCATTAGGGATCAGAGAAATGAAAATTAAAACAACTGTTCTAGGTCACCCAATTAAATGGCAAAAAAAAAAAATCAGGTAATTTCAAGTGCTGGTAAGAAAAGAGGAAAGAGGAACTCTAATGTACCAGAGATCTTCCAACAGTTCACGAAAATTCATTTTATGAGAACTATGTATAAATTTCAATCTTTTGGACACCAAAATACGTTTGTACTTTAATTCCATTTTTTCCACAAACTTTTTGAAGTCTCCTCATACATCCAATGAGAGTATAAAGTTTGGAGAACAATGGTGTACATTAGGAGAATTGAGTCTTTGCATAATGTATGATTCAGAGATCATGGACAGTTATGATAATTTACATGGGTACAAGAAGAGATATAAAAAGACAAGTAGCATTGTCTTGGATAACAGAGTTAGAGAAACTTGAATATCTATCAATAATGAAATGGATAAATAAGATGTGGCCTCTCTGCAGGATGTGAGACTATGCAATATTCAAAAAGATCAAGCTAAAGCTACATACATCAACATGGAAGATCTAAAAAGCACAATATTCAGCAAAAACAAAACTGAGAAACAGAATGAAATGTCTATGTAGATAATGTGAAAATTATTCTAGATATATACTCATGAACACACACAAAGAAATGAATGTATAGGCAGTGAATTAAAAGTGCACCCTTTAGGCAGGTGTCAGAGTGGCTAAGGCACTAGACTCGCACATGACTGACTGCAATTTGAGTCCTAGACATGATGGCTTTAAAATCATGCCAGGTGTGTGCATGCATGCCCCAAATCTCGGGAGAATGGAGGAGAAATGATGATGGGGTGGACATTCCCCCAAAAAGTGATTTCTCACATTCCCTCTCTTTGTCTCTCTTTGTCTCTCTCCAGCAAGCACATGTGCCCTATGGAGAAAAAACCTTAAAAGGGGGGAAGCATATATTAGATACTAAGGAATGGGGGTGCCAACAGATGGCATAGCAGTTATGTCACTGGACTCCCACATGGTTGATGCTGATTCAAGTCCCAGACCTGGAGGCTTGAAAATCATACCAGGAACATGTGTGTGTGTACCCAAGAGCTTGGGAGGAGAATGAAGAAAGGATTGCAGTGTGGCCATCCTCCCTCTCTTTGTCTCTCTCTCTCTCTCTGGTGAGCACATACGTCCAAAGGCAAAAGACTTTAAAAATAAATTTAAAAAATAAAAAGGAGTGGGTATCTATTCAGGAAGGTAAAGGTGGGAGAAGAAAAAGGATAAAGTATTGTCCCGACCCAGGGGGACAGCCGAACAAGTTTCCTGAGTGAAGGAGTGAGAGTCAGGACAAGCGGCGTAGTGTTACAGCACGAAGACGACACCGTGTCTTCAGTGTCGTCTGTTTATTGTGGGCAGCAAGGTACAGCACGGAGACGCAGTGTTACAACTCTTCAGGGTTGCGTCATCTATTGTGAGCAGCATGGAGACGATGCAGTGTCACAACTCTCCAGGGTCGTCCGGAGACAATGTAGTGTTACAACTCTTCAGGGTCTTCAGGGTCGTCTGGAGACTGTGTGGTGTTTCAGCTCTTCAGGCTCTCCAGGGTCGTTGTCTTCTTCCTGGTCGTCTGTGTCGTCTTCCTGGTCGTCTGGGTACTATGGGCCAGGCATCGTGGTTATATACATGCTGGTGGGCCATGATTGGTTGTAAACAGTGGGCCGTGATTGGTTGTAAATGGTGGGTTATGATTGGTTGCTTTTGGACCAATCATGAGGTGCCGGATATGCAAATCTGAGGGATTCTAGTGGCCAATCAGAGCAAAGTTTCGAAGGTCAGGTTTTTAGAAGGGAACCAATCATGGCCCACCCTGCAAGCTGTTTGTGGTGGTGTGCACTTGCAGTCCCAAGTGCTGGGAAGCCAACATAGGAGGAATGTGAGATTGTGGCCAGTGTGGATGACATAGCAAGACTGGGCGAAAGACCAGTGTATGGTGGCATATGTCTGTGGTCGCAGCTACTCAGAAGACTGAGGCAGAGGACTGCAAGATAGTGAGACCCTGTCTGAAAATACACCACACACAGGCATAAAATAAAAATGATATATAAAGTGTGCTCAATGGACTAATGAGGACTATGTATCATAAATGTAGGAATGTGAGGAACTGCATCAGTCCATATCTGAGGAATGGATGTCGAACTTAAAACCCAGAGACTGTGTACTGCTCACGTCACGGACGATGACAGTTCCCCTCTTCTCTGCATTGGCGTGTTTTACATCTGAAGCATAGACTTTGGTCTTGAGCAGTACATTTAAGAGGCACTGATGAGCTGGATTGTGCCCAGAACAGGGGAAGGGACATGTGAGGGACCTGTTTCATGTAATGGACAGTTGATGAAAAGAAGACTGAGGCGCATTAGAGTTTTAAGGGGGAAAAAATGTTAGGTATCAGTTTGTTCACTCTCTCATGATTGCCTTTTAACTAGTAAAGACATGAAATCTAGGGTGGTCAAGTGACTTTCTATGGTCACATAGAAATGACTATTATTTTCAGATATTTGAAAAATTGTTATGTGTAAGAAGAATTAGGATATTTAGAGAGAATCACTAGTATGAAAATAAGCAAGTTCCAAGAAGAAAAAGAATTGTTTAGAAACAGAGTTTCACATCGTTGTGACTCTTATGCCTCAGTCAACAGATGGACAAGGGTCAAGGGTCAAGCCACCACCCCTGGTTTATGCACTCCTCCTCCCCCTAGGTGGAGTGAATGAGGAGTAGTCAAGGGAGATGCCAGGAATGTCACTCTAGCTGAAGCGCTTCCGTTTGAAAAGGATGTCTACCTTGGGGGAGGTAGGTTAGATTAAGAGGACTCTGAGTTTCCTACCATTATTCGTCTGAGGCTACATTTTTCAGAATATATTTTCAGGTTAGCTTGCCTCTGTTTTCCTTCATTTCCCCATCTCCCCTTTACCACTTGATTCATACCTTCTTGATTACTCATTTCCCTAGCTGACTTAACTGCTGTTTAGGCTAGGCTAAGAAGACCTCTTTCTAAGACCAAGTTATTCATGATTCCTCCTTTCCCAAGGTTGGTATACAGAGTTTCTGTGACACAAACCCACTCTAGGGATCCCAGGAAGCTCTCAGGCAACATCAAACACAATTTGCAGACAGGCCTTCAACAGGTATTATGTAGAGATGGAGAAAGCACCAACAGAAACTCTAGACCTTAAAGGATCCATCAGACCCTTTCTTGTCCTTATTGCAAAACAGACGCAGGGTCCTCCTAACCCCTATTCACATACAAACATCTGGCAGAAAATAGTAAAGACAGAGAAGCAAGAAAAATAGAATCATTAACAGAAGGTTGGGAGTAGGAGTGAAAGAGAAGAATCAATGTCTTTACATATTTAAAGAACTTTTCGATAGATGAAGGATTAGATTTTATTTTATTCCGCTCTAAAGACTGGGACTAGTGCATGGAGGGGAGCATGGAGGGAGCCATGACGGAATGATGGGCATTTGTTCCACTTAAAGAACTTTCAGACTAGGAGTATGGGCTACCCTCCTGTGAGACTGCGCATCCCTGCACTACCGAAGGTGGGGAGCATAGCTTACGATGTCTGGGATGTAGTAGAGACAATTTAGGAATGTGGCCAAGGAATGAGCTGTATCAATTGCCTAATCTGTCTCCCAACCCTGACTATCCACAGCCATGTGGACAGAAATGTCTGGTTTATGATCTCAAAGGATCTTTTGTGGCAAGGAATCACCCTTCACTTCACCCAGCAATCTGTTTAACTTAACATCTCTCATTTCACTCATATTCCCAATCATCTCACACCATCCTTACCGCTTCATAATCTGTTACCAAAGACCGCGGCCTGTTCTAACCTCTCTTTCTCCTTCAACAGATTCTGATGTAGGTGACTATTTTGTCCTCCTCAGAATCTCCTCTTACCTTCGGTGACACCGTGGAATCTTGTCTGCATGCTTTTCTGTATTTTAAATTCTGCCTTTTAAGTGTGGGTATGAAATTGCCAATGACCTAGTTCTTTTTCTTCTTTCTCTCCTTAGTCTCAGCTTCAAAGTGTGGCTACAATGAAGGTAATTCACATCTTAGCTATATGTTTTTTTTTTTTTACATTTATTTATACTTTCTTCCATGAGAAAAAAAAGAGTCAGAGAGAGAGAAATAAAAAAGAGAGAGAGAGAAAGATTGGCATCCTCAACAGGGTCTTCGTGCTGTGATTCATCCCCAGACTTGGCCAACACTCAGTGCATTCAGGGAAGTCCTAGGACATGAACTCAGGCCCTTTCCCTTCTGGGTTGAGTTGTGTTGCCACTGCACCACCGCCTGGCCTCCTTTTGGTTCTATATGTAAAATTGAAGCTATAGTGTCTCATCTTCGTCTATTCTAGAAATGTTCTACTTTATTATAGCTGTCACTTCAAACTTTTTTTTTTTTTTTTTTTTACCTAAAATAAACTCACCGTCCTCACTTCTGAAGTCTGAGTTGGGTGCACAATTTATGTGCTTAATGAAGACCCCCTTACTTCCTCTGTCATTAGGGCAACTGTACTCTGATTTACCTGGACAGTGTGCTAGCTTAACTACTAATAGCAGCTCCTTTCATTTCCCAGTGAGTCCCAGTAGATCATGTAGTGGCCTCCTTATCACAATATTTTAATTGCCTATGTTCTTTGTATCTCCGACCTGTGACAAGCTCTAACATTTAGTAGAAATTGAGTAACTGTTGAATGAAAGAAGTATTGAGTAGAACTAGTAGTCTTCTGTGAAGTAAACTTTCTGCAGTTGACTCAATTAGCCTGTCATTTATCCTTGCTGGGGCTCCTTATCTCTAAGGCAACTCTCCCTCCAGCCTGTAAGTTGTGAGTTAACAAAGATCTAGCCAGTTTCAGCGATCCTGTGACCCAGTCCATAACCTTTAGATGCAGGAGACTTGGTGATGGAGACCCTGGGGTAGGGTGGACTGTATTGCTACAGCACCCTCTAGTGGCTATCACATGGAACTCATCACAAAGTCCTTTCTGTCTATTACAGCCTCTAGGTTGATGGGTCCATGGATCTCAACCCAGATTTCATTTGAGTTTGAGGTAAGACATACCCATTAGTATTTCTTAAAAAAAAAAAAAATGAAAACAAAACAAAACTATCCAAATAAGGAACAGCAGATGGCGTAAAAGTTACGTTGCTGGACTCCTATGTAGTCAACTGCAGTTTGAGTCTTGGACCTGACAGCTTAAAACTCATACTGGGTCCATGTTCATGCATGCCCAAAATCCTGAGAGGAGAATGCTGGAAAAGGGACTAGTGATGGCCATCTCTCCAGGAGATGACTTCTCACTTTCTGTCTCTCTGGTGAGTGCACGTACCCTATAGCAAAAATATCTCTTTAAAAAAAGTTATCCAGATGATTCTAATTCTTAATTAACTTTGTGAAGGTTGACAGGTGTAGGCTGTGCTAAACTGACCAGGTGGCCACTTTCAAAATACGGTTTTTGATAGATCTGCTTCTTGGTGTATAGAAGAATTTACTCAGTACTGACAAGGAAGAAGCATTTCTCCAAATCAGTAGTTCTCAACTGGTGAAGATATTCCCCACCAGGGAACAGCGGCAATGTCTATAGACACTTCGAACTGCCATGAAAGACAGAGGTTGCGTTACAGCCTGCAGTGGACCAAGATCAGGATGCTGCTGAATGTTCTACAGTACGCGGGACAATCCCACCCACAAAAAAACTATCCCATCCCAAATGTCAATAGTGCCACATTTGAGGCACCCTTCTCTAGATGTCCTCTACAAGGAGAATTTGGGGAAGTTCAGGGTAGTCCCCGGGATTACTCTAGCAGTGACAAAGGCTAAGCAATTCTTTAAATGCAATTCTCTTCTGGTGTGGAGGGTGGTTTCCGACCTTTGATAGAAGGGAACATGAACCCTTCTCTACCCCCAGGAAAGGGCAAACCTTACAGCCTATCCAATCCAGTCAGTCAGGACTTCATAAATACTCTGTAGCAACATCACTCCATGAGTGTGTCTTGCCACAGTGCTGTGCGAGGCAACCTCTAGGAAACACAGACCAAATGGCACTTTTCTTAATGATTCGCTGTTTTACTTATTCCGGAGAAGTAGAAACATCAGGAGGAACATGCACTTGCAGCCATCATGTGCACCCTTTAAGAAGCACATCCTGGTAAGTGTCCTACACATGTGTGGGCCACACCCAGTTTTATTTCAGAATATTAGTCCCTTACAACCGAGAATGGGTCTGTTCCTCCTGAATTCTCCAGAGTTCAGATATGTGTGCTCAAAAGAAAATAACACTCAAGGAGAAACATGGGGAAACCAGACTCTAAAGTCTCAGTTTTATTTTTTAATTTTTTTCCATGAGTGAGACAGAGACACAGAGACAGCACCCACAGCAGGGTCTGGAAGCTGTGATCCACCTTCAGCTTCTACCACTCCCACGTTATTGGCACACATGCCCAGCATTTTCGGGGAGGTCTCCGGATACGAAGCCAGAACCTTCTCACGTGAGTCAGCCTCTCAGTGTCGTATTTTACTGCCGTGCCACTGTCCAGCCCCACCAGTTTTATTTTTTTAAGCCTGAAGAAAAGGTGAGCGCCTGCCCACACACCACGCCATTTGGGGGAAACCAGAGAATGGCTGAAGAGTCGCTGGAAGGCATTCTCTTCTTTCCAGCTTGTAACCCAGGTCGGGCATCGGGGTGGGGAATGACATCGAGTGTCATTTGATGGGCAACTCCAAAGATTCCTTCTAAGATGCAGCTCATACCCCAGCGTAGTCCTGAGCCTCAGGACACTTTGAGGGCATGGCCTCTTCTTTCCCCTTTGTGTCTACCCTTCCATTGGGTAGAATTCAGCTACAGGAAAAGCCCAAGTGTTGGCCCTGAGCTTGCAGAGCAATTTGATTGTAGTAAAGGCATTATGAGTGTTCATAATCCCAGGGTTTACCAATCCCTGGTAGTAGCTGCATCGTTCTGAGAATAGACAGCTAGTGAGCCTAAGGTTAGCCAAGGGTGGTGGACATTCACCATCACAGCCTGTCCAGTACCCGAACCCGACGTCCACTATTTAAGGGATTTCCTAACACATCAGAGGCAGAGCCCACCAGCAGTATGAAAGTAAAACGTGCCGAATACTCAGTTCTCAGTCTTCGTTGGAATTAGGATGTGGACATGTGACTCAAGGCTAGCCCCCTCAAACTCAAAGTTTAATTTAAAAGCGAGAGATAAAAATACGAAGAAGGAACCCTGGAGAATTCATCTGGGTGGCAGACAGTACAGCAGTCACAGTAATATTGAGTATCCATGTCCACAGAGTGGACAGAGTGAGTGAGGCAGGGTGGAGACTGTGTCTAAGGCTGGGGACAGTGGCCAAGCAGCTGTGGTGCCCAGGGTCAGCCCCTCTGGATTGGCTTTATGAGTTGGATCGTGGGCTTAGCTACACCTAGTCTTCCTTTCTCCAGCTCACTTTCAAAGTATGATTTTGCAGAACCTCCCAGGAGTTATTTGAACCAAACAATGTCTTTTTGATAGATTTTTTTCTACATTAAAAAAAGTCCAAAGTCAGTTTCTGTTGATTGCAACAAAGTATGCTATTACAAACATTGGTAGCAGAAAATGGGACACCCTAAACAACAGAACATAAAATATGAATTGAATGAAGAGAGGAGGTAAAATACAAAGCAATAACGGCCCAACTTTTGAGCTGGGAAATTAGTGATTGTTGAGATGCAATGGAATCATCACTGGCAATTTCTTTCCTTTTCTCCCCCCACCTTTTTTGTACACTAGAGGGTATATGCACTCATCTGAGAGGGAAGCACCCTTCCCCCATGGGGTGTGGTCATGCTGCAATCCCTTTTCCTCGATTCCTCCTTCTCTTTAGGATTTAGGGCAGGCACTCCTACAAGTTTTGTTTGCTTTTCAACCACTGGGGCCAGGATTTAAACCTCAGTCATGTGGAATCTGGCTCCTATAACCATGGGTTACATGAGCTTAGGTCTGGCCTCAAGCTCCCATAACTGGTTATTTCTTAAAATGTTCCAAGAACCTGTAAAAATTAAAAAAAAAATTTTTTTAATGAATCTTAAATTAAAGATGGTCTGTCAGAAGGAGAGACTAGGGAGAAAATAGAACCTTATCGTAGGGCTCTGTCTGTAGCTTGCAGTCTCAGTTACTGAGCCTTCAATCAGTTGAAGTTGTTGGGCTAAAATAAATTAATTTTCAACTTAACGACAAGTTTAGTGTGAGCAGAGGTATTCTGGGAGTAGGAGGTGCCTGTTAGAGACCCTGACTGCAATACCACATGAGTCCTTGAATGGAAAACAGGTTTGGAACAAGGCTGGAGACGTCTTAGCTGAGGCTCTAGGCTTGTTACTCAAGGTGGGGGGAGGGAATACAGAGAACTAGGATTTAAAAGTCATTTGTGGAAGTGAAAAAGCACCCTGGGACAGATTCTTCTGACTATTCCAAGTCCCTTTGTAAAAGCTTCACCAAACACTTGCCACTGTCTTTAAAACTGAGTGCCCTTTGCACAGAACTGTACTTGTAAAGGTTGTAGATGATTTCCATTCTGCTGTTCCAAGGTCTGAGACCTCTAAGACATTCTTTCAGTTTATTGACTTAATAGCTTCTAGGTTTTGCAAATAAAATACTGATTGTCTTAGCTTTCCTTGCAGAATAATTTCAGAGTGTTTTACATGGAACAGGGAATTCACCCTCCAGTCTTCATTCATCCTTCATCCGAAGAGCAAAACTGAGGCAGGTGTGCAGGCGATCAGAGTCAGCTCCCAGAACAAAGTACAGACCGCCGAAATGTAAACTTCTCCAGACTTTGTGGCTGGCAGTCAGTGGTTTGAGATAGGTCCTAGATGTCCTGGCTTTCCGTCTTTGATTTTTATCATCCGTCACAGCAAAGAGCAAGACGCCTGGATTTCTAGACTCGCACTATCCGTTCCGTCTGCTACACACAAAGTAGCTATCTCTCTGGTCTGTGCCTGCGCCCACAGCAGAGCAGGCTAAAGGCTTGGGAGGCCTCACTTCCGTGTCCGTGGCACAGGTGGATGTGGAAGAAACGTCCCCAGGAAGTCGATCTGGGAAGGGTGCAGCTGTGTGGAGTGTCTGTCATAAGGAACTTGGGTCTCAGGGCCTAGTTCCATGTTTATTTTGTTTCTTCCAATTTTTTCTTCAGAAAGTCCCTGTCTTGGTCTGCGGTGTCAGCTTTCTGGAAGTGTCACGCTGGCATAGACTGTGATGGAACTTGGTTCCTGGGGCAAGGCAGAAAAATGTTGTGAGTAGAGGATCCAGGCACTAGCTTCTCAGGTTACTGCTTTTAGGAAAAGAAAAGGATCTCAGAGACCATGTAGCCTAATGACATGCTGCTATAAACAGGGCATGGCTGGAGGCAGCATTTAGACCCCCAGCCCAACCTGCAGAAAGGACCACAGCTCCCTTCTAAGGATAAGCTTGTCATCAGGGAGACAGAAAGATGCTCAGTGCCCTGCCTCCCTCCTTGCCCTCATCTCTCCTCTTAGAAGGAAAACCATTTGTTTACTTTTAGACATGGGGTACAATTTGGGGAAGCCAAGAGAATTCTAAACTAATGATCTTTGAAAAGATCTAGCAAAACCTAAAGAGAGAGGGTGATACCAACAGGAGAGGGAGGAGAGGACAAGAGGATGGTGGGTGGGCAGACCTTTCATAGACAGGGGTGAGTCCAAGAAAGAAAGAGAAGGGAATGGGAAATTTAGGGTTTTTTTTTTAATTAAAAAAATTTTTTAATAAAATGTGAAATATTAGGAGACTTCAAAAATTTCAAGGGAAATGGAATTAAAGAACAAATTTTGGGGCCAGCAGATGGTGTAGCAGTTACGTCACTGGACTCCCACAGGGAAGAGCACAGTTGAAGTCCTGGACCCCATGGCTTGAAAATCATATCAGGTGCACGTGCGTGTGTGCCCAAGATCCTGGGAGGAGAATGGAGGACAAGGAATTGCAGCATGGCCATCTTCCCTGAGGAGTGATTTCTCACTTTTCCTTTTATTAAAAAGAAAGAAAGAAAGAAAGAAAGAAAGAAAGAAAGAAAGAAAGAAAGAAAGAAAGAAAGAAAAAAAGAAAGAAAAGAAAAAGAGCAAGTTTAGGTATGTGTGCTCACCAGAGAGAGACAGAGAGAGGAGAAAGCATTCCTATGGGAAGTCGTCATGCTGCAATCTCTTCTCCACCCGCGCCCTGGGATTTTGGACATGCATGCATACACACCCAGCATCTTTCTCAAGCTGTTGAGTCCAAGACTTGAACAGAGTGGTTGGTCACGTGGGATCCAGCTGTCTTAACCACCAAGCCACAGAGACAGCCCATAGTTTATTCATAATATTTTCCACGAACTTTTTGAGGACCTCTTATATGACAGGTCCTCTCCTTTACCAATTAAACTTAATTTAAACTCTGTGATTCTTTTCTTTAAATCAGATTTACATTTTATTTTCCTCAGATATGACAATATACTTAGAACAGAACTCAAATGAAGACCTATTTCATCTTGAAAGAGAGCACCCGCCCTGGGTGTGTGTGCAATAGGACCTCAGGAGAAGAGGAGATACAGGCAACTGTGTGACCTTGATTCTTCTGGAAATCTGGGCTCTCGCCTAAGCGTTTGATTCAGTGGAGCACAACAGGAGCCACGAGTTTAGCCAGAACTTATTTCCATTCCTTTTGTAAACGGAAAGAGTCCTGTCGTGATGATCTTGCAAGGGAGTAAAACAGGTGACTCACTGAGCTGCACACCACACTCTGCTAGGCTTCACACCTGTACTGAGCTTCCACCTGAAATGCCCTGATTGAATGGGGCTGAGTGAAAGTTAGGCATGGGTGCTTACAGTGCCCCCTGGTGACTGTTCTGCAGCAAGAGTTGAGAACTGGACCCCAGCTGCGATGGCAAGATCTATGTGTGCGTCAGGATCACCTGGTGTGTCCTGTGTTCTAATGCATAGTTCCCTGGGTGCTCCTACAGATGTTCTAATTTAATAGACTCTTGGGTGGAAAGTCCCAGGACTCTCTTTCTCTCTTTTTCTTTTTAAATGTATTTATTTATTTTACGAGAGTGAGGGACAGAGGTAGAGAGAAGCACGAGCCCTGAAAGGTCTTCCCAGGCTGCCTAAGCCTGGGAATAGATCTCAGTGTGGGAACCCTTTTGGGTGTGCCTGACTCTGTATCTGTCTCTCTTGTGGAAGAAATAAATTAATTAATTAAAAAAAAACTCCTCCCCCCTTCCTGTTCGTCCATTTCCTCATTACAGAGAGATGCTCACCTGGACAGGCTCTGGGACAGGTTCTGGGACAGGCTCTGGGTCAGGCTCTGGGTCAGGCTCTGTGGCAGCAACGTAAATGGTGGTGCAGTGGTCATGCACTGGCAGGGGGTCAGGTTTCTTCTGAAGAGCCTACGAGAGAGGCAAAGAAAAGCAGATTAGCAGAGCAGAGGGTGAGATCCTGTCCAGCTCTCTTCAGGGAGAAGCACAAATTCTAGAAGCCTTGAGTTTGAAAACCTCTTGGAGTCTTTGCGTCCAACCTCCATAACCAGGTGGGAATTCTTCTCCAATCTCCCTGGAACTCGATTCTACCTGAACTCCCTGGTGACATCTTGGATCTGCAAACTCCTAAGGCAACCACATTCACTGCTCGCATTTCTCAGGTGTTCCACAGGTCTTCCTCACAGTGAATCGAAATTGGTGTTGTTTTTACAGGCGGACAGAAACTTAATAGACAATTGTTTGTCTCATTCATCACCTGCTCCATGTAGAGTTTGTTCCAGCCCACACTGCTGTTCCTGATATCCTTCACCCTAACACGCATCTTCTCATTCCCTAACAACCTCTCTACATGTTCAATACTGCTGTCGCTCAGTTTACAGATAAAGAAGCTAAAACTCAACAAGGTTACATTCAGTAGTCCCTTGGGATGCACAGAGCATGGTTCCCCAGCAGATATCAAAATCCATAGATACTTAAGTCCCTTACATAATGGCATAGTACTGGCATATAACCTACATATATTTTCCATATGCATAGCTTCACCAGTGCATTCTGCCAAATATTTAAAGGGAGAAGTAAGATCAATTCTACCCACACATTTCTGATGAGAAACAAAAGAAATACAGGTTGGAGTTGGTTGGTTGAACCATGACCCTCACCCCTCAAAGATAGATACTTCCAGAACCTCAGAATGACTGTATTCGGAATAAAGGTCTTCTCAGATGTAATTAAGGGAAAGAATTCAATAAGAGGTCACTGTGGATTATGGTGGTTCCTACATCCAGTGCTGAGTGATCTTGTGAAAAATAGGAAAGAAAATAGAGGCACACAGAGGGGAAAGCCATGCGAAGACGGAGGCAGAGATGCAGTTATGAGGCTACACGCCCACCCTCACCAAAGGTTGCCTGGAGCCATCAGGTGCTGAACGAGGCACAAAGCATCCTCCCCAGAGCCTTCAGTGGAAGCATGGCCCCACCAGCATGACATTTGGTTTTGTACTTTTGGTCTCCAGAACCATTAGAATGAATTTCTGTTGTTTTAAACCAAGTTTGTAGTAATTCTTTATGAAATTTCTTGGAAATGAACATAAGCCCCAACCCATTAGGTGAGGTCGGCATCATCTTGGTATGAAAACCTTGCAGAGGTGTTATAAGAAGGGAGGATTACAGGCCAACTTCACTCAGAAACATAAGTACAAAAAAGGAAAAAAAAGCTTAATAAAATATTAGTAAAAAAAAAATCCAGCATTTAAAAGGGACAAGACTAAATCGCTTCTATTCTTGGAATGCAAAGTTCGTTTAACTTTTGCCAATCAGTGTAGTTCACTGTAGCAGCTGATAAAAGGGAACAAAACAAAAACCAAAAACATGGGACCAGCAGTTGGCATAACGGCTATGTCTCTGAACTCCCATGTAATTGACCGCGGTTTGAGCCCTGGACCTGGTGGCTTAAATTCACGCCAGGTGCAAGTGCGTGCGTGCCCAAGATCCCTAGAGGAGAATGGAGGAGAAGGAATTGCAGCGTGGCCATCCCCCGGGGGGTGATTTTTCACTTTCTGTCTCTCTCTGTCTTTTTGGTGAGCGCACGTGCCCTATCACAAACAAACAAACAAAACCCCCCCCAAACAAAGACCAGTTGATTATCTCAACAAGTGCACAAAGAGTGTTGATATAATTCAACATTAATCATGATAAAATTCAACATCAACTTAGGATAAACTGTCTTGGCAAATCAGGAATAGAGGATGATATTCTTTTTTTTTTCTTTAAATTAATTTTTTTACATTAATTCACTATACATCATTACAGCATACAAAATGAATTTTTCCATCCAAAATACACTGTATATTGGCTCAATCAAGCACATCGACATACATGTTATCAACGAATAATTTTCCACTTGTTATGTCTTGTATATTTTGCTTTTTTTTTTTTTTGCCATCCTTGATTCCCTATCCCTCACCCTCTGCCCTGTCCAATACTCCTCCCACATTGTCTCTGGTATCCATGGTTGCTTTCTATGCCTTTCCCCTCCATTTAATTGATTTGCTAATCAACTAAATTTGTCTAAATATTTGTAAGAGCAAGTGCAGCTGATATATACATATACATGAACCCAAGTCTGACGTTAGGCATAAACCTCAGTGAGTAGAATGAACATACTATAAAGTAGTACCTAGCTGGGGCTATATAGCTTACTGTGGTCATAAAATATGCATTTTTAAAAAATTTTTGATAACAGTTTTAGTGTTTCTTTTTTCTCCTGAAATTTTTTTTATTAATTTACATTCATTCCCTAAGCATCATCACAACATACTAAATGTGGTTTCCCATCTAGGATAAACTGCATAATGGCTTAATCATGCATGTTAGGATGATATTTTTAATGTGATGAAAAAGATACTACAAAAATCTTTATCAAAAACCATACTTAATGGTAAGACATTGAAAACATTTCTGTTTGGTATAGAAATATTACAGGGGTGCCACTACTACCATTTTTATTCACTATTATATAAGAGTTCTCATCCAATAAAATGGGGCAAGGAAAAGCAAGAGAAGTTATGCAAATTGTAAATGAAGAAATAAAACTAATTTTTTTTACCAGCAATACAATTGTGAGCAGAGAAATCTGAATTATCTATAGATAAATGACTAGAACTAATAAATGAGTTTAGCAATATTGCAGGTATAAGGTAAATATCTAAAATTAATTGTTTTTCTATATGTCAGTAATTAATAGCTAAAAATCATTTATTTATTCTTTTTAAGAGAGAGATTCTCACTATAGGGTATGTGTGCTGCCCAGAGAGACACACAGAAAGCAAGAAATCACCCCCTCCAGGGGTGATTGGCTACGCCTTGATCCATTCTCTTCCATTCTCCTCCTGGATTTTGGGCATGCGTGTACACGTACTCAGCATGAGTTTCAAGCCTCTGGGTCTGGGACTCGAACCACAGAAGGCCATATGGGAGTTCATCATCTTAACCATCATGCTACCTGCTGGCCCCTGAAAACTAAATTTTTAAAAAAGTTAACAATGGAATCAGTCAATGGCATGGTGGTTAAGGCAGCTGGATCCCACATGGTTGACAGCACAATTTGAGTCCTGGACCTGGCAGTTTGTAAAACACCAGGTGCATGTGCATGCATGCCCAAAATCCTGAAAGAAGATATAGAAGAGAATAGATTGTAACTTGACCATCCTTTCTAAGGGGTGCTTTCTCACTTTTTCTCCCCCTCTCTGTCTCCCTCCAGCAATCGATCCCACATGCCCTTTAGCAAATTAAAAGATAACAATGATAGTATATCAAAGTATTAAATGCCAAGTAATAAATTATAAAAGATGTACAAGTTCTCTTATGCAAAAAAAAAAAAAAGCCTTCCAGAACATTATTTAGAGAAATTAAAGAAAATCTGAATTAGGAAAGAATATATGTATATATGTATATATACACACACATACATATATATATATACTGAATTGAAAGACTCAATGCTGTAAAGATATGTGTTCTTGTCAAATTGATCAGTGCAGTCTTAATTAAAATTCCAGCACAGGGACCAGAAGATGGCGTAATGGCTACGTTGCCGGACTCCATGTAGTTGACCGCAGTTCAAATCCTGGACCTGGTGGCTTAAACTCACACCAGGTGCGTGTGCATGCATGCCCAAGATCCCGAGAAGAGAATGGAGGAGAAGAGATTGCGGCATGGCCAACCCCCTAGGGGGTGATTTCTTGCTTTCGTCTCTCTGTCCCTATCTGTCATTCTGGTGAGCACATGTGCCCTATAGCAAAAAGCCTCTCAAAAAAAAAAAAAATCGGCACAATTTGGAGGGATTTGACAAACAGATTCTAAAATATAAACATGCAAAGGACCAAAATGGCCATAAATTCTTGAAAAAAAAAAAAGAGCCAAGGGAAGATTCCTTTTATCAGATATAAAAATGTATAATTAATCTGTAATCAAGACAGTGTGGCACTGGTGAAGGTACAAACAAATAGCTCACTGGAGCAGTGCAGAGGACACCAAATCAGGCCTTCACAGAGATGGACCCTTGATTTATGATAAGGATGACAGGAGTGTGGGCAAGGACAATCTTTTCAATAAATGCTCAATAGGATTCTCGTAAGAAAAAACTGAAACTTGATCCCTCTCACACCATACTGTAAAAGTCATTTTTAAGTATATAACATGTAAATGTGATAAACCACACAGCTTTTAGAAAATGATAAAAGAGTACTTTCATTCCTTAGGAATAAAAAAAGATTTCTCAGACAGGACTCAAAAAGCGTTAGTGATAAAGGAAGATTACCAAATTTCTGTATGTTAAAATTATAAACTTCTACTTATCAGTAGATATGTCTTTTTTAAAGAATTATTTTATTGAAATTGATTTATTTATTTATTGTAATTTGACCAGAGAGGGACAGAAAAAGAGGGAAAGTGAGAAAAAGCAAGCTGCCAGGTCTGGGATTCAAACAACAGTTGGCCATGTGGGAGTTCAGTGCTCTTAACTACCATGCCACCTGCCTGTCTCAATATTTCTGAGAAATACCTTCGCCCACAGTTGGGTGAAGGTATTTGCTACACATATAACCGCCAAAGAGTTCATATGCAAAATATATGAAAAGTTTACACTCGGCTGTAAAAAAGCCTGACGCTCAAAGGTAAATGAGCAAGACAGGATTTTAATATGGCCAATATTCATATGAAAAGCTATTCAACTTCCTTAATAACTAGAGAGATGTAAAATAAAACCATAATAAGACACATCCAACAGTATGGATAAAATAGAAAAGAGTGGGGATACTGAGTTACAGTAAGAATATGTGGCAATTGAAACTCATCTGGAACTGACAGAAAAGTCCATTTGTACACCCACTTTGAAAATGGTGAGGCTTTATCTCATCAATTTGAGGATACTCTGTGGTTCAGCATTCTGTTTTCAGGTATGTGTCCAACATACATGCATACATTGATCTACTGAAGCAGTGCATATCAATGTTCATAGATAAACTTGTCATACTGGCCTTAAACTGGAAATAACCCAAATGCCCATCAATAGTCAACTGGAAAAATAAGCTCTGATATATTTCTACCCTGATATTCTATAAAGCAATGAATATGAATGTATTCTAAGTTTCAAGACATGTATGAATCTCATAAAGGTAATATTGAATAAAAGAAACCAAATACAAGAGAGCAGCCACAGAGGTGCAGCCATAATGCCACACTCCATAATGCTGAAACCATGTGTGAGAGTCCTGGGTTTGTGTCCTGAGGTCTCCCTGTGCATTCTGACTAGCTGAGGCTGGGGGTGGCTCATGGTGTGAAGACCTATTGACGTTAACCTCTACTTAGAAAAAGAATAAGTAAACAAATTTAAAAAAAAGAAAGAAAGAGACTAGACCTCTTTTTCCAAAGAAGAAAAACAATAAAGGAGTCCATTCTATAATGTTCAAAAGAAAAAAAGAAGAAAGGAAGAAATACAAGCTACATTTCTGGGGTCGAGATCCTGGTTATCCTGAAGAGAGGGAGGTGGCACAGGAGATCTTTCAGAGGTTCTGGCAATGTTCTGTTCCTTGATCTGAGTGGCAGTCATATAGTATAAGAAAATTCGATACTAAAAGATGTAAATTCTCCTCAACTTTGTAGATTCAATGCAATTCTAACAAGATTTTTTTTTCTTTTGTGGTATTCAAGAAGTTGATTTTAAAATGAGAGTACAAAGAAACAAGAATAGCCAAAATCTCCTGAAGAGAAACAAGATGAGAAGCCTGTTGCCTGTTCTACCTGCCATAGAGATGTATATTTAAGGGTAATTCACTGAGCCAGCATACACGCCATCCTTAACAGAAAAAAAAGAGGGCTTCTGCAGTGTGGATCAGAGTAGGCTGGAAAGACACCATGGTACAGATGAACCTGGGTGCCCAAACATGCAAATGTGAGGTTGGGGGGAGGGTTTTTCTTTCTTTCTTTCTTTCTTTCTTTTTTTCTTTTTTTTGAGAGGTTTCTCTATAGGGTGCATGCGCTTGCCAGCCAGACAGGGACAGAGAGACAGAAAGTGAGAAATCACCCCCCAAGGGGGATGGCCACACCACAATCCCTTCTCCTCCATTCTCCTCTCAGGATCTTGGGCACGCGCGCTCGGCGTGAGTTTTAAGCCACCGGGTCTGGAACGCGAACCGTGGTCGACTACGTGGGAGTCCAGCAACATAGCCATTACCCTAAGTGCTGGTCCCAAGGGAGGGAGGGTTTTTCTTAGGACTCTGATATATTTAAATTAGGTTTGGTTCTCAAGGGAAAGGTGATTGTGTAATAACCCTCCTGGTCACTAGGGGCCAGTAGAAATAAGAACTTTGTTCATGAGCACATCCCCTGGTTCTCAGAATTGTATTTATTGTCATCTGATACAATGTTCCAGGGACTTATCAAAGCTGTCTTTATCTTCACATCCTTTACTCCAGAATTCACCTCCCCTAGCCAGCCCAAATGGCTGAATTCTGGCCTATACATCACTTAGAATCTCCTTCATGTCTGAAAGACAATGCTATCTCCATATTAAGCACAACCCTTTTGCTTCCCTGTCTCTTACTTTTAGCATTCCTGTGCTCGACTTTATCATGCCTCCAATGGTTTCATCACTCTTCTCCGTCTTGGTCCAATGGTCACTCACTCCGTCACAGTTTTGTTTTCTTCCACCTCTAGTCTGCATACTTGGTTCTATCTCTTCCACCACACTGTAGCCAGAATTCTCAAGATATTCCCTTCCTTGGGACCAGCAGTTAGCGTAATGGCTATGTTGCTGAACTCCCATGTAGTTGACAGCGGTTCAAGTCTCGGACCCGGTGGCTTAAACTCACACCGGGCACGTGTACGTGCATGACCAAGATCCCGAGAGGAGAATAGAGGAGCAGGGATTGCGGTGTGGCCATCCCCCCCCCCGGGGGGGGGGGATTTCTTGCTTTCTTTCTCTCTGTCTCTGTCTGTCTGGCAAGCGCATGTGCCCTATAGCAAAAACCTCTCAAAAAAAATAATAATACATTTTGCTCAATATTCGTGTTCTATTCTAAGCTCTCAACATGGAGACATTCCTCCTTTTCCCCATATTATCTTTAGGCACATGAAAACACTCTGTATTTGGACCCAACAATTCCCTTTTCACTCTTAATTGATGGAAATCTTAGTCTAGTTATCTTTTTTGAGACTTTACCATCCAGTTCTATCAATTTACTATGTATATGACACTGGAAACATGAATCACTCCTTTCTACTTGACATGTAATTATCTCCACAAAATTATCAACGGTGTTTCAGTTGCACAGTAGCTCCTCTCTAAGTGTGTTGGAGCTCTGGAATTAGGAGCAACAAGTGAAAAGCATAGCAAGTAGATCAAAGCCTTCTTTTCTTTCTTCTTTTTTTTTATATTTTTTTTCACTTTGTGACCTATTAAGGATCTTTTCTTTTCTTTTTTTAAGAATTATTTTTGGGGCCAGCAGATAGTGTAGTGGTTAAGGCACTGGACTCCCACATGGTTGACCACAGTTCAAGTCCCAGATTCAGAAGCTCAAAACTCACTGTGTGTGTGTGTGTGTGTGTGTGTGTGTGTGTGTGTGTGAGTGTGCTCAAATCCCAACAACAGGGAAAGAAGGCAGCGAAGGGATTGCAGTACCACCAGGTCCCCTTGGGTGGGGTTGGCGCTTCTGCCTCTCTCTGGTGAGGACTCACGGTGAGGGTGCAGGATACAAGGTTAATATACCTCAGTCAGTTGATCTCTTATATACCTGCAATTAACAATTGAAACTTGAAATAAAGAGCAAAAAATACCATTTGTAATAAGGCCAAAACCATGAAATAGGTATAAATTTCATAAAATATGTGCAGGACT
>NW_006206042.1:455042-517669 GCF_000334495.1 Tupaia belangeri chinensis | reverse complement strand
TGGCCCTCCCCCCCCCCGGGGGGGGGTGATTTATCACTTTCTGTCTCTCTGTTTCTCTGTCTCTCTGGCGAGTATACACGCCCTACAGCAGAACCCTCACACACACACACACACACACACACACACACACACACAAAATAAAAGATATTCCCTTCCTTGTCGCTTTCACACTTTGCAAACACCTAAACTTGGATCGGGCTAACATAGCACATAGTAGTTTTTATAGACCTTCCCCTGTCTTTCCCCTAGATTGAACCCTTTTCCCTAGAGGAGGAGACTCCTGGAACACAGGGCTGTAAGGGATCATATATTATGTGTTCCAGCTTCGTACTGTTTTTGCTATGAAGAAACAGATGGCAAGAAGATTACCCAGTGTATCCCACGAATACTAAATAATTCCACCCGACTGGGAACTTAGGTAACCTTTAGGTTTCTGCTTCCTTAGTTTCCTCTGCTCTAGAATCCATGCAGAACCATGGATATCAGACATGCAAGGTGGACTGGCTGGGAATCCTTTGGGAAACATGACAGGTCTGCCCCAAAGAAAGTTTAGAACTTACTCCTGAGGTCTGGACTTGGGCGTAGATAGTGAAGCTCTTTGTTTCCATTGGTGGTTGGCAATGGTCTGCTTTACCTGGAGAAAAGAAACCGTAAGATTATCTCTCTCTGGTCCTCAACACGAACTCCCTGATTAGACCTGGCTGATCTTTACTCCCCATAGCCTACTCACTTCCCCCATGAGTCCACAGAGATGAAACACTGTCATTTGACATTGGGTTAGTTCTTTTACCTTTAGGCCTCTTTCTCTATCTATAAAGTGGGATTTGAAATATCTTTCTCATGGACTCTTGTGATAACTAAATGAGATATTGTAAGATGTTTAGAATAGCGTCTGGCACACAGCAAAAATCCAGTATGTGTTAGGTATTATTCTAATCAGTTACTTTATTCTCTATTATTTGATGTACAGATCTGGTCTCCTAATATGGTTAATTATACCTCTTGAATTCCACAGCTTGATAGCGCGATTCTGCACTCACAGCTTTCTCACCTCCCATTTCTGGGAGACCGGGTGTGTATGCAGGTGTGCAGGTGTGATGATTATCTGAGGCCATTTAGAAACTAAAGCTACAAAGCTACAGTGTCATTCTATTGTTTACCATCTGGAAATTTTGCTCAGGGCTCAGAGTGTGGAAATTATTATGCTGAAGAACATTTTACTTTTTAGCTTTTTTTTTTAATTTTTTTTTATTTTTAGGTTTTTGCCATAGGTGTGTGTGCTGACTGGGGAGAAACAGAGAGAGAAGAGACAGTGAGAAGGAAACTGAGAAATCACCTCCCAGGGGATGTCCACGCTACAATAATCCCTTTTCCTCCATTTTCCTCCTGGAATTTTGGGCACAAATGCATATGCACCTGGCATGATTTTCAAGCCACCAGGTCCAGGACATGAGGGAGTCCAGCGCCTTAACCACCATGCCACCTGCTAGCCCCTTAGCTGGACTTCTAAAGTTTTATTTTTTTAAGTTACAAGAGCAATACATTGTCATTGAAAAAATTAAAATAATCTAGATATTCTTAAAGTAAAAATATAGCCACCTCTCCCCAGTAATCAACCCAACTTAATTTCTAAAAGTGGCCATATTTTAAAGTTTGATGCACATCTTTCTAGACCAGCTCTGTACAACAGAAGTTTCTAAGGAAAGAAATGTCCCATCTGCAGTCTGATACAGATACAAGCCACAGCTAGCTATTGAGCTCTTGACTTGTAACAGAAGAACTAAACTTTAAATTTTATTTAATTCGAATTAATTTAAATGTGGCTAGCGATTACCATATTGGACAGTGCATTTCTGGACATTTGCTACACTTACAGATATTTTCTTTTTCACCAATGGCATCATTCTACATACACTTCTCTATAACTTGACATTTTCACTTAAATTGTGTTGATGACATTTTTTTCTGCTAGAACAATGGGTCTGGCACTAGTACAATGGGTCTGGCTCTAATGTCTGATACTGCATGGTATCCTTCACACACATCATGCAGTGGGGAATGGTGGGAAGGTAACAGATGGAAGCATGGAATTCCCACTAAGGGATCGATGAAAAGTCTAGACAGAGGCAATGGAGGCTTGACCCAGAGGAAATCACTCAGCCTCAAGGATAGACTTAATCAAACACCAATTAATTTATCCTCTTTAAAAAAACTGGAAGCCTGTTTCTAAGAGAATAGCATTTAGGAGAACTATTTTTGTCTGGAAGGGAAAGTCCTAGTAAGTGGTGACCACAGAGGAACGTGCTGCATTTCCTCTTGAGGAGGAAATGATGGGCGGTCATTGGGGGAGTTCAAGGAATTCAAGGAAAGGCAATGTGTGATTTTCTTGTGTGCGTGTGGGCATGGCGAGCCCAGTGGTTCCGACTTCACTTTTTTGGTCAGGGTTGATCCTGACTGAAGAGGCTGTGTGTGTGAGGTGTGTGTGTGTGTGTGTGTGTGTGTGTGTGTAAGTAAAATGGAGGTTGATCAGTAGTTGGAGGTAGCAGAGGGGGTACAAGTTAGTTCTAGGTAGCATGCATTTTTGGCTCATATCCACAAGTATCTACATGGGAGTCGTGCCTGCTAAGTGGTCCAGATGCTATAGAGGATGCAAATAGAATAGGGAACAGACTCCAGTCCTCAGGGACTTTCAGTCTTGCAAGATAGGCTGAAATTTAGAATGAAGGGAACAGGGCTAAATGTGTAGACAGAGCGAAAAAGTGAAGCTGGCTGTTGCTGCTCAAAAAGACCACCGAACCAGCCCCACTGTGGTGGCCCAGCAGTATCGCAACGCTGTGCAGTGCTGGAAGCCCAGCAGAAGGTGAGGTTCAGTTCCTGGGCTGATGTGCACGCGTCAGGCATGCACACATGTGCCCGTAATCCTGGCTGGCTGAGAAAGGATTGGGGGATTGCAGCATGGGGGTGCTTGTATGCATACGTGTGTGCATCTCTCTTTCTGACTCTCCCTCTCTCTCATGAAAGAAAACAATTGAAAACCAAACCAAACCAAAAAAAAAAAAAAACCACTGGACCACAAAAATTTAGTCTCAGAATATTTTCCCCCCGTGCAAGAACAGATTTTTCAGGAGCCAATTCACCTTGGCTCAAAGTCAGCAAGGTCTTAGGGTTTAATGAAAAAGGTCTTGGCCTTAGAATTTGGGCATCTATTAATACATTCTAGCCATTATTATCTATGTAGCACTGGACAAATCATGTCCTCTCGCTGGGTCTCTTCTCTTACCATCACTGTAAAATGAGGGTGTAAGCTGTCTAATGCCTTTTTCAGCTTTTACTTGAAGCAGAAAGCTGGCTTATGTTACTACCAGTTCAAGTGAGGCTGGCTGTCGTTGCTCTAGGTTGTTTCCAGATGCTTCTAGTGCCCCCTTCTGGCCATCGGATTTAAACACTGATGTTTTAACTCACCCTACAGTGAGAGGTCTGTCTATGTATGTATGTCTGAATGCATGTCTGAATCATCTTCTCATCCACGAACGCCACTGTGCTCAGTGCTTTCTGTGTGCTCACTCACTAATCCCACGGCAATACCCTCACTTTGCAGGTGAGTTCAGTCATGTGCGCTCACACAGCTTGTCAGTGACAACGTCTGTGTTTAAACGTACACCTGTCTATTGTCAAAGCCCATGTGCTTTTTTGCTTGCTTGTTTCATTTTGTTGTAGGGCACGTGCACTCGCTAGAGCGAGAGAGAGAGAGAGAGAGAGGGGAAGTAAGAAATCAGCCCCAGGGTGGCTGACCACACTGTAATTTCTTCTCCACCATTCTCCACTCAGAATTTTGGGCATGCACGCACACCTGGCCACTGGGTCTGGGACTTGAACTGCAGAGTCAGCCATATGGGATCCACTGCCTTAACCTACGTGCCACCACCTACTGGTCCCCAAAGCCCATACTCTTAATCAGTGTATTCTCCTGGACACAAAATCGCCAGTCAGTTTGAAAATGTTCAGAAGTAGGCCATATTCTAGGGGCCAGCAGGTGGCATGGTGGTTGAGGGCACTGGATTCCCACATGGCTGACTGCAGTTCAAGTCCAGGACCTGGTGGCTTGCTTTCTCACTTTGCCTCTCTCTCTCTCTCTTTTTCCCTCTCCCTCTCTGGTCAAATACAAATAAATAAGTAAAGTTAAATAATTATTTTTTATAAAAAGAAATAGGCCATATTCCAAGAACTGCCAACAGAATCTCTTGAACAAAATTAGCAACTAAATAAAGATTTTGCCACAGGTTCAAGGCAGAGTTTTGTGTGTTATGGACTTAGAAGGAATTAATGGTGACTGGAGATGAGGGTGGGTATGTGTGCTGGGGAAGGTAGAGGGCGCACTTTCCCTCCGGAGCACAGTCACGTGTCGAGCAGAATGTAGTTGGGGAACTAGTATGGGCTAGGATTCCAACATCTTTGCTAACTAGATTCATGGGCTAATCTCATTTCTCATGTCTGATATCTCACCATTGCCTTATGATTTCAGTTCTCAACATAATTTCTTTCTGAATCAGCCACCCCTCCTAGTTATGATGGAGGAAATGAGAAGACAGTAGGCAGCTGTGCGATGATCTAGACCTTTTTTTCTATAGTTTTTTTTTTTTTTTCAAAACCAACATCAGAATGCTAAGGTAAGGACTTCTCTAAGAAAGCTGCATGTGAATAAGCCTTGTCTACTTGAGAGTCAGATCGGCCATTGGCTTGGTCCGTGGACCAAGTCCTCTCCCAAGACCAGCCAGAACATCTGTCCTGGTCTTGGGGCAGGACATTCCAAGTCCCACATGGTTCAGTGGCAGTCAGCGTGGCGGTGGGGACCAAGGTGTCTGGAGATACTGAATCACAAGACAATTTAGAGGAGAAGCCAGGAGATATCACTTCTAGAAACTAAAATTGCAGGGGCATAATTAGGCCTTAATGACTTCAGTCTACTCTGGGTGGCTTTTTGAACAAAACTCAAGACTTTTCTACTTTCTAGTACTATTGAGTACTATTAAGCCTCTTGTCTGAACCCCTTACGCATCTTATATAGATCTTGACTATGACGTTAGTCATACTGTGCTGAAATCATCAGCCCAGTGGCTCCATGCATCCCCATAGCTTAGTCTAGGTGTCAAGACATGCTGAATTGGATTGAGTTGTGCAAGGCCTGGGGGTACGTTTACGTAGTGTTTGGCAAAGGTGATCCCTGCAGAAAGCCATCGCACACAGAGGAAGTCTGTGCTTGTGAGAAGAGGTCCCTTGCTTACTACAGAGCATCTGCTAAGAATCTCTTTATTGTCAGACACCTACCTCTTCTTCTCAACAGTAGTTTCGCCACTTGGAGAATAATGACGACACCAGCGACACCCCCTAAAAGCAGCCCAGCATACAGGCCCCACTGTGTCGATACTGGAAAAAAAGACAAAGGGCAATCTCAAAAGTACTGTGAGTTTAACAACATTGAGAAGTGGGAAGACTGAGCTTCTTGTTCTAGTTCTACATTTCTGTCCCATGGGAGACATTTGGGTTCATGGTTTTAGAGACCGGCTGTAGAAGACTTCTCTATCTGTTTCCTTATTCTAATTTCTCTCACTGTATTTGACTTTTATATTCCTAATTTCCATACATATTTTTTCCCATTTAAATGCTTTATTTTCATTGCAACTACCATATGTCTAAAATTACACTTATCTTCATCTATCCTAAGTCAATCTTTCTGCCCAGTTTCTCTATTTTTAAATTTCTAGCATATCCTGTATCCTTTTCGGGTAAAAAGAAAATGATAGTGCCATGTGCTGTCCTCCTACCATCACGCCATTCTCATGAGACACCGGGCGGAAGGAAGAACTACTTTTGCTTTTTAAAAATAAACATAATAGTGCTATTATCACCCTTCCATGCAAATAACTGTGTAGAATGCAGTGGACCTGAGCGGAAAGAAAAGCATGTTGTTTTTCCTCTTGATCATGCTCATGTTTAAAATTAGCCCTAGAGTACCAATCATCTAGGCTCAAAGTCAGAGAAACAATTTTCAACTTTCTGTCTTTTATCCACTTTACCAAGCCCTCTTGAACCAGGAGCAACACTTTAAAAACAATGAATGAGAGTTATTGCCCAGTCAATAAGATCTTTAGCGTAATACATTTAGACAATCATGAAACACTTTCAATAAGTAGATGGCTTTTGAAGTATATCACGTGTATTAGTGTATTTAATCCTCACAACAATCCTACCAGCTAGGTGTACATGCATGGGTAAGGGAGCAGGCATGGAAAACTTCAGAAACCAGAGCTTGGTCTAGGAACAGAAAAACAGACTTCCTGGGGAGTCAGAGAGACACGGACTTGAGAAGAGTCCTACCGACATAAATGAACAGTGGGGCCAACCTGAAGCACTAGAATTCTAAGTAAATGATAGCACTAAGGTTCTAAATAGTGGACATTTGTGTTGGTTCCATATCTTAGCAGTTGTAAATAATGCCACAATAAACATAGATGTATAGGAGCAAGAAAAATGGTTATGGATATTGGAGTTAGCATGGAAAGAGGGTGAAAGAAGAGGGAGAGTGTGAGGAAAGAAATTAAGGGGGAAAATAGAGAGACAAGGCATTTATGGGATACAGAAATGGATAGTTATCTGTTGATGATAATGTGTACAGTATCCTCAACTGGACTGGTGTGAAGGATATTCACGTTGGGTTAATTCAGTTTACAAGCTAAGTGATGTATAGTGATTGAATATATAAAAGAAAAAAAAGAGAAAAATACAAAAAAGAAAAAAGATTCTAAATAGTGTAATGCCAGGTGTTAACATGAATATATGAGGGTAACTCATATATTGATGTTGGGTGCTCCTCCACCCGACACATCCCCACTCCTGGCCCTGTGCTCTAGCCCACACCCTCCTTCTTGCTCTGTTTTCAGCTGTCCTGCCTAGCCTCATGTTTAGGCCACTTGCTACTATTCGGGTAATGGATTTTTCCCCCCAGAGTCGCAGGTTCTGGAAGCTTGGTCCTTAGTGTAATGGCTTGAGGAGGCAGTCAGACTTTTAAGGAGTAAGGCCTAAGGGGAGGTCACCATCTAATTAGCTGGGGGTATGTGTAGGAAGAAGTAGGAAGAAGTAGGAAATTCTGTTTCCTTTTTCTTTGCACGTGCCCATCTCTCTCCTTGGTTGGCTGGTTGTGTGTTTCCCATGCAGGTGACAACCCCAGTACCTTTAGGATTTCCAGCCACCAGAATCACGAGGCAAACAAACCTGTATTCTTTGAAAATTGCCCAGTATCAGGTATTTCTGTTTAGCAACAGAGGAGTAGATTAATATACCACTAATACTTCCTTTATGTCACCTTTCCTGACCATCCCAGCTCCCAATTCCCTTTTCCTTGGAATCCCACAGCACTTGTGGTCTAGACCACATTTCTCAGAACTTGAGTTTGGAGACATTGTCTCTGCAATGGAGATCATTTTTAGTGATGGTATTTGGAGCCAGACAGAGAGATTCAAATTCTGGGTCTACTACTTGATAGCTCTGTAACCTCAGACAGACTACTCATATCCTTTGGGATATGAGCTGTAAAATGAGATAAATATATTCCGGTCGTAGAGTGGTCAGTTCAGTCATGTGTGGAAAATGCCCAGAGCAATGCCTAGACTACATCATGGAATCAATAAATATCAGCTCCTTCCACTAGCCTCAATTCCCCAACAGCTGATAGACTCTAGGGAGCCAGAGACCATCTCTGACACTTACTTTGCAGTTCCCATAGTATTTGGCAAATAGTAGGTCCTCACTAAAAAGCAAAAGATGGGTTGGCTTAAGTCCGAAGGCATCTCTTCACTGGTGTCCAGAGATGCTTCAGCCCCATCCTGTCCTTTGCTGGTAACTTAGTTTCCTGATTTGGGTAACAAGCTCCAGTCTGTTTACACTTGGTGCTCATCCATTAGCACTCTTCCATATAAATATTATGTTATTTACATGAAGACTAAGTATCAGAGGCTCTATGTCCTCAGGAATTGTGATAAATACGTATAAAACATTACTTTTCCAGCTTGTGGGGTCAGGTTGCCCATGATTTTTATAATTTCTAGGAATAATTTCCCCACTGTTCTCTAAGTCGTTGCTCCTTTTGCCCCACTTGCTCTGTTCTGGGCTGTCTTTGGTGAAAAGTTAGTCCTTTCATCAATCTCTAAGCACAAAACAAAACAAAAACCCCAGACTGAGAATGTCGTGGTATTAAATCCTCCAATGAAGATCGAAGGGTTAACTGGGGAGGATTTCATTGCAAACAAGGCAGCTCTCACCATCTGAGACTCAAATCCTTTCTTCCTCTCCCTATTTCTGAAAAAGCAACACTTTCCCTTTCTAGAACTATCCAACCCACGCCCTGATTCCTTGGGGTAGAGGGGTACTTACTTCCTGCCTTCTGCTTGGCATTGGATAAGTTGTTATCCTAAACAAATACTGTTCATTCCCAAGGAGGAAGTCTAGTAGCAGTTTCAATTTAGTAAGCTGTAGAAGTTCTACCTAGATTGTAAATTCTCTGAAGATGGTGTCTTTCTCTTGTTCTTTGTCTTCATCCCCTGTTCTACTGAGTACAGTGGAGGACAGGGGACACTCAATATACACTGGATGAACTAAGCTAAATTAGAGGCCGTAAGAATGGGTCTAGTACAAGACTGTCAGGTACCCTTTGGTTAAGAATGATCAAAGTGTGGAGCCAAGTGGTGGTGTGGTGGTCACCCACCTGGACCCATGTGAGAAAGGAACTGAGTTTCCATTCTGGGACTCCCTGAGCGCATGAGAGGAACATATGCATGCCTGTGATCTGGCCCAGCTGAGACTGGAGGTGGATGGTGACTTGATCTTGCTGGGGGTGATTCTCTTGCTGTATTTATTTATAAATAAATAAACAAACTTCTTCTTTTATTTTTCTTAGAAAAAAAGAATGATCGGGACCAGTAGTAAGCATAATGGCTATGTCGCTGGATTCCCATGTAGTTGACTGTGGTTCGAGTCCCAGACCCGGAGGCTTAAACTCGCGCCAGGCACGTTTGCATGCATGCCCAAGATCCCAAGAGGAGAATGGAGGAGAAGGGATTGAGGCGTGGCCATCCCCCCGGGGGGTGATTTCTCACTTTCTGTCTCTCTGTCTCTCTCTGTCTGGCCAGTGCACGCACCTATAGCAAAAACCCCTCCAAGAAAAGAAAAAAAAAAAAAAAGAATGATCTACATGCATAAGATAAGGTCTCAGAAAAATGTAGGGTCACCTTCTGAATGGCCCAAGGCAGGAGTCAAGGGGAAGGAGCAATGACCTACTTGGCCAATGCTTCATAAAAACAAAATGGAGCCAGGAGCAAGATGTGTGTGTGTGTGTGTTTGTGTGCCCACGATACATCACCTGTGCTCCCATTTTCAAACCACCACTTCCTGTGGCAGAACCTCCAGCTCTTCCTCTTTTTGCCCAATCATGTAGTGAGGCCTGTTAAGAGGCTGATGCTCAGAAGTCAAAGTTTGTGCTGGGGTCCAGAGGCTCTGTTCTCCTTCATTCATGAAAAAACACTACCTGGACATTCTTGAGTCAAAGGTTTGTGACTTTTTTTTTTTTTTCCCCCTTGGAGTCTCTTAGTGGCAGCCAAGCAGGCTGGCTGAGAACTCCTGTTCTATTTACGAAGCATGCTTTGCATGAGTTTCTAGCCTATGTCCTCTCCTCTATTGGCTGCGATTGAAACATGACAACTCGGCACAAAGCCAAGCCTCCAAGGAAGAAGCCAGGAGACCTTTTTTTGTCTGTTGCCATAGAAACACAAAAGCTTCTCTCTCTTGCCTCTAGTCTCTAAATCTTAATTTTTAAGAAGTATAAAGAGGAAAACAAAAAAGAATCAGAGAATCAAGTGTAGTTCGCCCAGGAGATCTGAGATGCTAACGTAACGGTCTGAGTGGCGGATCTCTTTCCTGCCTTTCATGTGGTTCTGTCAGTGAGGCTGCCACCATAGCACACAGCTACTTGAAGTCAGTCATCTTCAAAAGACAACTACTTGATGGAGGTGGTTTCCACCCAGAATTGGGAGTGGGGGAGGGATGCTCATGAACCATATACTAATTTAAGGTCCAGGACCATCTGAGGAAAACTTTCTAGAGTTTACAACTTCCATACAAATTCCTTACACCTGCCTGTCCCTCGGAATTGTGCTGCAGTGGCTCTTGTGGGTGCCTCCCATTCCTTCATGGGAATACAGGTCTTTTCTAGGCTCCCAGTTAAGGACTGTATTTCTCAGCCTCCCTTGTAGCAGGTGTGACCATGAGACAAGGCTCAGCCCATGTGAGGTGGCCAGGTTTATTGTTCCACCCTTGTCAGGCTCACTGAATTGGGCAGACCACAGAGAGGAACTGTTCCATGCATGGAACACCTGGCACTTGGAAACAATGAGAACTTCCTGTTTGAGGAAATGGCCTCATTAAAATGAGATGGACTGGGATCAGCAGATGGTAATGGTTACGTCACTGGACTCCTTTATGATTGACCACAGGGCAAGTCCCAGACCCATTGGCTTGAAACTCGCACTGGGCGTGTGTGCGTGTGTGCTTAAAATCCCGAGAGGAGGCTGGAGGAGAGGGGATTGTAGCATGGTCATCTCCCCTGAGGGTGATTTCTCACTTTCTGTCTCTGTCTCTCCGGCGAGCACCCATGCCTTTTAGCAAAAATCTCTCTCTAAAAAACAGGGATGGACCAGCAGATAGCATGGAGGTTAAGGCAACCAAATCCCACAAGGCCTAGCACATAGTTTAAGTCTTGGACTCGGCGACTTGAAAGACATTCTAGGCATATGTATGCGTGTGCCCAAGATCCTAAGAGAAGAATGGAGAAGAAGGGGTTGCACCATGGCTATCCCCCAGGAGTGCTTTCTTATTTTCCCTATTTCTCTGTCTGTCTCTGTCTCTGTTAAGTGCATGTGTTCTATAGCAAAAAAAAAAAAAGAAAGAGAAGAAAAGAAAAAGTGTTGGGGAGCCTCGGGGCTCACTGGCAGGCGTCAACCTTTTCTTCCACCGAACTCACTCAGACATGCTAAGCCAGCTTTTTGCTAAACTACTGAGAAAGTTTCCCTTTTCGATATGAGCGTCTTTGGGGTTGAATTATTCAAGCTTTTGAAAATGATCCATACATGGATGGTAACTATTGATATTTCAGAATGCACTCGTTAGGGATGCCAGCACATCACACACTGCCCTATGATGACCACCTTCACGGGCTTCACACAGCCTCACCAGAGGATATTGAGGATTTCACTTTGTATGCCCTTGATAAAGGTCTCTTAAAAAAAAAAAGTCTACTTAATTAATGGTCACTAGTTTGACTCAAGCCATCTTCTGATGAATGACTGCAATAATGCCCATCCCACAGCAAGTGTCTCTTTATTCTGCCTCTTCCCTGACCCAATCTATTCTTTTTTTATTAAAGAATTATTTATTTATTTTAGTTTCATTTGACTAGACGAGACAGAGAGAGAGAGAAAGGGAAAGTGAGAATGCAAGCTGCCAGGTGAAGGACTTGAACCGCGGTCAACCATATGGGAATCCAGCGCCTTTAACCACCACGCCACCTGCCGACCCCACCAGAGTCTGTTCTTAGGCCACTGAATTTTCTCTTTGTAACATGAAACTAATGGTGTTTCTCCTCCACCCAAAACTCTGTTGATTCCCATAATTTACAGGATGGTCTAGAACAATAATCAGTTATATCTGCTTTTCTTGTCTAGAATGTCTTCAACAGCTTCAATAATTTCTATCTATTCTTCAAAACCTAGTTTATGTAATTTCTTTGTTGTTTTTAGAGAGATTTTTGCTATAGGGCATATGTGCTTGCTGCAGAGACAGGAAGACAGAAAGCAAGAAATCACCCCCCCCCCCAGGGGGGGGAGGGCCCCATCCAACCCCTTTCTTCTCCTTTTGGGATTTTGGGTACATACACACACACACCCTGTGTGAGTTTTAAGTTGCTGAGTCCAGGACTCAAACTTCAGTCAACTACATGGGAGTCCAGTGATATAACCATTACACCATCTACTGGTCCCTATGTAATATCTTTTGTGATGCTCTCTCTGTTGCTCTGAGACAGTGGGATTCCCTACTCTTTATTACCTTGGACATATTTCTGGTTTGAACCTATCACACAATGTAATCTAGGGTAATTATTTATTTATAGAATTATCTCCTTTTTTAAAGACAACGATCATGTTCTATCTTTGTGTATTCAGCACTTAGTACACAGAACACAGAATTTAGTAAAACTTAAAATAAATGTTTTGTCGAAGTAAGCCCTGTGTTTTAAGAATTAACTATTTGTGTTGGTTAAGGACGCTGGACTCCCACATTGGCAACTACAGTTCAAGTCCCAGACCTGGCGGCTTGCTTTCTCACTTTCCTTCTCTCTCTCACATTCACTCTATCCCTCTCTGGTCAAATTAAAATAGGTAAATAAATAAATAAATAAATAAATAAATAAAGTTAAATAAAATAATTCTAAAAAAATTAAAAAAATAATGATTTGCAGGACTAGCAGATGGCGTAATGGCTACGTTACTGGACTCTCATGTGGTTGACCATGGTTCAAGTCCTGGACCTGGCTATTTAAAATTCACACCAGGCACATGTGCATGCATACCCAACATCCTGAGAGATGGAGAAGGGAAGGCCATGTGACCATCCATCCACTCATGTGACCATCCACCTCCGGCAAGTGTATGTACCCTATAGCAAAAAACTCTCTAAAAAAAAAGAATGAATGATTTGTAAGCACAAATCAGTGTACTCATAAAACTCTGTTTTAGTATTTAGGCTACTCTGAGTCCTGGGAAGAGCATGCTGCCAACCAACTGTGTGATCTGGTTCTGAGGGGTCTCTCCTTGTGTTATGATTTGAGCTTTATTTCTCTAAATGCATGTGTCGATGTCCTTAGAATATGACCTTATTTGGAGATAAGGTATTTACAGAAGTAATTAAGTTAAAACAAGGTCTTATGGTGTTATGAGCTGAACCATGTCCCCTCAGATTTTATTTGTTGAAGCCCTAGCTGCCATTACTTCAGAATGTGATTATTTTTGGAAATAAAGCCTTTAAAGAGATGGTTTAAAATTTCATCAAGATGGACCGTAATCCGGTGTGACTGTTTTTCTTATAAGAAGTGGAAATTTGGACTCAGAATATATGCAGTGGGAAGATAATATGAAAAGACATAGGGGAAGACAGCCATCTATAAGCCAAGGAGAGAAGCCTGGAACAAATCCTTATCTCACAGTCTTCAGAAGGAACCAGCCCTGCTCTCACCTTGACCTTGAACTTCTGGCCTCCAGAACTGTGAAGCAATACATTTTGATCATTCAAATCACTCAGTCTGCAGTGCTTTTTTACAATAGCCGTAGCAAACTACTAACCTTGGCAGGCCTTTATTAGTGATTCTGGTTGGTATGTACAAACTGCATTATAGGCTGTCAACTCTGGAAGGCTATCAAAACTCAGCTCATAACACAAGGAGAGATCCCTCCCAACCAGATCACTCAGCTGGTTGGCAGCATGCTCTTCCCAGCACTCCAGTTCATTCTTTCAAGGCTTTAATCATACAGATGATGAAACTGAAGCCCTAGAAGAAAACAGCTGCCTGCCGTTGGGTAATTCTCTTACTGACTGAGCCAAGGTCCTGACAGGACCATGTTTCTGCTGCTTCTTGTTCCTCCATCACAAGAACCTGCTTTACACTCAATAAATCTTTATTTATGCTATTTCATAAAGTTCATAGAAAAATGGAATTAATGTATGAGTTTATGTTTGGACCAAAATTTTGAAATCCATGCATAGTTTTTTCATAATATACATTTCTTATAAACATTTGAAGGCCCCTTGTACTTAGCCCTGTAAGTGGCTTAAATGGATAAGAACATTTTCGTATGTTTCCCTGCAATGTCTTGAGTGTAAGCTGTATAGCTTACCAAACTTTGGTATGCGTTAAATTCCCCAAACTTTACAGTCCATGTCTAAGTTTCACCTCTCTCTGACTTCCTTTTGACCTGCTATGGGACTCACTGTTCATTTCACAAAATGAGGCCCTTCACTCTACCCTATGTCTTATTATTGTGAATATGTTTTATATCTAATTTTGCAATGAACTTTTGAAGAGAAAAGATCACAACTCATACCTATTCCCAATTTCTTACAGCACAGGTGGTCAATAAATAGCTATTAGTGGTGTAGAGCTATCCCCCATTAGTGGAGCATGAACCTGGGTGTTAGAACCCACCACCTACACTCCCTCACCCAGCCATCTTTGCAGATTGGAGCAGGGTGAAGGCAGAGAACAAGGGTCACACCTTGGAGACTGGATTCTGAGTCTGGCTCCATCACTTCCCATTGGTTTCAACAGTAAACTGAGCGTAACCCTGGCAAGTATGGGAATGCACTTGATGAATGCACAATGTGGGAGCTGGATGGAGGTAGGTTGCAAACTATGGGGAAAATGCAAAGAGCAGTTACCAAGGTGAAGGCCATGGCTATGGAAGCAGTGCAATTGGCTCAGGTGAGGCCTGAGCCCAAACTCATTAGTGAGGCAGAGACCAGCAGATGGCATAGTGATTAAGTCACTGGACTCTCATGTAGTCCTGGTCCTGGAGGCTTAAACTCATGCTGGGTGTGTGTGTGTGTGTGCGTGTGCAAGCCTAAAATCCTGAGAGGAGAATGGAGAAGGGATTGTAGCATGGCCATTACCCCAGAGGATGATTTCTCACTTCCTGTCTCTCTGTTTCTCTCTCTTCCTCTGATGAGTACACATGCCCTACAGCATAAACCTCTCATTCTTAAAAAAACAAAACAAAATAAAACAGAACTCATTAGCGAGCAAAATCAGTCACCTGCACACTCACCTCGGCGTTGTGGCCTGCAATTGATCCAGGGGTTGAAGGACTGGGAGTGGTTGCTGATGGGATTGCTCACGGTGCAGGTGTAGTTATTGTCAGCGTGCTGGGGACCAAGGGTGAGGTGCAGAAGATGAGAGTTGTTGGCTGGGTTTAGAGGGTGAGTGGCTGCCTCCTCACTCCAGCTATAAGTCACATAGTCCCCCTTGTCCACCGTGCAGGCCAGCATCAGGCTGCAGGTCCGGTTCGTCTGAGTCTTGTTTAACACTTTAATCTCTGGAGTGGAGACCTGCTCTGTCAAGAGGGGGAGGAAGGGAGCCATCACTGAAATGAACCCCCTGCAATTCTCACTTCACCTTTTTGTTGGGACAAAGCACAGCTTAATGGCATTTTCCCCGCCTGAGGGGGTGACAGTGTGATTAACTTCTAGCGGGGACCTATTGCTTCACAGGACCCTCTCTCCTAACTACACCCCACAATAAAATAGAGAACAATGTTGTGTTCAGTCCCCTTCCACCAATACCATGCGGGCTCCCCTTGTCCTTCCTCATGCTCTTCATCTATGTGGTTCTCCTATATTCTATCAGTGGAATTCTCTGTCAGCTAACTCTCATGGCTGATTTTTTTTTATTTGTTTTTGGTTTTGTTTGCTAGAGGGCATGTGTGCTTGTCAGAGAGAGAGAGAGAGAAAGAGAGGGAGAGGAGAAAACACCCCCCCCACACACACACACACACACAAGGGAAATAGTGAAACCTATGCCAGGATGCAGGGCTTGGCATGTGAGTGGTGTGTGGGCTGAATTTCAACTCTCTTCATCCAACCCCTGCCCCACCCCTGCCTAGTGCAGACCCCTCTACACAAAAGTGTGTTCAGTATCCTCTTCCGTCACAGTCCCTTCTCCTCTATGTCTTCCTTTTTTCAGAATTTTGGGCATGCCCTCATACACTTATAGTCTGTTTCTCAAGCTTCCAGTTCTGGACTTGAACCATCTGATTAGTCTTGTGGGATCCAGCTGCCCTAACTAATAGGCCATGTGCTATCCCATGGATTTTAATTGGCTTAAAGTACTATTTCCTAGACATAAAAGTATAATGCTCTAGTGGTGGGATTTTATTGTGTGTGTGTGTGTAGCAAGTGTTTTTGTGTGTCCTTGGTAGGGACTGGTTCTTAATCATAGGCATAAGCTTCATCAATCTATATCACTCTAAAGCCTAAGGCAGGCAAAAGAAAAGGGAAAAGTCTTGTGTATTTAGCACGACTGTGGAACAAGCACAGTGCTAGAGTTTCACATTCATCATCTTTAGTCTTCTCAACAGTCATAACTCTAGTTATAATTATTTTCACTTTACAGATGAGAAACTGAGTCCCCAACAGACAGAATATCTTAGATAACATCATACAACCTCTAAGTGGCCAATGAATGGCCAAATGAACCTAGGTTCAATTCCAAAATCCAGCCTTTCTTTGACTTGAGAAGAATACTATGGTTGCAGGGACCACATTTTCCAAAGAAAGAGTTTGGTCATGAGATGTGACAAAGGCAATAAGCTTATAGCAACAAAAGGACAGATTGTATGACACAGACACATTTTGTAGAATGCCTGTTATGTGGCCTTAGTACTCATGGCAGCCATGACCCAGGGCCACCATTGGAATGGTCAGGCCTCCAGGCACTGACTGCTGGGAACTCTGAATGCCGTGCTCAAAGGAGAGGGACTGCTGGGATGAGGGAGGGGTGAGGAGAGTGTCATTGTCTATCCCCTAGAAAGTCACAGATTCAAGAAAGTGTTGGGTAGGTGGCGTTCCAATCCTGGGTATGTGCGTTCAAAAGAGGTCACTATTAAAGAGACTTGGGCTAGCCAGGTGGAGTGGTGCTTAAGGCAGGTGGATCCCAACGGCCAATGACACAGTTTGAGTTCTGGGTCTGGCAGCTTGTGAAATAGACCAGATGTGTGTGTCTGGGTGTGTGTGCCCAAAATCCCAAGAGGAGAACAGATGATAAAGGACTGCAAGTGGCTATCCTCTCTGTGGGGAGGGAGGTGCTTTCCCACTTTTCCTCTCTTCCTACCCCTAGCAAAACTAATAAATAAATATAAATAAATAAGTAAAGACTCAAAAATGAAGTGGCCCTGAATTCAAGTGGACTTGGACTCTAGGTTAAGCACTGTACTTCTCCAGCAAATAGGTGTAATCGTATGCCTGGGGCAGGGCTTGGCAAGTGAGTGGTGTGTGGGCTGAATTCTAGCTCTCTTCACCTCCTCCACCCTCCTCTGCCCACCCCTCGTGCTAGGAGTCATCTACACAAATGTGTGTTATCTCCTTCTGTGAAAGAGGTTGGGTTTGATCAGTGGTGTTCACACTTTTTAAAAATTTGATGGAACCAGCAGATGATAAAATGGCTACATCGCTGGACTCCCCCGTAGTTGACCACAGTTTTAGTGTGGACCGAGCGGCTTAAAACTCATGCTGGGCATGTGTGCATGCATGCTCAAAATCCTGAGAGGAGAATGGAGGAGAAAGGATTGCAGCATGGGCAACCTTCCTTGGGGCTGATTTCTCACTTTCTGTCTCTCTGTCTCTCCAGCAAGTACATGTGGCCTATAGTCAAAATTTCTCTAAAAAATTTTTAAAAAGAAAGAAACTTAAAAAATACATATATGTATGTATTTTTAAATAATTTTTTTTAAAAAATTGAATAAAAGGGGCTGGCAGGTGACATGGTGGTTAGGGGTGCTGGACTCCCACATGGCCAACCACAGTTCCAGTCCAAGACCTGGTGGTTTGCTTTCTCACTTTCTCTCTCTTTATTTCTCTCTCTGTCCCTCTCTGATTAAATTAAAAAATAAGTAAATAAATGCAGTTAAATAAAATAATTTTTTAAAAATTGAGAAAAAAAAAAAAGAATCCTTTTTTCAAACAAAGCCTTACTGGTAAAACTAGAGTCTTGGGACTCTAAGCTCTCCAGCCCAAAAGCTGGAGATGGGGTAAGGTAACCAATACAGAATAGCTACTACCAATGTGTGATCCGAAAAAAAGAAAAATGTCAACCTCTAAAGCCTCTTCTGTGAACCAGTTTAAATACCCCTGGACTAGTTGATCATTCAAGTTGCTTCCAATTCTGAATACACTTTGCTTCTGAAAGAGGACTGCATTTTTGGATGAGGGTCCATCTTAGCCCTGCAGTGTAGACTGGGGTAGTCACTGTGATTACCATAAAGCCTTAGCTGCAGGCAAAAGTTCTGGACTGAGATGTTCTCCTCCAAAGCCATGAAGTACCATCCCTCATCCTCCTTCCTGCTTTCCCGGATGCCCAGGCTCAAGTCTTCCAGATGAAACGTATAGCCGTTGCCTACATAATCTGGAGAGTCCTCTTTGTATGGATGGACAGACACGATAATCGTCTTGACATTGCTTCCTGGTGATTCTGCTTTTGTGACGAGGATGCGGGTGCTTTTGTTCATGCTCTTATTTATGCCTTCATTCATCAGAGGCAACAACACGTTACTTCCCAACTGCCGGAGAATCTTCGGACAGTTCAGCACATTTCCACCTGTGGGAGGGGAACAAAGAGGGTCCTTTATTATGGAAGCTTTTGAGGATAACAGATACACTCTCCCTCTTCCCTGGGGTTTTCCAGGTCCTCAGTGGCCTGTAAAAACTGCCATAATTAAAAAAAAAAAATGAGGACCTGACACTGCAGTGGTAAGTAAGACTCGACAGCCTGTGAGGCTGACCCACAAGTGAAGGATCTAGGTTCATGTCTGGAGACCTTCCTGAGTGTGCCAGCCACACGTGTGCCCATAATTCTGGGCTGCTAGGGCTGGTGGGGTGGGGGTGGGTTGATTGTAGTGCCAGGCCCTGTCAGGGTGTTGTCTCTGTCTCTCTCTTGTTCAGGGAAGAAATTAATAAATAAATTTATGTTTTAAAAAAGACACTCAGATTGCCATGAAGAGTCCTCAATATAGTCTCAATATTTCAGAAATCACAATCAAAATGGTAAAATTCTTGTGGATACAGCTGTATAGTCTAACTGGAACACTGGGCTTCTGTTGACTCCAGTGAATGGTTAAGGCACCTAAAGAAAGCACACTGAAGTTAATGACTTCCCTAAAGCCACATAACTAGTAAGTGGCAGAGTTAGGACTAGAATCCAGTTCTGTTAATTCCTCTACTAGGGTTCTCGCCACCACTAGGTATATAGGATGAAGGATGGAGAGCAAGGGGGAAGGATACTGAGCTCAGGAGCTCTGGGGACCAAGGTGACAGAGCATCACAGAGATGAGGGAAACAGGAAAGTCTGAGGGATGTGGAGTTAGGGAGGGGTGAGCTCAGAGCTCATTGTGGAATCCCATTGTGACTCCTTGAGGCAGTTAATAAGGCCAAGAGTGAGATATTTCATTTCTCTTTCTTAAATCATCTGAGCCAACAAGGGGGGAAAATAACCAAAAACCCTTCAACCCACTGCAAAGGAATGTACTGCTGATTAGTTAACACCGCCTCCTCTCTTAAAACCCACAACCTGCCTCCACTCTTTAAACCCACAACCCACCTCCTCTCTCGGTTGATGACCTAGCTCTTGAAACTCATGCCGGCATGTCTGCATGCATGCCCCAAATCCCAAGAGAAAAATGGAACAGAAGCAATTACAGCAAGGCCATCCCCCAGGGGATGATTTTTTTTCTCTCTCTCTTTCTTTCTGTGTGTCTCCAATGAGTGTACATATCATACAGCAAAAATCTCTCTCTCTCTCTCAGAATAGATGAAGAAAAGAAGAAGGAGAAGGAGGGGAAAAAAAGAGGAGAAAAGAAGAGGAGAAGAAAGAAGGAAAGGAAAGGAAAGGAAAGGAAAGAAGGAAAGAAGAAGAAGAAGAAGAAGAAGAAGAAGGAGAAGAAGAAGAAGAAGAAGAAGAAGGAGAAGAAGAAGAAGAAGAAGAAGAAGGAGAAGAAGAAGAAGAAGAAGAAGAAGGAGAAGAAGAAGAAGAAGAAGAAGAAGGAGAAGAAGAAGAAGAAGAAGAAGAAGAGGAAGGAGAAGAAGAAGAAGAAAGAACAGAGCACTTCTATTTATTATCACCACCAAATCATCCTGCCTACCTGGATGGCTGGTCTGGTCTATGATTCCATTTAAAATCAGCCTTCTCCTCCATGGGGCACTCACCATGAGGGCTCCAAAGAGGTACCAGAAAGGCTTTGCTTTTGCAATGCCCCCACTCCTTGCATTATCAGTTTTCTACAGAGTTATTTTCACCAATGTGCAAATACAAACACATTGTTTCCTTCATCATAAAAATCCCTCCTCTAATAGCATATCCATCTCCAGTGACCTCCCCATCTCTGTTTTCCTTCACAGCAAAGTTCCTAAATGTGTACTTATACCTTCTGTTCCCATCTCCTGACCCCTTTTTACCTTGTGCCCACTCCCAACAGTCATTCTTCCTGGCTACTCACTGAAACTACCTTTATCAGTCAGCATCTACCCCTTGAAGCCAATTCCCTGTCATTATCTTTCTCACTTTCTCAGGAACCCTTGACACAATTCATCACGCGTTCCTTGAAACACTGTAGTCATTTGACCCTTGAACACCACACTCCCCTCGTTTTCCTCCGACCTCATTAACTGCCCCTGCTCAGTCTACTTAGCAGGAACCTTCTGCTATTCCAAATCCCTCCATATTGGAGCATTCACTCCAGGGGTCTGTTCTCAGACTTCTCTTCCCCTTCCTTACTCATCCAGTTTCTCATCTAGATGCATAGTTTGACATATTTTGGGGATGCATAGAGTTATCTCCCACCCAAACCTTTCACTGTACTCCCAACTACCTATATCACTCAGTAGTTGGGGGTCTAATGGGCATTTCAAACTTGGCCAATGAACTCTTGATCCCCGTACCCTATTCTGCAAACATTATCATTCACTTAATTTCTGAGACCATTGAATGGAATCATATTGGAATCCTTCTTGACTCCTTTCATTCTCTCATACTCTACATTCAATATAACAGCAAATCCTGTTGGTTCTGACTTCAAAATATGTCAGTCATCTGAGCGTTCCATACTTCCTTCATTTTGACCACCATCACCACAGGCCTGGGTACTGCCACTATCTTAACAACTGATCTCCCTGCATCCATACAATGAATGTAACACCATGCCCAACTTTGTCTCACACCTTCTTTTAACCTTCCAGGGATTTCTAGCATCTGTAGACTAAAATCATAGTCTTGGAATGATGTGGTTTCAGAGACTCTGCATACGCAATTCCTGGTACTATTCTGACTCCATTTGCATACTGCGGTGTGACTGCACTGGATCCTGGCCATTCCTTAAACTCACAGAGAACATTTCTATCTCAGAGCTTTTGCAATTTGCTGTTCCTCTCTCTGGTAACCTCTTCCTTTACATACCTGGCTAGCTTGTTCTTTCACTTTTAAGTTTCTGCTCAAAAAGGTTTCTCCTCTGAGAGACTTTCTCTGACCATCTATCTAAAAGTAGCCTTCTCCTCTTCTTTTTTTTAATTGCCAGAACATGTGTGCACTCACCAGAGAGAGCACCCCTCTCCCCAAGGGGCGTGATCATGCTGCAATTCTTTTTTCCTCCATTTCTCCAAACCTTCAGGATTTTAGGCACGCAGTGTGTTTTTCAAGCCCCGGGGCCTGAGATTTGAACTGTGGCTGGCCATGTTGGATCTGTCTCCTTTAATCACTGTGCCACAAAGAAAACCCAGCTCCCCCTACTTAACGCACTTTTCACTGCCTTATGTTGTGAATTTCTTTATTTTTGTCTCCCCAGTGGATTCCAAACCCCTCAAGAGGAAGAACTTGATCTTGTTCACTGTTTTGTCCTTGAAATCTACAGCAGTTCTTGGCACACAGGACACTTTAAGTAAATATCTGTTCAATGTAGGAATGCTGAAAACCATATTACCTAACTAGAATCTCCCTTATCTAGCTTACTTAACATGTATATAACTGAACTGAGCCATAAACTGGTCTTCATAAGAGAAGGAGCCCATGACTCAGAGAGAGCATAGATTGTTCTAGTTGATAGGAAAGTCAAAAGAGTAAAATAAAACCGTCTATTTAAAATGCAGCTACCTAGAAGAGATCTTACACAATTAACTTGTGGTTAAGATGAATTGTTTGATAAGTGAGCAAATCAGCCAAAAGAAAGAAGTACCCTCAACAGGGTCTCACCATGCTGCAATTCTCCTCCCAGGCTTCCAGCCAGCCAGGATCATGTGTATGGACAGTTGTACTTGGTGTGTACAAGTCCATCCAGGATCAGAGCCCTGGTCTCCCCAATGGCTCAGTATCACACAGCAGTGTGCTTCCACCTGTGCCATTATAGCTGGGCTGGCTAAGCGGTTCTTGATACCAAAATGCCCTGAGATCCCGACACTGTTTAGTAAAGGTCCAGCTAATATCAGATTAGAGATTTAGCAATTGGGAAAAAGGAAAATATAATCTACTCAGGCTAAAATCAGAATTAGAGGTGTTGAAACTCCTAACTCTAAAGGAAAGGTGAGAAAGGCAATTAGGCATTTGTTCTTTTAAAGACTACCAAGGTATCAAGCCAGCTCGTGGCATGGAGGTTAAAACAGCTGGATTCCACAGGGCCAACAATGCAGCTCAAGTCTTAGACTCAGCGGCCTGAGAAACATAGTGGGCATGTGTGCATGTGTGCCCCAAATCCCAAGAGTAGAATGAGAGAGAAAATATTGCAACATGGCCATTCCCCTGGGGGTGCTTTCTCACTTTCTCTCTCTCTCTTTCTCTCTCGCTCTCTCCAGAGAACTCACACACCCTATAGCCAAAATTGTAATGACAAAAAATTGCCAATGTATCAATCCATAAAACAGAGTGCTCATCCTGTTGCTAGATTAAATGAGGAATGTTATTCTTACTGTGGTGGTGGTTGTATTCACATAGATAAAGTGGGAAGCATGTTAGACTTTCTCCCCATCAGGCTTACAAATACCTGACTGTAGATAATGTGGCATGTCTGGTGGCCACATGCCTTAACTACAAGCAGAGTACCCAAGAGAGTAAACTTTTGAACTTGAATTTCAATTTCTACATACTAAGGCATGGGAGAAAATTTAAAGCCATCTTTAGAAGTACAGATCCCTGAGGGACTAGCAGATGGTATAATGGTTATGTCACTTGACTATCTTTTAGTCGACTGTGGTTCGAGTCCCAGACCCAGCAGCTTGAAACTCAGGTCGGGTGCATGTCCATGTGTGCCCAAAATCCCAAGAGGAGAATGGTGGAGAAGTGAGTATGGCATGGCCATGCCCCCTGGGAGGTGAGTTTTTACTTTTTGTCTTTTTGTCTCTCTGGCAAGCACACAAACCCTATAGCAAAAATCTCTTTTTCAAAAAAAAAATTGCAGATCCTTGAATTTGTGTACAAAAGCATATGGACATAAACATGTGTGCATTTTTCTGGAAGTTCATTCATAAATGTCATCTCTCAAAGAGATCTGAGGTTCAAAACAAAACTAGGAGTTACTACCACACTGCTGAATTTTTATAGGCCTATTTTTGATACCGAGAAAAAAGAAATGGAAATGATTCGCATTCTCAAGCCATAATCCTTTACTCTCCCAAATGTCACCCATGTGCCCATTCCCCCACCTAATAATGCAGACTTCTTGCCCCGTGGTTGCTTTCAGAACTTTGAATTGGTGGGAACAGAGGGAAAGAAAGGATATAGGGGACCAGGAGATAGTGTAATGGTTACGTCACTGGACTTCCATGTAGTCGACAGCAGTTTGAGTCCTGGACCTGGTAACTTAAACTCATGCCAGGCACATGTGTATGTGCGTGCCCAAGATCCCAAGAGGAGAATGGAGGAGAAGAGATTGCAGCGTGGCCATTGCCCTGCGGGGGGGTGATTACTCACTTTCTGTCTCTCTGTCTCTCTGGCGAGCACATGTGCCCTATAGCAAAACTTCTCCGAATAAATAAATAAATAAATAAAGAGAAAAGGAAAAAAAGAAAGGCTATAGGACAAGGTAAGGAGTAGCCAAAAAATAAATTTTTTTATATAAAGTAAACAAAAATATGTAAAGTGAAAAAATATAGGAAGGAAAGAAGAAAAGAGAAGGCGAGGAGCAAATGAGAAGGACTACTGGGTGGTTCATACACACTCGGTCATGGGAGTGGAATGAAAACTTCATCAGGAGGAGACTCTTACACCCACAGCCCACATAAAGAGCGGTGATGCGACACCTGAGTGTGCGAGTGGCAAGTCTGGAGGGGGTACTTGAGATCATCCCCACCTAAGCAGAGCGGAAAAATAAGCGGGGGCTTTCAAGTGGTTCACAAACCCTTCAAGTGGAGTTCCTGCTCCTGAGACACGCTGCTGCCTGATGAGTGTTTTCCAGTGAGTTTGTGATTCAGTCAGCCCCTGTTTACTACCAGAGTCTGGGAGGAAACATTTGTACTTATTGACACCAACTCACTTTCCTTCATGGGTAATTCTGCTTCGAAAGTAGAGTGATTCACACGGGCCCATGGATACGGTCTGAAATTAGTAGGATGTAGCCAGCCTTTCACAAGACCCACGATGCCTTTTATTTATTTTCTTTCTTTCTAGTGGTTGTGGGGCCAGGGAGTCTGGCTCTGATACTGGCACATGTGCTTTTAGCAACTTGCTAAAGGCAGAAACGACAGGATGCATGGACCCTGGAGTTCTCATGGTAAATTTAGACCCAAAATAACTTGTTCAAGGTTGCTTTCCAACTGTACTCCTATCAGTCAAAGTCCTTTTCCTATTCCTTGCTATTGCTGGGTCTGTCTGTCTTAGACTACTGGCATTCACCATTCCCCAGACGAAAAGCCCATAACGCTCTATCTTTGCCCGGCTCACGTCTATTCTCTAGGTCTCCACCTTCCCTAGAGAAGACTTGCCTGACCTGTACTTTGGGTGAGGTTTTGCTACCACGCGCTTCCAATGCACTTTGCATCTCTCCTTCATAGCACGCTTCACGTTTTCAATTCTGGTTCAATGCTTATCATCCTTAAGCAACTTTAAGCTTGCAAGAGTAGGGGCCGTGCCCCTTTTATTCACTACTATATTCCTAATACCTACCTGGCACATAATGAAGGCTCAGTAAATCTTTGTTGCCCAAGTAAACGAAAGAACAGAATAAGGTGAATGGATAAAAGAGGAAACGAATGATGACACAGAGTCTAAGTTCTCCTTTCTCTAAATCAGAATGTACTTGGCTTTACCTTTGTAACATCCCTAAGAGGTATATTATTGGAGTAAAGGCTGGGGGCCATTTCCCCACTTTCCAGTTGAGGAGATGGAAGTGCCTTAGCTATGAACCCTGGGTTTCAGATACAATGGACCACTTGCCATTCTCTGTCAACACTTGAAGCACTTCACCTCTGCATGAGTACCTCTATCTAGAACGTTTTATTTCATGTTCCATAGAAATCCTATACTTGGAAAGACGTTCAAGAAACTAACTGGTAACCGTGGTCACCTCCTAGAAGGGGCATGGAAGGAGCTTAGTCTTCACTCTGTATCCTCTTGTATTGTTGAAGATTCATAGACACACACGTAGTACTCTTATGGTAACAAATCAGTTGTTAAAATACTTACATGAAAACTTGTGTGATAAAAAATGTTTCTACTCGCTTTCCTCATTTTAGTATACACAGTGCTCACATGGCCTTTACATTTTCCTATGATTTTATCAACACCTGTCACATTTTGAAATTAAACAAAAATATTTCAGTTCATTTCAATTCAACTCATACGTGTCAATGATAAAAGTTACAGTGCTTGCCTTGGGACTCGTATGCACATTTTAGCATTCCCCTCCCCCCAGTCATCTAGTTTCATTTGCTGAGGCCTCTAGAATCAGTCTATGCAAGCACAGGTAAATCACTTATCTGTGCCTCTTTTTTCTTATTTGTAAAGTTGCAAGGATAACAATAATAAAATATATCTCACAGGGTTGGTGTGAGAACTAAATGGCACACAGAAAGCACTTAAAACCATGCCTGGTTTATAGCAAGCTTACGGTACTTACTACTATTATTCATTCAACAAATAGGGCTCTCCTGTACCAGGCGTTGTGTCAGGTGCACACCTTGTACTGCCTACCACATCATGCGGCCTCAATAGATAAGTGCTAAATGGAATTGCCCAAAGTTCAACTATGGAAAAAACCAAATAGTTCTGATGTTCAATTTCCAGTCCAGTGCTGGAGACAGTGAAGACCATGGCGTCATATCACAGCATTAAAGTTTTTGAGAAATGGAAGTGCCTAGATCGACATCTTGGGATAGAAGGAGCTACTGAACACAGAGGTTGGACCAAGCCCAGAATGCACACACTTGCCCTTCACCTCTATGAATGTGTGTATGAAGCAGGTAGGGAGGACTTACATGAGGAATACAATAATGGCGCTGGGTAGGCTCATCAGTTACGACAAATGGACCAGTCTGGTGGAGCATGCTGATAAGTGGGGAGGCTGTGTGTGTTGGGAGAGGAGGGAGGCATCTATTTGAAATCTGTATCTTCTACTCGATTTTGCACAAATTTAGAACTGCTCTGAAAGATAAAGTCCCGTAAGAGGAATACAACCCTCATTGGGGAAGTAGAAAATTCACTTTATTGGGATAAGGGACGTGTAACTTTGATTTTTTACAATTCTGATTAAGAATGAGAAGTTAAGCTGAGTAGAGATGGGAAGGAAGAAAGGTGGGTATTGATTTTTACAAGAATCAAGCTTCTTGGTTGGGTAAATCTGTCATGACTGATCTGTCCCATTTGCAAATTATATTTCTGTCTTGGCTTTATTGAGTTTCCACAGAAGAGTACATATTTAAAAATAAAAACACTGAAAAAATTTTGTACCTATTTTAAAGAAGATAGAAAGCAAGGAAGAGAGCAACTGCCAGTTGGGTAGACACTCCTATGGGGCTGGGCTGTCTCTCTCTAGAGACCTGCAAAACCTTCAGTGGAACAGCTGATGGCAGCACCTGAGAGGCCATGGACCAACCTGGCCAGGAATGAAGTGAGTAAAGAGATGGAAAGTCCAGCCTACAGGACAGCGCCATCACTTCTCACAGTCATCAGGCTTTATTCCAAAAACGGAGTCATGAATGGGACACAGCAAGGGACACGTGGCTTTCCTTGCTACCACCTAGAGTGGCTTCGCTGGGTTTCGGAGCCTGGAGCTCAGATCTTTCTCTCCTAGCTCAGAAAGTAAGAGCCGTCTGGGTCTTACTGAGGGTCCACCAATTCCAAGGGAAAGTGGGGATTGAGCAAAGTCCTCTTCATCTCGTAGTCTGGCAAGAGACACATCTCATGTACGGCACCCCCACATCCCGGGCATATCTCGGGGCTTTTACTGGAAATGTCCATAATGGATTTGCAGTCTTGAAAACTCCCAGCCCAAAACACCCTGGACCTCAGGATTTCCCCCTTTCCCTAAAGCCGCCTCTAGTCCAGGCCACTTCCCACAGTCTAACCAAAGTCCCAAGGCGTTTAGCACGAGAGTCTCACTCCCACTCCTCAGTCGGTCCGAAGTCCACATCTTGCTTGCTTTTTTCTATCTGCAGTACCTTTTTGCATAGCTCAGATATTACTGAACAGAAAACTGTAGTTAGCCTTGAGAGGACTATGAGCCCAAAAGACAGAAGCAGACACTAACTCCAAATATTCCACTGTGAGCCTGGCCCAGCTGGTGGAGAGGCTCTGACCTGGAGAGTTCCCGATTTGCATTTCTCACACACAGTAACCAGCTCTGGGCTCCAGAAATCCCAACCTCTCCCCCTCTTAGTGCCTTGGAACCTTCTCTTCCAGGAAAACAGCCACAAGTATGGCCACACTGTGGCTACTGCCTGTTCATAGTCAAAGGCCTGAGGTTTTCACTTCTACCCCATCTTCCCTCTATAGCTCTTAGTTTTAGTTGCACTGTGTTCCTGGTTTGTCTGCTTGAGTGCATGAGAATCTCTTCTCACGGCAGGCAGGTAGGTCAAATCTCCCAGAGCTCCGTCCCTCTGTCTTAGTCCCTGTAGCCTGGGTCTTTGTCAAATGCCTGTGTAAAATCACTCACTTACTCCCACCGGAGCCTCTCACCGAGAGGCTGATCAGGCATAGGAAAGGTGCCTTTGACTTAGAGCTCCTGGTTTCCAAAGAAGGTAGAATTGATGAGGCTGAGCCTCTGAATCCAGGGCCAGGAATTCACAACATTCCTTCCTCTTTGAAAGCGGCAGTTGAAACTCAGAGCCAATTCCTAAGAAAAACGTGGCCACATAGCAGTCCCCAACCCCTGCACCTTCTCCATTCATCCATCGGTGCAGATCGCTAGCAGCTAATTGTAGGACTCAGACCTCCAACAAATGAACACTCACCTGTGCCATGGCTCAGCTCAAAAGTCAGGGACAGAAGCAGCAGGAGGTTCAAGGAGAGGAGCCCCGTGGGATCCATCAGCCGGTGGAGAGAAGGAAGGAGGCTTGGCCCGGAGCCTGGCAGTTGTTCACAGAGGCCAGGCCAGGGCAGACGCGAACTCCACATTAGGTGGTGCTGCCGCTGCTGTCTAGTTTATGCATCAGGAACCAGCAGGCTCCTGAACCAGCTTCCTGTCGCTCTGGGACTTTTTCTGCCTCTGTCTTGAGGATTGCTCATCTTTCGGGCCGTAAATCACTTCACTGTTCTCTAGAAGCACGCTTCTGAAGAAGTGACACTCCGGCTGTGGGGTCGGGAAAGGGGTTGTGCTGTCACTTCAGTCAAACCCAGGCTTTGAGTCGAAGTGAGCTCCCCTTCCTCCTTTCTTAGCAGTCTCCAGAAAACGGATGTCACAGCTGTTTTCAGCAGTTCTCTTGGTTACTCTGCTTAGAGTGCAGAAAAAGCTGAAGTTTTGTCAGATCAAAGCTGAACCCAGACATCTGAATTTTGATGAGCAGACGTCCGTCTCCCGTTTTTTCCCATGATTTCAGAACATACCTCTACAGGTGGTCTGAGCCTGGTGCCACAGCCACAGGGAGATGAGCAGACAAGTGTGGGGCACGGGACAGAAGCCCAACTTCCCTGTGGAGTCCAGTGTAGGGTTCTGAGGAGCCTTCTTTATTTTAGAGTTTATGTCTAGCTTTCTATTGAAGATAAAAGGCTAGAGCTGACAGCCATGAGACGTGCTTTTTCACAAGTTTAGCTCTAGAAATGGAAGACAGGAGCATGCCCTGACGAGTGTTCCCAAGGAGACTTTGAAAGGCCAGGGTGCTATTTTTCAGGATTAATCTTAACAGGTCAAATGCACTGTTCAAGGTGAGCAGGTAGTTACAGCTAGCGAATTTGCTCTGTATTCTCAGTTTCCCTCCCTCCGTTCCTGACTGCCCAGCCAAACTTCCCATACCATAACCAGTGTGTGCTGAAGCTGCCACATACCAACTCCCAGTGGCATTTTCAGGAATCTTGTGAGTTAGTTAATAAACATGCTCATTATTAAATTACATAAACCTATATACAATTAAACTATATAAACTTATAGTTAGATAAATTACTTTAAAAACTGGAAATAAAACCTTAAACCTTGGGACTAGTGGCTGGTGCAATGGTGACACAACTGGATTCACATGGAAAAGGTCCTGGGTTCACATCCTGGGACCTCCCTGAGCAACCTGGCTGCAATCGTGTGTGCCTGAGATCTGACCCAGGCAAGACTGGGGGTGGCTCATGGTGTGAAGACCCTGCTGAGGTTCCTGTATCTCTCTGTCTCTCACTCTCTCATGAAAGAAAAACACTTTAAAACTCGTTACTTCCTGGTCACGTTCTCACATTACAGACATCTGTGCCCTCGAGGTCACCGACATCGATGGCATCTCTAGGGTGGAGACGCACTGCCAGGGTGTGGGTGCTGCTGCACCTCTTTGCAGCTCTGCCTTCAATGACATCATGTTGGGAGCTTGCAGTCAGCCATGGTGGGGGTTTATACCACGGAAATCAGCGAGCAATGTACATCAGAGCTTTGATTTATTATTTTGTTGATTGTCTAGATATAAGGAAATGACAGAAAAAGCATAATAGTGCAGGTTAATGTTTCTTTTTTTTTCTTGAGGGATTTTTGCTATAGGACGTGCACACTTGCCAGAGAGAGAGAGACAGAAAGTGAGAAATCACCCCCCAGCGGGGATGGCCATGCGTGCACACTTGCCCGGCATGAGTTTAAGCCACTGGATCCGGATCTCAAACCACGGTTGACTACATGGGAGTCCAGTGACATAACCGTTACACCGTCTGCTGGTCCCAGTGCTGGTTAAACTTTAAAGTGTGCCATGGCTGTAGCACACACACAATATAATCTCATCTCAGTCTTTACCTTATTTTCACCTGAAAGACTTATTTTAATTTATTCTAAGGCCACATGCTGAGGTTCCAGGTAGACAAGAATTGAGGGGAGAAGGCACTATTCAATCCCCTAAAAGGCCTAGACCCTCCATCTAAATCATTTCTGACCCTCATTCAATGTACACTTTTCTTGAGTTTCAAAATGGAAATAGCATTTTAAAAGTGAAGAAAAACTATCATCAGGTTCAGCAAAAAGTCACTAGCATCGCTGGTGAGCGAAGGGTGTTCTGACATACATCTCTGTTTGTTCATATTTCTTTAAATTAAAAAAAAGAAATTAAATAGGGCAGGCTTAAAGCACAGCTTAAACACAGCACAGCTTACAGTGCTGCTCAAGCGGTGCTGGATCCATATGAAAGATCACAGCGTTTGTTCTTAAGGCAGTCTTCACATGCCAGGTGCATGTCAGAAACTCAGGGCTTGAAGGTAGGGTGTCGCGAGGGATTGAGACAAGAGGCGGGTTAAAGCAGAAGGCTAAAACTCTTGGAGCGGAAGCAAAATTGTACCAGAGTAGAGCCCGTTTACTCTAAATTAAATCAGATAAGCAGTGGGTGAGTAGCTACAGAGAACAGTGTACAATACACATGACATTCTTTGTAGGCTATGTTTCTGGTACAAGATCAATAACTATCAATTACTTAGTACTTTGGCTTCTTGATTGACTCCAAACATCTTGAGACACAGCCTTTGCCTGGAGCTCCATCCAGTTGACCATACAGTCCCTATGGCTTTCTGTCTGGGAAGGGGGTTGCTTTCAACTCTTTTCTGCAATCTTCTCTTCTGGCTTATCTCTCAGGCCTGGGCTGGTTTCTGTCTCAAACAGGTGCACACCTATGATCCTGGCTGGCTGGGAAAGCTTGGGGGGATCATGGCATGAGACCCTGTGGAGAGTGCTCATCCTTTTCTCTCTCTCCTTCACTCACATGAAAGAAAGAAACTAAAAGGAAAAAAAAAAGCTTTCAAGTTGGAACTACATTGGTTTGTCAATTGTAACTACAAGTTGACCATGGATGTGAGTTAAGACAATGTATCACAGGCATTCTGTAAGAATCTATTGGCTATATTGTACACTTTATTAAAACACAGTAAGTTTACATTTTGTAAATTATGTGTTATACATCCTTTATAAAGTAAAGCTCATAACAAACTATACATGCATGCACTGTTTTTCAGAGAACTAGTTGTTAATCATTTACAAGTACACTACCAGCACAATAACTGAGAATACATATGGCGGGCTAAAGGGCATGCTCTCCATATTTATAAAATAGCAGCTAGAGTATACTAGCTGGTATACAGGACTCTGGTTAGGATCCCATATTCTTATAAGGTTTATCTCATAAGACTTCAGTGAAGATCATACAACCACGCAATAGAAAAAGAATGTTAAGATAGATCCTTAAAATGTTCATAAACATTGATTCTAGCTTCTTTATTTATTTCTCATTTGGTGAAACAAGACTATGTTGTGCTGTTTCTTTAAAAATTTGTTTATTTAATTCCATTTGTTATTACTACTATTTTTTAATTGATCAGAGTGAGAGGATGAGAGAGAGAGAGAGAGAGAGAAAGTGAGAAAGCAGGCTACCAGGTCTGGGACTCATCCCATGGTTGGCCATGTGGGAGTCCAGCGCCTTAACCACCACACCACCTGCTGGCCACTACTCTGTGCTCTTTTAAGGTAATACTTTATATTTTATTTTTAAATTTTTGCTGTAAGGCACACGAGCTTGCTGAAGACAGAGAAACAGAAGGGAAGTGAGAAATCACCCCCTCAGGGGGATGGTTATGCTGCTTCCCTTCTCCTTTATTCTCCTTTCGGGATTTTAGATACACATGTTTTACAAGGCACCAGGTTTGTGACTCAAACTGCACAGTCAGTCATGTGGGATCTAGCGCCTTAACCTCCACATCATCTGCTGGCCTGGTGAAACAATATAATACTTAAAACACCTTGGTGGTGGGTCTTATTATTAGCCCCATAAATGGAAACCAATGATCCAAATCTGATTGGCTACTCATCGTATGTTCCATTTACTACGTCAAGCCATTTTCTCAAAGACTGGAATTTACACACTTGTTTATTTTGCCCTTCCTCCTATTTCCAGAATGAACCCTTTTTAACCTCACCATGAGGCAACTGAACTTTGTTCCCCACCACCCCTCATGCACGACACATTGCACAATGGGTTAGGGCTGGACATTAGTCAGAAGACTAGGGAACCGGATTGGTCGATGTGATCTGAAACTCAAGAAAAGCGTTCACTGAATGAGGGGCAGAAATGGTTTAGATGGAGGTCCTAGGGCTTATAGGGGATTGAATAGTGCCCTTCCCCTTTCAATTCTTGTCAACCTTGAACCTCAGCATGTGGCCTTAGTTAAAAATAAGTCTTTCAGATGGAAATAAGGTAGAGACTGAGATGAGATTAAATTGACTCTATTATGGTGGTTCAAATGAGAATATCTTTAAAAGAGATAGAAAGGGGGGAACCAGCAGTTAGCATAATGGCTATGTTGCTGGATTCCCACATAGTCGACTGCAGTTCGTGTCCTGGACCCGGTGGCTTAGAACTCACACTGGGCGCGTGTGCTTGCCTGCCCAAGATCCCGAGAGGAGAATGGAGGAGAAGGGATTACAGTATGACCATCCCCCCTGGGGGGTGATTTCTTGCTTTCTGTCTCTATGTCTCTCTCTGTCTAGCAAGCACACATGCCCTATAGTGAAAACCTCTCAAAAAAAAAAAAAAGAGATAGAAAAGGACACATATAGATATAGAGAAGAAAGCCATGTAAAGACAGAGGCAAAGATTGAACTTGTGCAGCTCTAACTCAAGAAACACCTAAGACCTCTAGAAGCTGAGAGGATCAAGGAAGGACTTCTCTAGAGCTTCTGGAAGGAGCCTGGACCTACCCATACCTTCATTTTGGAACTCTGACCTCCAGAACTGTAAGAGAATGAATTGCTATAGTTTTAAGTCAGCGAGTGTGTGGTATTTTATTATTACAGTCATGGAAAATTAACCTAGGACCTGACGGGCGACATGACTAACTCAAGGTTTGCAGAGTCCTTGCACCTAGTATGTCAAGCTGCTCACTAAAGCTACAAGGAAGTGTTGACAGGCTAACAAAAAAAAAGGAAAAAAGGTGACAATACCTTGTATTCACAAAACCATTTTCTTTTTTTCCTTCCTCTTTTTTTTTTAAAAAAACTTTGTTATAGGGCATGTGTACTCACCTGAGACAGAGAGAGAGATGAAAAGAAGAGGGAAAATGAGAAATCACCTCCTGGGGGGAGGGTCAAGCCACAATCCTTTCTCCTCCATTTTCCTCTTAGGATTTTGGGCATGCATGCACACTTACCCAGTGCATTTTTCAATCCTCTGGGTCCAGGACTTGAACTGCATAGTTGGCCATGTGAGATCCAGCCACCGTAACCTCCCGTACCATCTGCTTGCCCACAAAGCCATTTTTAAAAAATTAATTAATTAATTTTTATTTCTTGTTCTTTAATACATTCAATCACGTTATTTAGCTTACAAAGTGAACATTTCAACATGTGTACATTTCTCCATAGTCCAGTTGATAATACTATAAAATTATCTTCAACAGATAATACCACATTTCTTTGTCCCATTAATGCTTTGCCTCTCTATTTTTCTTCTAAGTGTCCTTCCTCAGACTTTGCTCTTTCACCAACACTGTATCTGATATTCACCACCATTTACTGTGTTTCTATATCCTTTAGTCAATCAGTTTCAGTCATAGAGTGCAGACACTCAGTATATATTAAGTGGGGACATACAATGTTTCTCCTGGCTTGCTTCTCTCAGCAGTAAATCTTCCATATTCATCTACTTTCTGTCAAAAGCCAGTGTCGTCTTGTTTTTTATAGCTGAATAGTATTCCATAGAGTATATGTGCCACAGTTTTTAAATCCATTCATCTGTTTGTGGGCGTTTGGATTGGTTCCATGTCTTAGCAATTGTGAAAAGTGCCACAATAAACATCGATGTGCAAGCACCTTTCCGATTTAGAATTCTTCTGTTCTTTGGGTAGATACCAAGGAGTGGGATTTCTGGGTCATATGGTAGTTCTATTTGTAGATTTTTGAGAAATATCCAAATTGTTCTCCACAGTGGCTGGACCACTTAAAAGCCTTCATCACTACTTCATTCAGTCTTCACAATAGCCCTATAAAGAAGGCAGAGGAGGTAGTGTTGTAAGGCAGGGTCTGTGCCAAACTTGGAAATCCTGAGTCTGAGTCAAATGTTCTTTCCTTTTCCCTGGAGTGAAGTCATTATGCCCACATATACTCAAGGAGGGCAGGGAGGAAGGGTATCCTTCCAAATGACTCACTAAACTCCAGAAGTGCCTTGGGTTCCCATACAGATTGTTCAATTAAAGACTGTAAAAGTAGGAAGCAGGCATAATTATCCCCATTTTGAGACTGAGGTACAGAGTGGCTATATAATTTGCCAAAAGTCTAAGAGTGAAACAATGAAAGGATTGGATTCAAATTCTAGATTTTCTAACTCCACGGCCTGTACTCTATCCATTCACTGTACCATTCCCATTATACTGATCAAGAACATTAACCAGTCTTCTGGTTTGTGTTGACCAGTGGCTCCGTATTTGGGGACATTCTTTTTTTAGAAAGGGCAGTAGGAGAGCCCTGGGTCCCATCCTTGGCCTCCATGGTCTGAGACATAGCACCACTTCCTTCATTCTGGCCATGCAGAGAGAGAGGACCACATAACTGTGGAAAACAGCCTTGCCAAAACCTCAAGTGGACTAAGCAATGAGACCATCTTCTCCTTTCTTTTTAAGCCTATTTATCTTTCTTTTATGAATTAGAAAGTCACAGAAACAGAGACAGAGACAGGAACACCCCAATAGGGTCTTCACACTGTGCTCCACCTTCAGCTTCAGCCAGATCCAGATCAAGGGCACGTGTGTGTATAGGTCAGCCATGCAGGGTGTTGTGACACCATCTAGATCCCATCTCCTAATCTTAAACAGAAAGGTGTAAAGCCCCCTAAAACTTGCTTCACTCTCCCCTGACAATTATTGGCTAAGGATGGCAAAACGACCTGCCTGCCAATATCTGAGCTGGACTCATCACAGTCTCTGACCAGAAGTCCCCTGTAACAAGGGATCCACCACAGTGAAGGGGCACTGAGGGGCAAGACAGACCATCTTGTCACATGGAGCTCATGATGAGCACATTTATCTGGATAAGTAAAGAAAAAAACCCACAAAAACAAAACGAAAATACAAAATTCCCCCAAACCCTGAAACATCTCCTAGGAGACGTGATTACAGAGTTTAAAATTGGCCTGGGGAAAGCACTGGGAAAAACACCTGGGGTTGGCGTTGCTGCGTGAGGAGGAAGCCCATGGGGGCAGTGTCTGCTATGGAGGCTGAGCAGACCAGTAGACCAGATAGCTCTGTTGTGGGCTGGGGATCTGGGGGTTGACGAGAGATGGGGGAAGGGAAACTAGGTTGGAAGGTGGCCTTAACCCAGACCCATGCTGAGGCTTCACCCAGCTCCTTCCTGACATGCCAGCCTGTCAGCTTCCTGGACAGATGGATATACTGGGTGATTCAGGCCCAGAGAGAGATGCTAAAAACACTGTCTGCTGTGGCCTATGAGATACCCAATGGCAGTATCTTTTGGTCCTCATCCTATCTGGGGATTGAGCTTACCTACCCCAGAGCCCTCACCAGGTCTTTTACATCAGTGCCTCCTCTGAATTCAGATCTACTCCAGAGCACTGAGGTCTGGAAGTGAAGGGTGCTCCCTGGGCATCTGTCATCTGAGGATTTGCTCTCCAACCCATCATTGCCCTGATGCTCCTGCCATCATTCCAGGCCCAGAGTCAAAGTGTGGTGGGTCACTCTCCTCCTGGAGTATGCCCTGGACCAACTCTGAACTCCTCATGTCTTAGAATGGAAAGGGTCATTGCTTCAAAGACTCTCTCCACAGTATTTATAGAAACATTTTCTGTAAGATTGGGGTGCTTCCTAGTATACCCCCCAAATGATCTCATGCACCAGCCATTTCATTTGCTAGTGTGTTGTTTACTGGTATAAGTTGCTGGAGAGAGGGAAATACCCATAACATCTACTCCTTCTAGGAAGGAATAAAGTTCAGGAGCCAGTGCCAGTGACACTGGCTATTGAGTCATCAGCCTCAGACCTCTTCTTATCACCAAAAACCACCTCCCATAACCCTCATCTGCCTTCTTAGACAGAGTAGAAGATAAGACAGTAATGTGCAAAGTACCCTAGGAACCCTGAGTAGCCACTGTCAACCTTGCTATTCCCTCCACAGGAAGCTCAAACCAAGGTCCTCTTGTCTTAGGCCATTCTAGAAGTCTTCTTGGTAAGTCCACTGAGCACTCTTTCTGCAAAGGTTGATGAGGAGCAGGATTCATTCATTTCTCCTAGATAGTTCTGGTCCTTCACCAACCAGTCACTTCCCTGAGAAACAAAGCAGCTAGAAATGGGAGCTGCATGTTCCAGAGAGTCATTCAGCAACCCTCTGAGATGCTCACCGGCCATTCATGCAGTCTGGGACAGGGATGACTGCCTGTCACATCAATGAGTTGGGCCTTGAGGTGAGTCCAGGAAGAGGGAAGAGTTAGGACACAGAATAGTTAGGAAAACCTAGCTATGGGCTGGAATACCTCAGTGGAGAATTCTTTTTTTTTTCCTTAATTATTTTTAATTACATTTAATCACTGTACATTCTTACAGCATCTAAAATGAACTTTTCCAGCATGAATACACTGCATACTATTCCTATTAAAGACATTCCCATACACATCATCATCTACAGATAACCCCTCATTTTTATGTCTGTTAAATATTTTGCTTTTCTTCTCCCCCTTTTGATTCCCTCCCTCCTACACACCTAACCATACTGCACCACCTTCCCACACTAACTCTAGTATTCACAGTTGCTCTCCATCCTAATCTTTCAGTTTCTGCCATAGAGTGCAGATACTCAGTATATATTGAGTGGGGGCATACAGTGCCTCTCTTTCATATTCTGGCCTGCTTCACTTAGAATGAAATCTTCCATATTAATTCAGTGGAGAATTCTAACTGGGGTCACTGGAGAGAGAGAGAATAAGCCCAGATGAAACATGGCAGTGGAAGTCCAACAACCTCCTCAGCTCTATCTATCAATACTTGCATGACCAAGCACTAGCAATGAAAAAAATTTTTTTTCCTTGATTTAAAAGATAATGACTTGGGAGTCAGTAGGAGGTATAGCAGTTAAGGTACTGAGCTCTCATATGGTCAACTATGGTTCAAGTCTCGGACCTAGAGGCTTGAAATTCACTCCAGGCACATGTGTGTATATGCCCAAAACCCCAAGAGGAAAATGGAGAAGAAGGGACTGAAGCATGGTCATCCTTTCTGAGGGGTAGTTTCTCACTTTTTCTCTCTCTGTCTTTCTCTCTGTGTTTCTGGTAAGCTCATGGACTCTATAGTAAAAATATCTCTAAAAAAATAAAAATTAAAAATAAGACAATGATTCAAAACATCCTCTAATAATATATGGAATAATACATTTAATTATCAACCACTTAAATGACTTTATCAGTTAGCATTTCAGGTTAAAACAAAGATACTTAGAATTTTTTTTTAATATAAAAATTTCATCCTGTGTTGATTACATTTGTGGCAACCTGATGGACTCTGAGTATTCAAATTAAATGCTTTTTTAAAAAGTGAATTTATTTATTTGTCCTGTAAGAGAGGGAGACAGAGAGAGAGACGATGAGAAGGAGAGAGAAAGAGACCCCCCCAAGAGCAGAGAGAGACGATGAGAAGGAGAGAGATTGAGACCCCCCCAAAAAGGACTTCACATCATGATCCACCTCCAGCATCAGCCATCTTGGCTCATGAGCATGAACATACACTCAGCACACCCAAAGAGACCTTGGGATGTGACCTGGGACCTTCCCACATGGTCTCAGCATTGAGGAGTATCGCATTATCATGGCATCACCACAGCTGGCCCTAAACACTGTTGCTAAATGTGTCTGTGAGGGTGTTTCTGGATAATATCAAAACTTGAATCAGACTCAGAAAGGTAGCCTGTCTACCCCAGTGTGGATGGGCATCATCCTGTCCACAGAGGGCCTGCTACAAGGAAAGGCAGAGAAGAATGAGTTTGCCCCTTTTGCTTCCTGCCTGCTATAGCTGGGACATCAGTCTTTTGCCCTTGACTTGTAACTTACACCATCAACCACTCTGGTACTTGGCCTTCAGGCATGGACTGGAATTACATCACTGGTTATCCTGGGTCTCTAGCTTATAGACAGGAGATTGTGGGGACTTCTCAGTCTCCATATTCACATAAGCTAATTCTGCATGATAAGACTCTGATTATGTGAATATACACACACACACACATTCACATATAAACACATATTCAAACATCTATACACACATATATATGCATGTGCATATACACACCCACATACTTATCTCATTGGTTCTAATTTTTTTAAAGAAAACCTACTAATATACATGCCCCGTTTTAAAAAATTGCAGATGTGACATTGCATCAAAGAAAATGTAAAAGGAAGAAAGAAAATCTGCCATAATTTTGTAATGTCACGCTGCTTTCAAGTTTGCGAATCTCCTCCAAATATCTTAAGGCGGTACAGTAGATGGGTTCAGACCCTGGCTCCATAGTCAGATAGACCGGGTTTAAGTTTCTAGTTTGTATCTGTAAGTCATGCTGCCTTGAACAAGTTATTTAATCTCTCTAGGCCATGTTTTTCTCATCAATAACTCAGATAAGATGAACCATCTCACAGAGTTGTGTATATGCCCAAAAACCCCAAGAGGAAAATGGAGAAGAAGGGATGTTTAGAGGATGTTTTGAATCATTGTCATATTTTTTATTTTTATTTTTTTAGAGAGATATTTGCTATAGAGTCCATGAACTTACCAGAAGCACAGAGACAGAGAGAGAAAAAGTGAGAAACTACCCCTCAGTTGTTGAGAGAATTAAATGACATTAATCAAGTAAGGTATTTAGTGCAGTTTCTCATGCATGGCAGTCATTTTACATTTGGAATCCACCATTTTATTGTTTCCTAAAAGTGGTCATGAGTAATTCAATGATAAATTCCATGTAACTGCAGCTAGTGATGCACAGGTAGTGTTACCATGTGACCAAGATCAGAGAAAATCCTTGGAGACATGTACCAGAATGCTTCAAGCACCCCACAAAGCACCCCACAAATGAATGTCATTCTTGGGCTTCTCTACAAGAATCAACAGTAACTTTACAGTATTAAGAGGAATGTTAGGGACTGTTAAGAACTTTAAGCAACTGAAGAGAGAGATGAGTTTATGTAATAAGTATTTAAAAGCCTTTGTTGTAAAAGGATAGAAATTCTTGGCATAAACTATTACATTTTTTTTTATTGCCAGAGGGTGTGTGCACTTGCCAGAGACAGAGAGAGAGAAAGAAAAGGCACCCTCAATGGAGGATGCTAACTCTGTAGTTTTCTCTTCTACCTTATCCCATCAGTATTTGAGGCACACACACATACACACCAGGTGTGCTTGTCAAGCTATCAGGGTCAGGATTTGAACCATGGTCACCAACATGGTTCTCAGTTTACAGTACTTATCTACTATACCACAGGGTTGACCCTCTGTCACATATCATAAAGAAAAAATATCAATGTATAATACAGTACAAAAATGGTACAATAAAATATGAATCAGAATTGAAATTGTGAAACAGGATGTAAATGTGAACTGAATCCTTCACCATACCTGATTCAGTTTCACCAGATTCACATATGGAGGAATTCGAAGCTGATAGAAAAATCATGCTGGAAAAGTCATGACACAGTTTTGCTCATAAAACATACAAAATTACATGATGAATTTTCCAATAACCCAATGGAAGGCATTCTATAAGATAAAGGAATTAGGGATCAGCAGTTGATATAATGGTTACCTCACTGAACTCCCATATAATTGATTGCAGTTTGAGTCCTAGACTCGGTGGCTTAAAACTTACACTGAGTACATATATGTTGTGCCCAAAATGCCAAGAGGAGAATGGAGGAGAAGGCTTGTGGCATAGCCATCCACCCTGGGGGGTGATTTCTAGCTTTTTGTTTCTCTGGTGAGTATATGGTCTCTGTAGCAAAAATCTCTCCCTCAAAAACAAACAAACAGATAAAGGAAGACCATATTCAGTGATAGATGCTTCCTTTTTTTTAATAGTCTTTTTTTAAAAAAATTATTTTATTTAACTTTATATATTTATGTATTTAAGTTTTAATTTGACCAGAGAGGGACAGAGAGAGAGAGAGAGAGAGAGAGAGAGAGAGAGAGAGTGAGAAAGCAAGTGGCCAGGTCTGGAGTTCGAACCACAGTTGGCCATGTGGGAGTTCAGTGCCCTTACACACCATGCTACCTGCCACTCTGATGCTTCCTTTTAAAATTTACTGTTTGAGGGGCCAGTAGGTGATGTAGTGGTTAAGGGTACTGGACTCCCACATGGCCGACTGCAGTTTTAAGTAAAATAATTCTTTTTAAAAATAAAAGAATAAAATTCACTGTTTAAAAGAATGAGAAGTCTACTTCCCTTACCTAAATTCAGAAAAGCTCTGAAAGGCCATCCCAGCTCCAGAGCTTCTCATGAGGTCTGCTGAGGCCTGAGTTATAACTGCATCCACAGCCTAACTTCTCCCTCAGCTTGGTCCTACTTCCTCACTCCCCACAGGTGTCTGTTGGTTTCATGAGCACACAATAAATTTCTCACACACAAATCTCCATCTCTGCATCTCTTTGGGGGGTAATCTGACCCAGGATATCTCATATATTTTTGAGCGTTTAAAAAAAACATGTATATAAAATACAGTATTTGATTGTTGTTTTGATCTGTTTATCATTCATTATTTTTTAAAAGATATATTTATTTAATTTTATCTATTATTATTATTTTAAAATTTGCTATAGGGCACACACCCACTCCCCAGAGAGAAAGAGAAAGAGAGAGAGAAAGAGAGGGAAAGTGAGAAAGCAAGCTGCCAGGTCTGGGACTTCAACCACAATGGGCTATGTGGGAGCCCAGCACCTTAACCACCTCACTGCCTAATATCATTTATTTTTAGGAAGGATACACAACCGAGTGACCTAAGCCATCTCAGGGAGGCAGTTTCTCTCCTCCCATGAGATCAAAACCTGTTTTGGGGAGGCTAAACAACGGCACAATGGTAAAACACAATGCTCTGTGTCTGCAAGGCAGACCAACATGGAACGGTTGCCTGTTCATGTCTTGGGTCCTCTCTGGGGATGCTGAGCACATGCCCATGGTCTGGGATTGATTGAGGCTTGAGGTAGATCACAGTGTCAGGTTCTTTGTCTCTCTCACACATGAAATATATAAACTTTTAAAAAAATTCTTTTTGCATACAAATAATTCAACGCATTCATGGAAAGCCATTTACCCCTTGAAGGAAGCCACCAAAAGTGTTAAGCAGTTGAGTTACTTGTTCAAACTTTCGCTTTATAAAGATTCCTTTGGCCATTGTGTGGGAGAGATTTAGACAGAACTAGAGGTTGGAAGCTGATTAGAAGAAATGATGATCTCAACGAAAGAAGTGATGATTGTAAGGAATGAGCTGACCACGTGAGAAAATAGAAATGTAGAGCCTTTACTGGAAGCATTCCTAGGAGAGATTCACTGGTCCAACAGAAAGGGAGAGAGAGGGAGGGAGACGGACCAGAGAAGTTGCATGTTAGGGTGGGGTTTAGCAGTTTTTATAAGGATAGAGGGTGGGGCGAATGTCTTAGAGGTAGAAACAATCCATGTATGGTAAAGGTTTAGGGGAAGAGCAGACTACTGTGCCCTGGAAGGTCTGGTGACATGTGCAGAGTAGAGCACCACGTGCAGAATAGAGCGCATGTGCAGAATAGAGTGCACATGCTACATCCGAGTTAGATCTGAGAGCAGCACAGGTCTGATGACAGACTAGATCCGGGTTGCATCAGCAGACTGTAGCGTAGCGTCCAACTCCCACATCCAAGCTGCCCAGACCTCTGGCCTAACAATGAGGTGGGAGAGGATTCAACTAGAGAGTTATGACCAGGTGGATTGGGCAGGGTTGGTGACTGACTGGATGTGGAATGTGGAGACTGACCTATATGCTATGGCCTTTAGCCATTCTTGACAGATGGCAATGGCCAGTCTCTGAGAAAGGACATATAGGAAGTAGAGATAACTTTGGAGAAAAACTGGGAATAAGAGGTGTAAAATCTGTTTGTTGGCTTGTTCAGTTGAAGTGTTTATTGTTCATTTAGATGGAGATTTCCAGGTGACACTGGATATACAGAGCTGAATTTCAGAGGAAAGATATAATCTAGAAGAGGAAAAAAAAAAAAACTTACAAATCACCCTTCAACTCTCTTATCTCACCCTGGGAAAGCTAAGGCTTAGAGGATAACACCTCTGATGGACTTGCCACTTGGCCAATTTTTTCAAAGCCATGACCAGAAATCAGATCTCTTGGGTCTAGGTCAGTGCACCTGTCTTCTGATTGAGTTTCATCATGCTGTATTTATCTTCACACTTCCCCAGTCAATGGTGCCTGACATACAGTAAGTACTAATAGTGTTTTGGAATGAGTACACTGATTGTAGCTATTCTTTGAGATAGGGCTGGCCCCCCCTCTCCCCATCACATCGTCACTGGAATTATATCTCAGAGGCATCTTGGAAGTCATCAGACTTAGGGAAGTCCTATTTAGCCACCAAATTTGCATTTCCCCAAGTACCTCCAAACCCCTGTGCTTCCTCTGAGAACAAAACTTTTGTTGTTCAAGTCACAGGCATGGGCAACCTTTGTGCTGAATCCATGGACCTGATTGGAGAGACTGATAAAACCAGAAAGAATAGAAAGAGACACAAAAGTCATGTAATCAATTCCATATTATTTTACTCTTGGAGAAATTTGGGCTAAGGGATTTTTTTTTTTAATGTATTTTTACCTTAGGGTGCATGCACTGGCTGGAGAAAGACAGATAGTGAAAGGGAAAGGGAAAAATCACCATCCAGGAGAGGATGGTCATGCCATAGTCCCTTCTCTTTCATTCTCTTCCCAGAATCTTGGGCATGCACACATATGTACCCAGCGTGATTTTTAAGCCATAAGGTCCAGGAATCACACCATGATCGTACATGTGGGAGTCCAGTGAAGTAACCACTATGTCATCTGCTGGCCCCAGAGATCTTGTTTGATTCAGTCAAATTAAAGTGCTGAGCCTCAAAGAGAGAAGAGAGCAGTCTGGGACAAAGTAAGACAACTAATACTATTGAGCACTTACTGTATGCCAGCCCTCATGCTAGGCAGTTTACTGAGGTTATCTCGTTTAATCCCAATTAAAAAGAACATCTGTTTTTTGTTTGTTTTTGTTTTGTTTTTTAAAAAAAGAGGCAATTTTGTAGACTTAGAAAGTTTACTTTCCCTGAGGGTCTAAAGCTGATAAATGGTGGGTCTGGAATTCAAATCTAGTGCTTTCTGCCTCCAAGGGTCATGCTTTTCTCCTTGTATCCTGTGGCCTTCTAGAACTTCCATTGTGGTTCTAAGAGTTATGTGTAAGTCTGGAGACTGAATATGCTCATTATGATGCTCTCTTCAGGAGCCATCCAGTCCTGCAATGTTGCCGTCTGTAAGGGAGGAGCCCTAAATCTGAGAAGGCTTGCCTGTTATGTTTACCAATTCCGAAGAACACACATAGAGGTCCAGCAGAGGAAGACATGGATCTACTTCCAAAGTACAGGAATGTTCCGTGGATGACCAGGTGGAGACTGGTCCATGGGGCCATGAGCACAGGTGTAAGTTATGTATGCTGTAGATCAAAGAGTACATGCCTCACCTACGAGGTCAGCACAGACTTCCTGTCTCCAAGGCTGGGATCTGATTTCCAGGTACGTTGTTTGAGGATGACAATCATCAGGTTGTTGATTAGCAGAGGTGACAAAGTTTGTATATTAGTGCCTCTGGGTGCTGACAGGTGGTTAGTGGTGGTTAAGGGCACTGGACTCCTATGTGGCTGACTACAGGTCGAGTCCAGGACCTGGTGGCTTATTTTCTCACTTTCTCTCTCTTGCTCTGTCCCCCTCTGGTCAGATTAAAAAATAAGTAAATAAATTAATAAAGTTAAATAAAATTATTATTTTTTAAATTTAGTACTTCTGATCTGTGGGTGTTGAAGTGGGAGAAGGGTCATTCCTCTAGAATGGCCCTGATCACAAGTCAATTCTATGAGATAAAGGAATGGTCAAGAGATGTTCATGAGGGACCAGCTAGACCAGGAACCAAGTCCCAGGGTGGAAGGAGGGGAAGGAGAGCTCAGTGTATGGAGCCTACTCTCACCATCTTAGCAGGTCTTGAAACATTCATTGTTTGGAGTTTGAAAGAATCCAGAAGACCCTCATAAACATAAGATGGACAGCACACCAAGCCTCAGGGAGTGCCCACTGGGCATCGGCAAAGGAGAAGTGTCTTAGACTCAGCCTCCTCTCTGCTGGTAACTTGCCAGATAGTTTTCGGCAAGCTACTTCCCTCTCTTGGACTTCCAAGATTAAAGAAAACGTGGGCAAATGCAGATTTTGTGGGTTCCCCTGCTGATGATTTCCAAGTCTTCTCTGTAATAATCATTCCTATCACAAAGTGGATGGAAAGGGGATGATAGGGGAGGAGAAAGTCTCACTCCCAGGAAATGATTCTTGGGCTTTACAGAGGCAACAATTGATCTGAGTTTACAAAAAACAAATGAGTAGCAGTTTGTTAGGCAAACTAGGAGGAGGAGGGGAAATTCCTGGAAGTGCAAAAGCTTGAGTGAAGGCACCCTGTGAGTTCCAGGAACTGCAAGTAGTCCAGGAAGGTTGCCACATTTGGTGCAAGGGAGGGGCCAGGCTAGAAATGATGCAGAAGAAATCCACAGACTCCAAGATGCGTAAGGGTCAGCAGTTACTTTTACACTCTCTAAAGAGTCTATTCTTAAAGTTTTTAAACATAAAAACGTGTCATCTAACTCGCCCTTTAAAAAGATCCCTCTGGTGCCAGGTGGACCCGCATGGGAAAGGTCCTGGCTTCACATGCTGGGGCCTGCCTGAGCACACCATGCATGTGCTTGCCTGTGATCTGGGCTGACTGGGGCTGGGGTGGATTGCAATGTGAAGACCCTGTTGGAGAGGGTGTGTACCCTGTGTGAGAGTGTGGTCTCTCTCTCTCTCTCTCTCTCTCTCTCTCTCTCTCTGTATTTTTCTCTCATGGAAGAAATAAATAATCTTGAAAAAAAAAAAAAACCTAACTAACTAATTAGAAATGAAAAGCTTCTTCTGCAGTGTGTTCCTGCCCTCTGTGAGAGATAGCAAGACTGAGAGAGGAGCTGCTCCTGAGCTTGGGAGCCGGAATGGAAATACACAGGGACACAGCTGTCATAGTCTATTCAGCGAGAAGTAAGAGGACATCCAGACACAGCCAAATTTATTAGAGTTTTATTGATTAAGCTCGCGTCATCCGGGGGACTCGTGTCTCTCAAAACCCTGCAGCCCCAAGTGCAAGGTGAGGGTGCTTATAAAGGCAAAAATCACACTCTTTTCTGGGTTGATGTGGCTATGACAAGGACAAAGAGTAGTGGGCTTGAAAGGGTAGGAGGCAGGGTTTTACAGTTAAAAGCAAAAGCTAATTAACTTGCTACTAAATCTTTTCCTACTGACTTTCGAAACTGTCTGATCCTACAAATAATTTATAAAATATGTAAAGTGTTATACATTCTTTATATGACAGCATACACAAACCACACTAAAATGTCTTTCAATAAGTAAAAGGGGATGTTTTGGATAGAGGGAATTCTTTTTTCTTTTGGAGAGGTTTTCGCTATAGGGTGCGTGCGCACGCCAGACAGACAGAGAGAGACAGAGAGATAGAAAGTGAGAAATCACCCCCCAGGGGGGATGGCCACGCTGCAATCCCTTCTCCTCCATTCTCCTCTCGGGATCTTGGGCATGCACTCACATGTGCCTGGTGTGAGATTAAGCTGCCGGGTCTGGGACGTGAACCGCAGTCGACTACATGGGAGTCCAGCGACATAGCCATTACGCTAACTGCTGGTCCTGGATAGAGGGAATTCTAATTAGATTGGCAGAGTTATGATCAAATACATAAAGTAGACATCACTACCTTATCTTCAGCCCTTGCCTTTAATGGATTAATGAACACAAATTAAAATGCAGGTGAGTCTGCTTGGTTTTTCCAGCATTTATATATTCATATAACGAGCTACATATAAGCCTAAATAAAAAAACTAATATCCTGTAGGTTTTTTCCCTGAAGAATTCTTTTATTTAACTTTATTTTATTTATTTATTTTACTTTGACGGGGGGAGAGGAAGAAGAGGGGAAAGAGAAGGAGAGAGAGAGAGAGAGAGAGAGAGAGAAAGCCACCACCAGGTCTGGGACTCAGACCTCAGTTGGCCATGTGGTTCAGCACCCTTAACTACCATGCCACCTGCCGGCCCCTCTCCAGTAGGTTTTGACATGGCATTCACTATCTTTGTAGAAAGATGAATATCACTAATAGATTACCAATTATATCTTTAGAGAGGGCAAACAGTGATAGTACTTACTGAACTTACTACCAAAATGAAAAAACCCAGCAATATTCATTAGTTAGTAAGACCACAAGCTAGTCTTATTTAAATTAGGACGGTCCAACAAAAATATTCTGTCAGCCATTCATGATCTGAAGTCTGGTATAGGAGATCAGTTGAAATATGGTGCACATTAGAAAAAGTGAGACATTTCTATTTTGTTATAAATAAGGCAGTGACCACCTATTACTCATTAGTAGCCTTTTAAAGGTAAGCTGTCAACTCTGCTCTTTCTGACTTCTTTTTAATGCCAGCGAAGATCATTCTCATCCCAGGGATGTCCTTCTTGGGACTCTCCAAATCCCCCATCAGTGTACCCTCTCCCCAGGGGATGCCTTTGTTCTTGTTGGCATCTGTGGAAGAGCATCCAGGGGCCTGAGCTGCCTTCCGCCCACAGAGACCATGGAGGTCTGGCCAGTCTTGTGCTTGTCTCCCTTTTCCGTGATGTGGCACCGGGCACACTTCTGAACAAAAACTTGCCTTCCTCAACATCACTCATTTTGAATTTTCTCTTTTGTTGCTTGGAATACTAGAGTTCCTGCTCAGAAGTCGGATGTCCCATTCTCTGGAGAATGTTTTTTTAAGCCATTTTACCAATCTGGAATGCTCAATCCATCTATATTTAGTGTAATTTCTAGTAAAATGGGATTTATGCCTGTTATTTTTCTATTTGCTTTTTATTTTTTGTGTTCTCCTATTCACCCATTAAAGCCCTCTTTTATGTTAAGTCAATATTTTCTAGTGTACCATTTAAACAACCTTTTACTGTATTTTTTAAAGTTATGTTTTTTATGGTTACCCTACAGTTATCTTAGTTTCAGTAATATTAAAAACTTTGTCGTATGTAGCTTTTCCCCCTGTTCTTTGTGCTGTTATTGTCATACAAATTTCACCTTTATACATCTGCTATATTAAGACAGATTTATATAATAATTATTGTTTACAGAGGCCGGCAGGTGGTGAGGTAGATAAAGGACTGAACTCCCAAATGGTCAAGCATGGTTCGAGTCCTGGACCTGGCAGCTTGCTTTCTCACTTTCCCTCTCTCTCTCTTGCTCTTGTTCTCACCTTGCCCCTCTCTGGTGAAATTAAAATAAGTAAATAAATAAAGTTAAATAAAATAATTCTAAAAAATATTATTTATATAGTTATCTTTTAAATCAGATAAAAGGAAAAAAGGATTGTATGCAGAAAATACATTAATACTGTGTTTTACATTCATCTATGTAGTTCCCTTTAACAGTACTCTGTATTTCTTCATGTGGATTTGAGTTATTTTCTAGTATCTTTTTATTTCAACCTGAAGGACTCCCCTTTGAAGTTCTTGCTGGGCAGGTGTACATGTAATAAATTCTCTCGTTAAGTGCTTGCCTGCTAATATCCAAGTTTTTCCTTCATTTTTGAAGGACAGTTTTTCTGGATATAAAATTTGGGGTTGATGGTCTTCCTCCCTGCCCCTCCATCATTTTGAATATGTCATCCCATTGTCATCTGGCCTGTGTGGTTTCTGCTGAAAAATTGGTTGTTAATACTATCAGGGGTTCCTTCTATGTAACAAGTTACTTCTTTCTTGTTATTTTGAAAATTCTCTGTTATTCAATAGCATGAATAACATGTCTTGAAATGGCTTTCTGTGTTTATTATTCCTGAAGTTCATTGAACTTTGTGGATGTGTAGATTCATATCTTTTGTCAAATTTGGCAAGTTTTGGTCATTCTGCAAATATCCTTTTCTCCTTTCTCTTTCTTGTCTCCTTCTTAGGCTTTCACTGTGCTTATGCTGGTACACTTGATGGTGTTCTGCAAGTCTCTTAGACTCTATTCACTTTTCTCAACTTTTTTCTTTATGAAAACATAACATATTTAAAGTCTATGTAAACCCAATGTTTATGCTTCCTTAGAGATAGTTTCTTTTGATTGCTTTCTTTCATATGTTTGGGTTTTACTTTTTTGTTTCTTTGCATGCTTTGCCAATTTTTTTTTTGGTTGAAAGTTAAACATTTTAAATAATATAGCATGGCAACTCGGAACATTAGACCCACTCATAAGCTGTATTGTTTGTACTGATGTTTATTAGTTTTGTGAACTTTTCTGGACTAAATCTGTAAAGTCTGTACTCTTTCTCATGTGTGGACACTGAAGTCTCTGCTTGTCAGTTTAGTAGTCAGCTTATGATTAAACAGAGATTTCATTAAATACCTGGAAACAACAAGTTTCCCAGTCTTTGCCAAAAGGCTCTGTGTGTGTTGGGGCATATCATTAACACTCATTTAGGCTGTTGAAAACTCAGCCCTCTTCTTAGTTTCCAGCTTTTGCAGAGCTTAAAAGTCGTCTACAGGGGACCAGCAGTTAGCGTAATGGCTATGTTGCTGGACTCCCATGTAGTCGACCACAGTTCGTGTCCTGGACCTGGTGACTTAAAAAAACTCATGCCGGGCTCATGTGCGTGCATGCCCAATCCCAAGAGGAGAATGGAGGAGAAGGGATTGCGGCATGGCCATCACCCCTGGCAGCGGGGCGGGGGGGTGATTTCTTGCTTTCTGTCTCTCTGTCTCTCTCTGTCTGGCGAGCACATGTGCCCTATAGCAAAAACCTCTAAAAAAAATTAAAAAAAAAAAGTCATTCAGAGTTGAGAACTTGGGTCTCTCAATATTTTCATGTGTGTGCCCACAGCCATAGGTATGCACGCAGCTGTACACATGCACGTGGTCTTTTCGATTCCCGGGAATGCACCAGAGCTTTCCAAAGCCATTATGGACGTCTCATTTCCCCAGCTTTTTTCTTTTGGTCTTTTTAGTTAGTCTATTGTTGGACATAACTGTTAGCCACCATCCCAGATAGTCACAAATTTTATCAATTGTCTCTGTTTTTGATGAACTCTGCTGGGAAAAAAAAAAGCTCTTGCACTGCATGATCACTCAGTGATCACTGTCCAGTAAAGACAGTCTTATAAGTGGGTCTTTAAAGGAACTAGATGCGTAAAATAAGACATTATCTGGGACTGAAGCTTTGATGGAGTTCCAACTTCCTCTGCTCCCTCTGCTCGGCTTCTGGTTTTCACCATAATTATAAGCTATTGGTTTTAAAGGCTAGCGCAGGTCTAGGGAGGGTGGGATGATTGAGCAAGTTAAAATATCACAAAGCTGTCTGTTTCTACAGTGGTGTAGTCATTTTTCTTGAAGGACACATCCCAAGTTACTGTAAACTTTGATTTCCAGAGTACTGAAAAGTTGATTCTGAAATTTTTTTCAGTTTTCTTGTTGTTTTTATGGAAGTAAGAATTTTTAGAAGTCACTACTCTGCCATTTTCTTTTTAAATCTGCTTTTTTTTGGGGGCGGGTGGGTGAAATTCTCTTTATCAGGTTAGCAAAGTACTTATCTAGGAGAGTGATGAAATGTTTGTCATAAATCGTTCACAATTCTTCTTCATGTATTGAAGTAAGAGCATACTTGTTTCCAATCTCTGCTGTACAAGACTCCTTGCTACAGTTTTTAAATAAATGTAAGGCTTTAATAAACAATTATGTACTCCCCCTTCCATTTCTAACTTTTGCCTTTAAAATTATTCTGAAATCTGTAAGACCTCAGTGTACAATATTCAAGCTAACTTTGATATTATGTTCCCAATGATCATCCTCAACTCTGGCCCAAATCATATTTCTCTTAAATTGACATACAATGTGGTTATAACCTGTAACATCCATGAAGGTTTCCATATATCAGTCAATTGATTTTCAAACACAAGTCTGGCCCTGCACTTCTTTGGCCATACACTTTCTCTGCTAAACCCTGCAATGACTCCTGTAATGGCTTAACAAGGATCTAAGGATGAAATTCCATATTATACCATGCTGCCCATCAGCCTCATCTCATGCCATGCTGTACCTGACATTCCCAGACAGACTGCTCTTCCCAGTCAAAGACCCAAGAGTGTCAGTTCTTTCTTTTCCTGGGTGAGGGAATTCAGTTTTGTATTTTTGGTGCTGCTGCAAGGCAGGAGGAGGTGGAAGGTAGCAAGTCTCTGAAATTGTTGACCTATGGATCTAGCTGATGTTATCAATGACTATCTTTAACTCTACCTGGAGATTTCCAGGAAGATGAGGCTGATTCTCCTCCAGCCTCACCTCTCCATAGCCCTCACAAGAGATTGGAGAGAGATTCCTGGCCCTTTAAGAGTGACACCTGTCTTTCCAGCTTTTTCTTAGAAAAGCATACCCAGCTGACTCTATGGCCTGGTGCTTGGGGCAGCTGTATATCATGTGGCCAAACTTGTGTTTTGAGTCTCAGACCAGATGCCTACAAAACACACCAGGTGTATGTGCATGTGTGACCAAAGTCCCAAAGGGAGGGAGAGATGGAGGAATGGAATTGTGATGTGACCATTTGTTATGGGAGGCGCTTTCTCCTCTCCTCTCTGTCTCTCTCTCTGACAACCATACATACCCTCTAGCAAAAAATAAACTAAAATAAAAAAGAAGAAAGAAAAGAAAAACGACACACTATCCAGCCATAGATATGTTTAAAGTTCTTTACTGAATTAGCCACTAAACCTCAAAAGAACTGGGAGCTTTTGGGCCAGGTGGTAACACACCCAGACTCACATGGGAAAGGTCCTAGGTTTGCATCTGGGTTTTTCCCCGTGAAAACCGAGAGCAACTGAGACTGCTGATGGGTTACCCAGTGTTTAAGACCCCACTGGGGGATGCCTCTCTCTCTCTCTCTCCCACACACACACAAATAAACTAAAAAAAAAAGGACAAGAATCTCAGGAAGCACAGAGGTTATAGGAATTTGCATAGAAAGCGTGCCCAAGATCCCAAGAGGAGAATGGAGGAGAAGGGATTGCGGCGTGACCATCCCCCTGGGGGTGATTTCTCTCTTTTTGTCTCTCTGTCTCTGTCTTTCTGGCGAGTACATGCGCCCTATAGCAAAAACCTCTCCAAAAAAGAAAAAAAAATAATTAAAATAATAATATATATATATATAGTACACATAAAAAGGGTGAGGCATTTCTGTTTTGTCATAAATAAAGCAGTGGCCACCTATTAATCATTAGTAGCCTTTTAAAGGTAAGCTGTCAACTCTGCTCTTTCTGACTTCTTTTTAATGCCAGCGAAGATCATTCTCATCCCAGGGATGTCCTTCTTGGGACTCTCCAAATCCCCCATCAGTGTACCCTCTCCCCAGGTGATGCCTTTGTTCTTGTTGGCATCTGTGGAAGAGCATCCAGGGGCCTGAGCTGCCTTCCGCCCACAGAGACCATGGAGGTCTGGCCAGTCTTGTGCTTGTCTCCCTTTTCCGTGATGTGGCACCGGGCACACTTCTGAACAAAAACTTGCCTTCCTCAACATCACTCATTTTGAATTTTCTCTTTTGTTGCTTGGAATACTAGAGTTCCTGCTCAGAAGTCGGATGTCCCATTCTCTGGAGAATGTTTTTTTAAGCCATTTTACCAATCTGGAATGCTCAATCCATCTATATTTAGTGTAATTTCTAGTAAAATGGGATTTATGCCTGTTATTTTTCTATTTGCTTTTTATTTTTTGTGTTCTCCTATTCACCCATTAAAGCCCTCTTTTATGTTAAGTCAATATTTTCTAGTGTACCATTTAAACAACCTTTTACTGTATTTTTTAAAGTTATGTTTTTTATGGTTACCCTACAGTTATCTTAGTTTCAGTAATATTAAAAACTTTGTCGTATGTAGCTTTTCCCCCTGTTCTTTGTGCTGTTATTGTCATACAAATTTCACCTTTATACATCTGCTATATTAAGACAGATTTATATAATAATTATTGTTTACAGAGGCCGGCAGGTGGTGAGGTAGATAAAGGACTGAACTCCCAAATGGTCAAGCATGGTTCGAGTCCTGGACCTGGCAGCTTGCTTTCTCACTTTCCCTCTCTCTCTCTTGCTCTTGTTCTCACCTTGCCCCTCTCTGGTGAAATTAAAATAAGTAAATAAATAAAGTTAAATAAAATAATTCTAAAAAATATTATTTATATAGTTATCTTTTAAATCAGATAAAAGGAAAAAAGGATTGTATGCAGAAAATACATTAATACTGTGTTTTACATTCATCTATGTAGTTCCCTTTAACAGTACTCTGTATTTCTTCATGTGGATTTGAGTTATTTTCTAGTATCTTTTTATTTCAACCTGAAGGACTCCCCTTTGAAGTTCTTGCTGGGCAGGTGTACATGTAATAAATTCTCTCGTTAAGTGCTTGCCTGCTAATATCCAAGTTTTTCCTTCATTTTTGAAGGACAGTTTTTCTGGATATAAAATTTGGGGTTGATGGTCTTCCTCCCTGCCCCTCCATCATTTTGAATATGTCATCCCATTGTCATCTGGCCTGTGTGGTTTCTGCTGAAAAATTGGTTGTTAATACTATCAGGGGTTCCTTCTATGTAACAAGTTACTTCTTTCTTGTTATTTTGAAAATTCTCTGTTATTCAATAGCATGAATAACATGTCTTGAAATGGCTTTCTGTGTTTATTATTCCTGAAGTTCATTGAACTTTGTGGATGTGTAGATTCATATCTTTTGTCAAATTTGGCAAGTTTTGGTCATTCTGCAAATATCCTTTTCTCCTTTCTCTTTCTTGTCTCCTTCTTAGGCTTTCACTGTGCTTATGCTGGTACACTTGATGGTGTTCTGCAAGTCTCTTAGACTCTATTCACTTTTCTCAACTTTTTTCTTTATGAAAACATAACATATTTAAAGTCTATGTAAACCCAATGTTTATGCTTCCTTAGAGATAGTTTCTTTTGATTGCTTTCTTTCATATGTTTGGGTTTTACTTTTTTGTTTCTTTGCATGCTTTGCCAATTTTTTTTTTGGTTGAAAGTTAAACATTTTAAATAATATAGCATGGCAACTCGGAACATTAGACCCACTCATAAGCTGTATTGTTTGTACTGATGTTTATTAGTTTTGTGAACTTTTCTGGACTAAATCTGTAAAGTCTGTACTCTTTCTCATGTGTGGACACTGAAGTCTCTGCTTGTCAGTTTAGTAGTCAGCTTATGATTAAACAGAGATTTCATTAAATACCTGGAAACAACAAGTTTCCCAGTCTTTGCCAAAAGGCTCTGTGTGTGTTGGGGCATATCATTAACACTCATTTAGGCTGTTGAAAACTCAGCCCTCTTCTTAGTTTCCAGCTTTTGCAGAGCTTAAAAGTCGTCTACAGGGGACCAGCAGTTAGCGTAATGGCTATGTTGCTGGACTCCCATGTAGTCGACCACAGTTCGTGTCCTGGACCTGGTGACTTAAAAAAACTCATGCCGGGCTCATGTGCGTGCATGCCCAATCCCAAGAGGAGAATGGAGGAGAAGGGATTGCGGCATGGCCATCACCCCTGGCAGCGGGGCGGGGGGGTGATTTCTTGCTTTCTGTCTCTCTGTCTCTCTCTGTCTGGCGAGCACATGTGCCCTATAGCAAAAACCTCTAAAAAAAATTAAAAAAAAAAAGTCATTCAGAGTTGAGAACTTGGGTCTCTCAATATTTTCATGTGTGTGCCCACAGCCATAGGTATGCACGCAGCTGTACACATGCACGTGGTCTTTTCGATTCCCGGGAATGCACCAGAGCTTTCCAAAGCCATTATGGACGTCTCATTTCCCCAGCTTTTTTCTTTTGGTCTTTTTAGTTAGTCTATTGTTGGACATAACTGTTAGCCACCATCCCAGATAGTCACAAATTTTATCAATTGTCTCTGTTTTTGATGACCTCTGCTGGGAAAAAAAAAAGCTCTTGCACTGCATGATCACTCAGTGATCACTGTCCAGTAAATACAGTCTTATAAGTGGGTCTTTAAAGGAACTAGATGCGTAAAATTCCTCCCTGCCCCTCCATCATTTTGAATATGTCATCCCATTGTCATCTGGCCTGTGTGGTTTCTGCTGAAAAATTGGTTGTTAATACTATCAGGGGTTCCTTCTATGTAACAAGTTACTTCTTTCTTGTTATTTTGAAAATTCTCTGTTATTCAATAGCATGAATAACATGTCTTGAAATGGCTTTCTGTGTTTATTATTCCTGAAGTTCATTGAACTTTGTGGATGTGTAGATTCATATCTTTTGTCAAATTTGGCAAGTTTTGGTCATTCTGCAAATATCCTTTTCTCCTTTCTCTTTCTTGTCTCCTTCTTAGGCTTTCACTGTGCTTATGCTGGTACACTTGATGGTGTTCTGCAAGTCTCTTAGACTCTATTCACTTTTCTCAACTTTTTTCTTTATGAAAACATAACATATTTAAAGTCTATGTAAACCCAATGTTTATGCTTCCTTAGAGATAGTTTCTTTTGATTGCTTTCTTTCATATGTTTGGGTTTTACTTTTTTGTTTCTTTGCATGCTTTGCCAATTTTTTTTTTGGTTGAAAGTTAAACATTTTAAATAATATAGCATGGCAACTCGGAACATTAGACCCACTCATAAGCTGTATTGTTTGTACTGATGTTTATTAGTTTTGTGAACTTTTCTGGACTAAATCTGTAAAGTCTGTACTCTTTCTCATGTGTGGACACTGAAGTCTCTGCTTGTCAGTTTAGTAGTCAGCTTATGATTAAACAGAGATTTCATTAAATACCTGGAAACAACAAGTTTCCCAGTCTTTGCCAAAAGGCTCTGTGTGTGTTGGGGCATATCATTAACACTCATTTAGGCTGTTGAAAACTCAGCCCTCTTCTTAGTTTCCAGCTTTTGCAGAGCTTAAAAGTCGTCTACAGGGGACCAGCAGTTAGCGTAATGGCTATGTTGCTGGACTCCCATGTAGTCGACCACAGTTCGTGTCCTGGACCTGGTGACTTAAAAAAACTCATGCCGGGCTCATGTGCGTGCATGCCCAATCCCAAGAGGAGAATGGAGGAGAAGGGATTGCGGCATGGCCATCCGCCCTGGCGGCAGGGCGGGGGGGTGATTTCTTGCTTTCTGTCTCTCTGTCTCTCTCTGTCTGGCGAGCACATGTGCCCTATAGCAAAAACCTCTAAAAAAAATTAAAAAAAAAAAGTCATTCAGAGTTGAGAACTTGGGTCTCTCAATATTTTCATGTGTGTGCCCACAGCCATAGGTATGCACGCAGCTGTACACATGCACGTGGTCTTTTCGATTCCCGGGAATGCACCAGAGCTTTCCAAAGCCATTATGGACGTCTCATTTCCCCAGCTTTTTTCTTTTGGTCTTTTTAGTTAGTCTATTGTTGGACATAACTGTTAGCCACCATCCCAGATAGTCACAAATTTTATCAATTGTCTCTGTTTTTGATGAACTCTGCTGGGAAAAAAAAAAGCTCTTGCACTGCATGATCACTCAGTGATCACTGTCCAGTAAAGACAGTCTTATAAGTGGGTCTTTAAAGGAACTAGATGCGTAAAATAAGACATTATCTGGGACTGAAGCTTTGATGGAGTTCCAACTTCCTCTGCTCCCTCTGCTCGGCTTCTGGTTTTCACCATAATTATAAGCTATTGGTTTTAAAGGCTAGCGCAGGTCTAGGGAGGGTGGGATGATTGAGCAAGTTAAAATATCACAAAGCTGTCTGTTTCTACAGTGGTGTAGTCATTTTTCTTGAAGGACACATCCCAAGTTACTGTAAACTTTGATTTCCAGAGTACTGAAAAGTTGATTCTGAAATTTTTTTCAGTTTTCTTGTTGTTTTTATGGAAGTAAGAATTTTTAGAAGTCACTACTCTGCCATTTTCTTTTTAAATCTGCTTTTTTTTGGGGGCGGGTGGGTGAAATTCTCTTTATCAGGTTAGCAAAGTACTTATCTAGGAGAGTGATGAAATGTTTGTCATAAATCGTTCACAATTCTTCTTCATGTATTGAAGTAAGAGCATACTTGTTTCCAATCTCTGCTGTACAAGACTCCTTGCTACAGTTTTTAAATAAATGTAAGGCTTTAATAAACAATTATGTACTCCCCCTTCCATTTCTAACTTTTGCCTTTAAAATTATTCTGAAATCTGTAAGACCTCAGTGTACAATATTCAAGCTAACTTTGATATTATGTTCCCAATGATCATCCTCAACTCTGGCCCAAATCATATTTCTCTTAAATTGACATACAATGTGGTTATAACCTGTAACATCCATGAAGGTTTCCATATATCAGTCAATTGATTTTCAAACACAAGTCTGGCCCTGCACTTCTTTGGCCATACACTTTCTCTGCTAAACCCTGCAATGACTCCTGTAATGGCTTAACAAGGATCTAAGGATGAAATTCCATATTATACCATGCTGCCCATCAGCCTCATCTCATGCCATGCTGTACCTGACATTCCCAGACAGACTGCTCTTCCCAGTCAAAGACCCAAGAGTGTCAGTTCTTTCTTTTCCTGGGTGAGGGAATTCAGTTTTGTATTTTTGGTGCTGCTGCAAGGCAGGAGGAGGTGGAAGGTAGCAAGTCTCTGAAATTGTTGACCTATGGATCTAGCTGATGTTATCAATGACTATCTTTAACTCTACCTGGAGATTTCCAGGAAGATGAGGCTGATTCTCCTCCAGCCTCACCTCTCCATAGCCCTCACAAGAGATTGGAGAGAGATTCCTGGCCCTTTAAGAGTGACATATCTCTTTCCAGCTTTTTCTCAGAAAAGCATACCCAGCTGACTCTATGGCCTGGTGCTTGGGGCAGCTGTATATCATGTGGCCAAACTTGTGTTTTGAGTCTCAGACCAGATGCCTACAAAACACACCAGGTGTATGTGCATGTGTGACCAAAGTCCCAAAGGGAGGGAGAGATGGAGGAATGGAATTGTGATGTGACCATTTGTTATGGGAGGCGCTTTCTCCTCTCCTCTCTGTCTCTCTCTCTGACAACCATACATACCCTCTAGCAAAAAATAAACTAAAATAAAAAAGAAGAAAGAAAAGAAAAACGACACACTATCCAGCCATAGATATGTTTAAAGTTCTTTACTGAATTAGCCACTAAACCTCAAAAGAACTGGGAGCTTTTGGGCCAGGTGGTAACACACCCAGACTCACATGGGAAAGGTCCTAGGTTTGCATCTGGGTTTTTCCCCGTGAAAACCGAGAGCAACTGAGACTGCTGATGGGTTACCCAGTGTTTAAGACCCCACTGGGGGATGCCTCTCTCTCTCTCTCTCCCACACACACACAAATAAACTAAAAAAAAAAGGACAAGAATCTCAGGAAGCACAGAGGTTATAGGAATTTGCATAGAAAATTGTCGCAAGTCTGGAAAACATGGATGATTCATCCTCATGTAGAATTCTAAAAAATTACTCATTAAATCTTGCTATCTAGGGGGAACCAGTAGTTAGCGTAATGGCTATGTCACTGGACTCCCATGTAGTCGACCGCGGTTTGCGTCCCGGACCCTGTGGCTTAAAACTCACGCCGGGCACGTGTGTGTGTGTGCCCAAGATCCCGAGAGGAGAATGGAGGAGAAGGGATTGCGGCGTGACCATCTCCCCGGGGGGTGATTTCTCGCTTTCTGTCTCTATGTCTCTCTCTGTCTGTCTGGCGAACACACGTGCCCTATAGCGAAAAACTTTCCAAAAAAAAAAGAAAAAAAAATCTTGCTATCTAGATGCCAATACTTAGCTTTTCTCTTGATTTTTCAAGCTAATCCAAAATCTTTCCTCCAAAATTCTTCCTTACCTTTTTTTGTTTGGGTATCTTGCATACAACCAGCCAACACAAGAGGCAGTTTCTGTCTTTGGATACTTTCTCTTTCCCAATTGCAAATGCCTCTGCTTTGGTCAAATGCTAATGAAATTCTCCTTTGCTCAGTCAAGGCTAATTTTGGAGTAGGGAAAAGTAAATCCCAGGTAAAGGAATTAAGGCTAAAATGGGTCCAATCATTTTATTGAGTCCCTACTAATGAAATTTTGTAGCTGATTGTCTTATTAGTTTTCCAAAGAAATAAGCAGGTCTTTATCCTTTTAGGAAAAGAGAGTTTTATCATTAAGTGACTTAGACTCTTGAGAAATTATAATGCCAGAATTACTATGCCAAGGAACATTCAATACAATGAGAACTAGTTTACTTTTTTTTTGAGAGAGAGAATTTTGCTATGGGGCACATGCCCTCGCCAGAGAGACAGAAAGGGAGAAATGGCTGCAATCCCTTCTCTTCCAGTCTCTTCTCAGGATTTTTATTTATTTATTTATTTATTTAGAAGATTTTGCCTTGGAGCATGTGTGATTGTTGGTGGGGGTTGTGGGGAGAGACAGAGACAGTGAGAGGGAAAGTGAGCAATGACTTGCCAAGGGGTATGTACGCACCACAATCCCTTCTTCTCCATTCTTTTTCTGGAATGTTGGGCATGCACACAAGTTTCTGGCATGAGTTTTAAGCCACTAAGTCTGAGACTCAAACTACAGTTGACCATGTGGGAGTCCAGCAGCTTAACCACTATGCCACCTGCTGGCCCCAAGAACTGGTTTACTTTTAAAGAACCACCATCCAAGATGGCTCTTCATGGGACCAGAAGATGGCATAATGGTTGCATTGCTGGACTCCATGTAGCTGACCCCGTTTGAATCTCAGCTTAAAACTCATGCTGGGAGCATGTGCATGTGTGCCCAAAATCCCATGAGGAGGGAAAATGGAGGAGGATAGACTGTGGCATGGCCATCTCTCCTGGGGGTGTGTGTGTGTGGAGCAGTGACTTCTCACTTTCTGTCACTCTGGAGAGTGCACAAGCCTTATAGCAAAAAATCTCTCCCCCAGAAAAGATGGCTCTTCATTTGCCATCTAGAAAAGAAATCTTACCCACAATGTAGATTTTTTAAAAAAAAGTGTTTAAATAAAGCTGTCACCTCATTCCTAGAGGTGACAGCTTTATTTAGACACTTTATCTATGTTGTGGATAAAGGATTTTTCCCCTTCCAGAGCACCCCAAAGTCACTCTTCTTCCTCTTCCTTGAAGGCTCCTCCACACATCTTCCTCTGATCTGTCTAACGCCTGTCAGTTTTCAGTCTCTGACCACAAAGGGAAACTCTCTCTTACCCTCTAAACTAAATCCAATCCTCCGGCTTTACATTCTTGTAACCCTCAGTAGTTCTTCTGTCTGGCAGCGGTAGTCATAATTAAAAATTAAATTACTAATTTCCCTTATAGCTCTCTTCCAGACTAGAATGCAATCTGCAGGAAAGCATAAATGCCTCTCTTCCTCAGTGTCATCTTGAATGGTGATAAACTCAGAATAGCATCTCAATAAACACATCTAACCAGTTTTTTGAACAGTCTGAACTTGGTTGGTTGGGAGCTGACATCAAAGAGATTTTTATTTCCCTTCACATGAGGACTAGGTCAAATATGCCTTCTATCACTTAAGGATGTCTTGGGCAAATCCCTCTGTTTCATTTTTATCACTTCCAGTAACTTGACAGTACAGTTCAATGTAAAACTCCCTTTTTTTACCTCTTCCTGTCACTTCAGCCCAAGCTTGTCTCATGCTCTAAAAAAATTCTGTAATGGGGAAGAGGGTGTGGTCTGATCTTTCCCCTCCACTTTGACCTATTCTGGTTCTAGCTTCTCATCTGATACATGGCAGGGATGAGAAGACAGAGTCTTTCTTAGTTATCCAGCTGTTGGTTGTCTGCGTGTCTCTGGCTAATACTGGTCCCTGCGGGTATCTTCCGTAGCACATGTCTGAGTGCTGGCTTGTCTCTGGAGCACAGGACCACTGCTTTAAGAACTTCTGTGAGGTTGGTGGGGGCAGGCGCTCTGCACTGAAGAGTAGACCCATGTAGGAGATTTTCTCTGGCTTGACCTTTTCCTCCCCCTCAGCTCTCTCTGATACCATGCAGCCTCTTGCTGCTGAGACTGACCTACCTGATGGTCAGGGGGACAAGACAGTGGAAGCCTGTGGCCTTTGCAGGGCCCACTGTGGAAACTCCCCCATCCTAGCTATGCCATCAGGGGGACAAGACAGTGGAAGCCTGTGGCCATTTGCAGTGTCCACTGTGGAAACTCCCCTATCCTAGCTATGCCGAAGGATGGGGTGGAGACTGCTTCTCATCTTGCTCTGATGCTGTGTTAGAGAAAACCAAAAGAGACTCACTGTCCAACCAGGAAAGGGGTGCTCCCGGAGGGTCCTTTCATTTGACATTGTGGGAGGAGGACCTCATCTCTGGGGAGGAGAGAGAAGACACAGGTCTCTCCAAACTGTGACAGTTTTAATTTGGATGATTCTCTTCCTGGTCCTCCATACAGACTAGGTGAGGAGTGTTGGGGCAGCAAGGTGAGCTCATCACCCCTGACTAAGCCCGAGAGGTCATGCTGTCCTCATTAATTTGTAACTCTCTTTAGAAGGTAAAGTCTTTGTTCTAGTTTTAAATATGAGGAATTACAAAAGTCCCCTTGGAACTCTTATTACAAGTATCTGTTGAGAGAAACAATTGGTGTTTACTGTGTCGTCTGCTCCTTAGGGAGCCACTGTCCAAGTTGGGTTCCAGGGCATAAAGGTCGTTGAGCTGGGAGGCACTTTTGGAGGAGTTATATCTCTTATTTCACAAAGGGAGGGGAGACAAACCAAGACACTGCTTCTCAAGGGCTGTGTATACCCTCACCGGCAGGCAGAAGGTCCTAGACAGAACAGCATGGGTAAAAGCAGCAGAGATGAAAGAAATGTATCAGCAGGATGAGAAAGAAAAGAGAAATGGAAAAACAAGAGATGGGAAGAGGATGAGAACAAAAGATGAGGTGACAGAAATTGGCAAGGGGAGAGGATGGTGGAGGAGAGAGGAAGGCTGAGCTTGGGGGAGGGTACCGAGCAAAGGGATTGAGCTCCTGCTTGCCCAACTAGAGAAAGGGGATGAGCAGAGCAGCTGGTGAAAGAGAATAAGGGCCTGGGGTTAGCATTTGCCAGCTGGCACAGGTGGCTCTGAGCTAAATCTGTCCTCTTCCCCACCAGGCAGATGGGGAAGGAGGAGTGCAGGAAAGTGGGAGAGGGAGGACAGCACACTCCTCCTACATGGGTTCAGTTGTATTGCCATCAAATGCACTTGAACATACTGCAAGAGCACTATGGAAAAAGATGATCTGTCGATTTCTGGACAAGGTATGAGGATGGAAGGTGAAATCTTTCTAAGGCTGCTTTGGTCTCATCAACAGTTGTAAACAGCATGGCCAAGAAAGCCATTTAGAGTCCAAATCCCCAATAAAGAAGTTTGAAAGGACTAGGACAGCAGGTGACACGGAGGTTAGGGCAACTGAATCTCACATGGTTGACTGCACAGTTCGAGTCCTGGACCTGGAGGCTTGAAAAACACTGGATGCATGTGTGTGCATCCCCAAAATCCCAAGAGGAAAATGGAAGAGAAGGGATTATGGTGTAGCCATCCCTCCAGGGGCTGATTTCACACTTTCCCTCTCTCTTTATATTTCTCTCTCTCTCTCTCTATCTCTCTCCAGTGAGCAAATATGCCCTACAGCAAACTTAAAAAAAAAAAAGAATAAGAAGAAAGAAAAGAAAACTTATTTTCTTAAAGGAGCACACTTGGGCAAAGAGCTCAGAACAGAGCCTGGCACATGGATGAGCTCACACAATGTTCCCATCTGTGGGTCCAGGTGTCATTTGTGTGTATCCTGGACCCACTACCAGGCCCAATACAGCTGTATGTGCCAAGCAGAATGTGAGGCTGCATTCTCTCAG
>NW_006206042.1:424626-455011 GCF_000334495.1 Tupaia belangeri chinensis | reverse complement strand
GAATGCCTGGCCTTGCAAATCTTCTAGGTGTATCCTTGTGCTGGACAAGGTAGTTCCCGTGGGCACAGCTGGAGCACCTGGGAACCATGGGATCTGGTGGGAAAGGGAACCACTGGAAACCTTAATTTGAGAAGGGAAGAAGTATGGTGACCAGGAACAAAGTAGGGCAGGAAATGGAGAAGAACCAAGTGCCATGGACAGGCCTAGAACCATGAAACTAAAGTCAGAACTGGAAGAAAGCATCATGTGGCTTGCTGCTCAAAAGCTGGTTCATGTGGCACCCTCCTGAATGGCCCCCAAAGTATCTCTGGTGTGGAAGTCCCTGGATTTTCCCCAGCCCTGCCCTCTCCTTCAGTGATTGGATAGCAGAGGTGATAAGGACTTACAGCCCCTTTCTCATTGGAGAGGAATACTTGTCATTTGGCTTTGCAGAGAAGGTTCCACCTTGCTTGTAGTATATGATCCTTACCATGTGCTAGTATGTCACATTTTAAAGGACAAAACTGTAAAATACTTATATTAGCTTGTATTATAACATTAACATTGTTGACAGTATCTGTTTTCCAGGCTGAAGTGATTCACTCGTTACTCTAGTCCTGCTTTAGTCCTTTGTAATTTGTGGTAATTATACTTTTCTTTTTAATACAAAAAATGCATACAAATAAAAACTTGAAAAGAAAAAAAACAAAAACAAAACCAAAAAACAAAAGTTGGTGCATGAACAATGACCTCTGCATCTCCTGGGAGCAGAAATGAAGACTCTCAGTCCCTACCTAGACCTCTGGATCAGAGTCTGCATTTTAAGCAGATTCCCAGGTGATGCTGGCAAGTTAAAGCTAAAGAAACAAAAATCTGATCCAAGGCCGTTAATGTTTGACTTAAAGTTGCTGCAGTGGAGCCAGCAGAGGGCAGTGCTGCAGAGCTTACCAGAGCTATCTGAGGGACCTGGAAGTTGACGTGGCGCTGATGTGGTGAAAACTCGGGCTGATGCTGGAGTATTCTTTTTGCCCCAAATGACTTCAGTTTTTCGATAAGTGAACACACGAACCCACTTAGTTATTCTGTGTTGTTTATTTACTTATTTCTCCCACGAAAGTGATGGAGAAGTAGGCATCTCTGATTGGGTCCTCACACCACGACCTATCCCAAGTCTCAGCTGGCCCAGATCATGAAACACGTATGCATGGCATGCTTGAGGAGGTCCGAGGACCTTTTCCGTACCAGTTGTGTTAGCACTGTGCCACCACTAGGCCTCTAACCCACTCAGTTTTGATATATAGAAACAGATGGGAATCTGGGAACACATGAGAATCAGGCTTGGTCCTTGCCTTGCAGCTTCCAGAAAAGTGAGTTGTCTTGGCATAAGGTATTAGGTGCCATTGAGGGAAACCTGGCTTTGTGAGCGTGCATCCTGTGCCCTAGAACTCACATGGCGCCCTCTGCTCAGAAGGGCAGAGTTCATGAGTTAGTGTTCTGCTCTCACCATCTAGAAACTTCTAATAATTTTACTTTTTACTGTTTTTCTTGTTGTTTTTGCCATGTAGCTCATGTGCTCATGGAGGACAGAGACCCAGAGAGAGGGAAAGTGAGACAGCACTCTCCAGGAGGGTTGGCCACGCTGCAATCTCTTCTCTATTCTCCTCTCAGGATTTTGGGCACATGCATACAAGTGCCCAATGTATTTTTCCAAGCCACCAGGTCCAGGATTCTAACTGCATAGTCAGTCACGTGGGATCCAGTTGCCCCAATCTCTATGTCATCGACTGGACCTACCTGCTGCTTTTTAAAGATATTTATTTATTTATTTATCTATTTATTTATTTTGAGTCTCAAGCTGCTGGGTTTGGGACTCAAATCGCAGTTACCCATGTGGGAAGACAGTGCTCTAATGACCATGCCACTTGCTGACCTTACCTGGCCCTTTTTAAGTGAAGTCCATGGGGACAATGGAGCATGCCCGTGGGAGTAAGAGCTACATGAAATATGCATGTTCATCATCATTTCTTGTCATCTCATTTACATATGGCATTTGTGGTGCCCCACTGGTAATCTGTGGTGCACAGCAGACCCTCAGTGCGGGAGTTCTGGAAGACGCAAATGAGTGTAGAGTGCTGATGCTATGGATGCTGCCAGCTTTCCAAGAGTACTAGGAGGATAAGTATGCATCAAGAAGTGGAATCAGGGAACCAGCAGTTAGCGTAATGGCTATGTCGCTGGACTCCCATGTAGTCGACCGCGGTTCGCGTCCTGGACCCGGTGGCTTAGAACTCACGCCGGGTGTGTGTGCGTGTGTGCCCAAGATCCCGAGAGGAGAATGGAGGAGAAGAGATTGCGGCATGACCATTCCCCCTGGGGGGTGATTTCTCGCTTTCTGTCTCTATGTCTCTCTCTGTCTGTCTGGCGAGCGCACGTGCCCTATAGCGAAAATCTCTCAAAAAAAAAAAAAGTGAAATCAGAATATTTAGGTTAGGTCTGTGAAATGTTTCCTCTGTTCTGGTAAGAACAAAAGACATAAGTGCATGGGCTACAACATACAAATTGAGTAACTTTAATGATTCCCCATATGAATGGAAGTTTCTTACATTTATGTTTAAAATTGACCTTGTACAGTATGGACAGTAAGTTTCATGATAATCATTTATATTTTTGTCTTTAGTTAGATCACTAAATAGAAAATAAAAAAACATTATCTCAAGCAAAAACAGACTGTGAAGGAAAGAAGAAAGCTTTATGTGTTGGCACTTCATTTATTTACTTTTAGTTTTTTGTTATAGGGCTTGTGTGTTTGTTGGAGAGAGAGAGAGAGAGAAAGAGGGAAGGGGAGAAATCACCTCTCAAGGATTGGTCAGTGAAAAATCACCTCCAGAATGATGGCCATGATGTAATCTCTTCTCTTTCACACTCCTTTGAGGATTTTGGGCACACAAGCACACATACCCAATGTAATTCTCACTTTATCAGATCTGGAACCCCAACTGGGCAGTCAGTCATGTGTGTGGAGAGCAGCCATTCTGAGCAAACGTGGTGACCTTCAGACATATGCAGAAATGCGGTCTGTGAGCTTTATTTGCATAGCAATGAAAGCATTCACATATGAATACACTAGCTATGTGCTGTTATCAATACTGCAAAGTAGTATCAGGTGAAAGGAAGTCACCTGTGTTTATCAGAATCAGCCCCAAAAGATTAGAGAAATCACATGGCACCATTCTCATTTCAGTCAGCCGATTAACATCGGAAAACAACTGGCTTTGCATTCCATTCCTCTTTCCCCATTTTCTGAGGCTGGCTCCCATCTTGGCTTTCTCCATCAGAGAAGTTGGGCCCACCTGATCCTGCTTCTCTATATTTGTATGTCTTTGTGTGTTTATTACTATGCTTATTTCTAATCCACAGCCCACCTCCCCCACTCAGAAAAACGCATTTTACCGAGTGGGTTCTGGAACATATGGGATCCAGAGCCTTAACAACTATGCCAACTGGCTGGCCTTATTTTAGTACTTTTGTCCATTTATTCTTTTATTTTTAGGTTTTTGCCATAGGGCATGTGTGCTCACTACGGAGAGACAGAGAAAGGGAAAATGAGAAATCAGCCCATAGGGGATGGGCATGCTACAATCCCTTGTCTTCCATTCTACTTTCAGGGTTTGGGGCACACATGCACACACACACACACACACACACACACCTGACATGATTTTCAAGTCCCCAGGTCTGGGACCCGAACTGTGGTTGTCCATGTGGGAGTCTAGTACCTTAACCATTTTACTACCTGCTGGCCCCCTATTTTAGTACTTTTAATGGCATGTCTAACCTGCTTTTTGAACAAGGAGACTCACATTTTCATTTTGCTCCGAGCTCCACAAATTACGAATCTTGAGACCCAGCCCCGGTGGAGCAGACAGTAGGGATGCTGCTGCGTGATGCTGAGGACCAACTGTGCCAGGCGTACCCAATGATCCTGGCTGGCTGAGGGTCATGGCATGAAGATGCCATCAAGGGTTCTGGTCTCCCTCTCAGGAAATAAATAAGTATGTGCCTTGTGTTGCCCTGAGGGATGAAAGATGTAGGGAAGAGTTGGTGCCTATGATCTGAGCCATCTAAGGTGGAATTTGCCTCGCCTCACATTTCTAAGTAATTAGAATAGAAACACGGTGACATGGTGTCTGGGGAGGGGTCCTGCTCTTGAGCACCTGGGAATGTGCTAATTTGTGGTAACAAGTGGCTTTTCTTTCCTTCTTACTGCTTCCCCAGAAATGCTTTTATTCCACTTCTCAGTGTGTGTGTGTGTGTCCCCAAAGAAACTCTTCTTCCACCAAGGAAAGTGAGGGGGAAAAAAGTGTTTCTTTTTTTTTTTAGAGAGACATTTTTGCTATAGGGTGAGCACGCTTGCCAGAGGGACAGAAAGTGAGAAATCACATCCCTTCCCCCAGGGGGGAGAGCCTTGTTGTAATTCCTTCTCCTTCATTGTCTCGGTATCTTGGGCGCGCGCGCACACACACACACACACACGCACACACACACTTGGCATGAGTTTTAAGCTGCTGGGTCCAGGACTCGAACCACCATTGACTATGTGGGAGTTCAGCGATGTAACCCTAACACCATCTACTGGTCACAGGGTATTTCTCAGAAGAAGAAGGCCTAGCTAGTCTGAACAGAGGTGCAAGTTTAAGAGACATGGGGCTGGATTGGGCTGCAGGCTGGGCTGGGAACAGGTAGTGTCTTACGGAGCCCAGGCTGCTTGTCACCTGGTAACAGACAAAACCCAAGCTCTCTTCCCATGCATGTGCAGTGCAGACCAGGCAGCTGGTGCTGTTGTCAGTGATGGATCTGAGGGCTCCTGCCTGTGTATAATGGGAGATCCTGGTGAGAACACTGTGTCCATTTGCTGGCTGCACTGGATCCCCAGTGTAGCGGGGACTTGAAGAGTTGCCCACAAACTTATAGTGGTGAAAAGGGGAGAGTGAACTCAGCTGCCCCTGAGAGACTTGGGGGTCCTTCCATGTGGTAAAGCTGTGTTTTCAGGGAGTAAGCCTGACCCCATGTTTGCAGGAGACCTAAGGCATGTGTTTCCCCGGAGGATTTGGAACAAGGCAAACGACTGGGGAGAAGGCCAGAAGAGGTTCTTGGGAGAGGTGGAACTCCAGGAGGCTTGACCCTGATGTTGGAACACAGGTCAGGGGCTGCACAAACTATCTCCATAGCCACCCTGGTGCTCAGGTGCCTCTGATGCCAAGCTGGTCCTCTTTGTGTCTACATGTTCCAGTTTGTCCAGGCTGATGGAGGGAACGTTGTCTGACAGATGTGAACAACCTCAGGAACAATCCATTTCAACAATCATATCAAACCGTTATGTAAACAAATAAAAAATTTGCATGATGTTATTGTCATTATTTTGGTGGGAGCACTGTACGTGCATCTACATATGTATTACATATTGAAAAACAACTAGCGGATATAAAATTAAATAATTACTGTAGTTTTTTAAATGTTCACTTGAAAATCCTTGTAGATGGCTCGACAACAGACTCTCCACCATCCCATCCAGCCCAGGCTTCTGCCTTGGTTAGAAACATGGTTGTTGATGGAGGCATGGCCCCCTGGTCTTGAAGTTTCACTCTTGGGTTAGATGAGCTCGTTTAAAGTAAGATGAAAGCCAAGAAGGATGGGCACCATGACTTCTAGACAAGTTGCAAACCAAGTTATGCCAGGGGATCCAGCTGAAAGAACAAGAAAATCCCAAATATTTAGCTGTCAAGGTTAATGAGTTGAGAAGGGACAGGAGTACTTGATGTTGGCATGAGAACTTCCACAGCAGAGGGATGAATTTCCTCCCTGAAGCCCATTTCAGTGTGCCTGGAACACTCTTTTCCTTATGAGAGCTTAATCTCCAGACTTAAGATACACAGAGTGGAGCAATCCCTTAAATACCCCTAGCCTAGCTGGGATACTGGGATACAGGGAGTGTGGGCCTAGAAAAGAATCACTCCCCTGTACTGAACTGCAGGGAAGGAGGATGGAGCTTCAGGTGGAGACAGAAGACCATATAATGCCCAGCTGACTGGAGGGAAAAAGGGCCACTTGCCCTTCTAGTGTCTTTATCCCACTCTCCCTCTGTACCACCTAGGAAGGAAAAAGGGAAGGGAAAGGGAGAAACAAAAGGAAAGAAAGGAAAGGGTGTAAGAGGGAAAGGAAGAAAAAAAGAAAAGGAGAGGAAGGAGGAAAGGGGAACAGGTCAGGGGAGGGGAGAGGAGAGGAAGGGAAAAAAATCAAAAGAGAAGAGAACGAGTCACAAAATAGGGAAAAGAGATGGGGAGCTTTCTAGGATAATTTGGGTGGTAAAAAGTGACAACATGGGTCACAAAAAAATGGATTTGCTTTTGTTTTTGTTACAGAGAGTGTGTACTTGCCTGAGAGAGACAGAGATACAGAAAGAGGGAAAGTGAGGAATCGCCCCCTGGGGGGATGGCCATGCTGCAATCTCTTCTCCATTCTCCTCTCAGAAATTTGGGCACGCATGCACACACATGTACCTGGTACGATTTTTAAGCTGCCAGGTCCGCTATGTGAGATCCGGTGCCTTAACCTCCATGCCACCTGCTGCTGCAGAAATGGGCATATTGTTGCTTTTATCCTCTCTGCAGATGAACAGTCACTCGAATTTATAAGGGACAGGGATCACCCTCTTCTTGTTTCCAGATCTCAGGATGTGGTGCAGATATAAAGGTAGGGTTGGAACCGCCTCTCCAGGCTGTGGTCTCATGGCCAGACATCAAACTGCGCCCTTGGGTGTGTGACAGCATTGAAGCAGGGCATCAGCAGAGGCCAGAAGACTGGCCGGGTAGCTGGGAAGGAGAAAGAAGGGCATATAGGCCCCTTAGTCTACGTGTGGGACAGAGATAAAGAAAGGGAAAGAAATCAACGTAGGTAGAGGGTAGACTAAGCCTAGGAAGACCATGAAAGAGCAGAATCTCCAGGGGTCAGAGATCACAGGTAAACAACACCGCAGCTATGGGTATTCCATACATGAGTATACGCACTAGGCCCCAGGATGTGACTTCAGGGGAGCGGGGAGTACAGGGCCTGGTGTGCTGGAGACAGTGACCTAAATATTTTTTTTCTTTTTTTGGAGAGGATTTTGCTATAGGGCATGTGCGCTCGCCAGACAGACAGAGAGAGACAGAGAGACAGAAAGCGAGCAATCACCCCCCGGGGGCCATGGTCACGCCACAATCTCTTCTCCTCCATTCTCCCTTCGGGATCTTGGACACACACGCACACGCGCCCGGTGTGAGTTTAAGCCACTGGTTCCGGGCCTCAAACCACGGTCGATTACCTGGGAGTCCAGCGACATAGCCATTATGCTAACTGCTGGTCCCAAGAGATAGTGACCCAAATTTGTGAAGGGATCTCCAGAACCCTAGTATCTCCACGGTTGAGGAGACTGAGCCCAAGGTGGCTACCCTTCGTTGGGAACGTGTCAGGCACTGTGTTAGGTAAGTGTTGCAATTTGAATAGCTCTCTGAAAGTCATGTGTTAAACTATTATAATGAGATTAGGAGGGTGTAGACTTAATCCAATTATGATGTCAAAAGGTGGGGCCTTGGGAAAGAGATCAGGATTAAGGTCATTGGGGTGGGGCCCCATAATTGAGTTTGGTGTGTTTGTAAGAAGAAAGACCAGACCAAAAATGCATGGATGGACACAGTCACTCTGCTCTTGCCCTCATGATGTGACCAGATCTCTTATGGCTCCTTGGGTCTCCAAAACATGAGGTGAATAAACCACTAGTCTCTTAAAATAATCCAGACCCAGGTATTTTCTGTTATTAGCAATGGAATGGACTAGAACAGTAGATTGTCTAATTTAAGGAGAAGCTAAGACTTGGCGAAACTGAGTAATTTGTTTAGCTGTTAAGTGACAGTCCCTGGATTGACCCCAAATGTGACTGACTTTAAAACCCATACCCTTAAGCACCTGTGTAGGTCTGCTCTGGAGCCAGGAGTGAACACCAGCAGTTTTTTGAACCCAGAATCTGCCTTTCCCTCCTCAGTAAGGAACACGAGCCTGGGGCAGAGCAGCCTCCACCGGAGGATCAGCTCTCACTCCTGCTCGTCTCTGGTCCTTCTCTCCTTGGCTGACGTAGGCTATCTATCAGACTTGCCCTGGGCCCCTGCTCAGCAATGTTTGGACTGCTCTCTCACTTGTTCTGATTTCTCCCTGCTCACCCTGGTGTCTCAGACTATCCTATATGTACCCTGCCTCAGACCCCAGAACCAGGCCTTGTTAGAGTGGGGCAGAGGGAGAGGGCACCAGAGATCCCATGCCAAACACCCTTTGCAGACGAAGGCTCTGAGCTCCCCCAGGTGAGGTGTGCTGGCAGGGCTGGGAGTAGAACCCACAACTCCCTTTTGCTATTCTCCATGTTCTGGGCCAGGAGGCTCACAGGATCCCCTCATCTTTCTCTATTCATCAGAAAACAAGTAACTCTGTGCACACTTCAGCTCCCTGTAGGCATTTCTTACCCTGGATACAGAGTGATGTGAAGCAGACAGTGCCATACTTGCTGCTCACAGGATTGCTGACTTCACAGATGTAAAACTTGGAGAAGTTTTCTGGCCTAACGATGATTTCCAGCCTGCTGCTCTGGAGCTCCTTTGGAAGGAGCCCTGAGTAGTCATACCACCTGTAATTTACAGACTGGTCTGGCACCACACATGACAGATTCAGGTAACAGGTGTTGTGCTCTTTCTTTGCCTTCACAATGGTTATAGAAGGCTGAGGAACAGGATCTGGAAATAGAATGAGACAATGGATTTATGTATTTTTGAGGCATTTAGGCTGTGAGTACCTGAAGAGGTAGAGTCATGGAGGGGCGGTCCCTGCAGAGGGAGCCAGTGAGCAGCTTTGACCTCTTAGGCTCCAGACTGCAGAAGCTACTCCTTGGGGATGATACTAAGCTGGATCCAGAAGAGGGAGCCAGAATCCATGACATGCACCCAGGAACAAAGCTTGTGACCCTTCCTGAGCTAGATAGAATGGCCCAGTGCTGGCTGAGAGACCCGCTGGAGTCAGAATCAGAGTTGGTATGCCAGCTGGCTGAGATGTTCAGGGCCCTTTCTCTTCTTTTTTTTTTTTTTTTTTTGAGAGATTTTCGCTACAGGGCGCGTGTGCTCACCAGAGAGAGACAGAGACAGAAAGAGAGAAATCACCTCCAGGGGGGATGGCCACGCCGCAATCCCTTCTCCTCCAATCTCCTCTCGGGATCTTGGGCACGCACGCACACGCGGCTGGTGTGAGTTTTAAGCCACCGGGTCTGGGACGCGAACCGCGGTCGACTACGTGGGAGTCCAGCGACATAGCCATTATGCTAACTGCTGGTCCCAGGACCCTTTCTCTAGTGGTGGTCACAGCTGGCACGTTGGATAATCTGTGCCTCAAAAATTCTTGGGTTCAGATTCAGTGAGAATCCTGAGATAAGAGGTTCCACCTGGCACATGCAAAAACCCTTTGCATAACTACCTGGGGAAGGTGCTGTCTTCCTGGATTCTGGCAGAGCTGGAGGAAAATCTCCTGTAACCCCCAGCAGCACACACCAGAGGTGCTTAACAGCACTGTTCTGTTAATGTCCGTATCTGAGTGTCTAGGACAGTGCTTGCCACATAGCAGGTGCCCCACAAGTATCTAATGAAAGGATAAATGAAGGAATGAATCAGTTATGAAATAGAAAGGATGCTCGCTTTGGAGTGAGATTAGCCTGGGTCCTGAATGTAATTCTGGGAGAGGGACTTTGAACAAGGTGTTTACCCCGTCTATAAAATAACTCTACCTCACAGCATGCTATTAATAAGATAAAATGGCACCGTCCATGGGAAGCACTTTTGTCGGTTGTAAACATGGCCCACATCTAGAGGTCACCTGGTCATCATGACTGTCAGCCTGCTGCCAGATGGGATGAGAGGCAATCCTAACTTCTGGCCCTTGTTTAACTAGGGCCGGTTTACCTCAGCTCCTCTCGGATTCTTTCATTCTAGTCAACGGTAGAACACAGAATGAGTGCAGTTCAGACCCCATCGGGTTAAAACTGGCAGAGGACTTACAGGTCAGAGCTTGCTTCTGGGTTGTATGTGTGGAGAGGCTATAGAAGCACTTCCAACCTGGGCTGTGGAAGTCTAGTTCCATCTCCTCCATGAAAGCCCTCTCAGATTGTTGTACTCCCCCACATGCTTTTTTTTTTTTTTAAATTTAATTTTTGGATAGGGCATTTGTGCTTGACAGAGAGAGGGAAAGTGAAAAAGTACCCTTCTGGGGGTAGAGCCCCTTCTTCATTCTCCTCTAGGAATTTTGAGCACATACACACACATGTCCAGTGTGTTTTTCAAGCTGCGAGGTCAGGGACTCAAATTGCTCAGTCAGCCATATGGGATCCAGCTGCCTTCACCTCCACACCATCTGCTGGCTTCCACCCCCCTTGACACACATGCTTTCATTGAGCAATGTTTACGCTGGCTTTCATCACTTCCTGTGTTCTGACTCGTGTCTTAACACTCCTGCACTTCCCCCACCTACTCACCAAGCACCTTCAGGGTGATCTTCCACTCTTGCAACTTCCCATCCGTCTTCAACACCCTCATGAAGTAGGTGCTGCTGTCTTCTCTCTGGACATTAGTGATATGTAGGGCACCACTTTGACGAATAAGCTGGACCCTGTCTCTAAATTGAAGACCAAAGGTCCTTGGCTGGTTGTGCTCCCATTCTATAATCTTCTGGCTGTGACTGTAAAACCAGGTGAGTCTCTTGTAGTCCTGAGGCAGGCTCTCAGAGATTTGCAGAGTCACATTGCTGCCAGAGAGCTTGAACATCTCAGGCACTGAATGATCTGCTGATGAGAATCAGAGCGAGAGTCACCTTAGAGAAGCCCACGGTTTTAGCCTGGGCTAGTGAGGCAAGGAGGAGAGAAAGGATTTCTGCCCAGGAGCAATAAGCATGGTCTTCACCAGAGGTCCTAGTTCTCTGATCAGAAAGTCAATGAAAGTTGAAGTTTGAGAAGTAGGCGTGTTGTTTATAATCCGTCTATGTTTACCCCTGGACAATAAAGGAAAAGGACACCAAGGTTGGTCCCGTGGTAGGAGTGTGCCTGCTATGATTTGAATGTGTCCCTCCAAACCCATGTATTGAAATCTGGTGAGCCATTTTAACAATGTTGAGAGGATGGAGATGTAATTCAACTGTGATGTGAGAAGTCAAGGCTTTTGGGAAGCAATTGGGCATCAGCGTAGGACTCCCGTGACTGGAACCTGATGGCTACAAGGACATACAGACACAGACACACATGCATGGTCTCTGTTCTGCCCAAGCTTTTTTCTTGTTTTAAGAGAGAGATTTTGCTATAGGGCATATGTGCTTGCCAGAGAGAAGGGGAGAGAAAGAGAGACAGAAAATGAGAAATCACACCCCCTCCCCCCCCCAGGGTGGATGGCCATGCTACAATCCCTTCTCTTCCAGTCTTCTTTTGGGATTTTGGGCACACACACACATGCACCTGGTGTGAGTTTGAAGCTGCCAGGTCTGTGACTGGAACTGCATAGAAATGACCCAAGATCTTCCCCAAGGCACATCATAGCCAGATTGACCAAAACCACAGACAGAGACATGATACTAAAACTGGCAAGAGAGAAATGTCAAGTTAATTTCAAAGGATATCCCATAAGGCTAACATTGGACCTCTCATCAGAAACAATGCAAATAAAGAAAGAATGAGAAAATGTATTCAAAATGTTAAGTGAAAAACACTTTTGACTAGAAATACTATACCTGGCAAGATTAACTTTCATATGGAAAAAAAAAGACAAAAATATTCTCAGATAAACAAAACCTGAAAGAATTTACCAACACCAGACCAGCTCTCCAAGAAGTGCTGAAGGGAGTGCTATACCAGAAAAACTAAAGTCAGACAGAAATAAGAGTATAAGAAACAACCAAGAGAATGGCCAACCTAATGGTAAGGACAAGTCTGGAGCTGAATATTAACTTCCAGAGTTTAAATGGAAAGATCAGACTACAGTAACACTGCAAATTCAATAAAAGAGAGATTAATTATGGGAGTCTGAACTAGTGAGACAGAATTTTTTTACTTGAGACTAAAACATTACTGATTTTCTTTGATGCTTTGATTTCTGTGTTTAAGGATTTTTGACTTCTCTTGAACTGTTGATAGGTTTGTCTACCTACTATTTGAACTGAATCCTAACCTTTTCCCTGGCTTTCAGTTTTAAGCAAATTTCTCTTAACATCTTTTGATTTTGATCTATTAAAACAAAATTTATTTATATTAAAAATAGTACCAGTAGATAGTGTAATGGCTACATTGCTGGACTCCCATGTAGTAGACCACAGTTCGAGTCCCAGACCTGGTGGCTTAAACTCACACCAGGTGTGTGTGTGTGCATTCCCAAGATCCTGAGAGGAGAATGGAGTAGAAGGGATTGTGGTGTGGTCATCCCCCTTCGGGGGGGGGGGTAATTGCTCTCTCTCTGTCTTTCTGGCAAGAGCATGCACCCTATAGCAAAACTTTTCCCCTCCAAAAAAATGCATTAAAAATATCTATTAATATCTATTTAATGACTGCAGTGAGCTATATAGCCCCAGCAAGGTGCTACTTTGTAGTATGTTCTTTTTACTCACTGAGGATTATGCCTATAGTAAGACATGTGTTTATAAATATGTATATATCAGTTGTTCTTGCTATTGAAAGTCTTTAAATTAATTAATATTTTTAGTGAATCCATAAAATGAAAAAACAAAGGCATGGAAAACAACTGTACATGCCAGAGACAGTATGGAAGAAGGGGGAGGAGGGAGTTGGCAGAGGATGAGAGGTAGGGAATTAAGGGAAGAAAAGCACAAAGGCATATAAGAAACAAGAAATAGAAACAAGAAATAGAAAATTATTTGTTGATTTGTCAACTGTTTAAAACTTGTGATTTGTTGAGAATTCTTTTCTTATTTTAACTAACTGATTTTTGTTTTGATTTGTATTTGTCATTGTGATCTTTATTTTCTCCTTCTTCATGAGGATACCTCACATTGTATAAGTCTCAGGTTATAAACAAACAAACACCTGGTTGAGTTAGGAGGAAGAAAAGATAATAGCTAAATGGTGCAAGATGGAAAAAGTTCTGTTGGCTCTTTTTGTGGAAGGAGAAGTAAGAATCTGTGTACATAGGCTTAGAAAGAGCAGTAGAAAAAAGCTAAATGCAGAGGAAAGGGGGAATATGACCCACAGCACTCTGGTGTCAGATTCTGTCCCCAAATCTCAGTCATATTCTTCAACATTGCTCACATCTAGATATTCACTTTCCACATGATTGTCATTTCAAAAACATTCTCTTCAAGATAAAAATGTCTGTGTCCCCAGGGCTTTCAAATTCCTATTTATTCATCCTTCCAACTATCCATCCATTCACCAAATGTTCATGGAAGAGGCCAGATGGTGACATAGAAATAAACATCAGTGCTTTGCAAGGTTAATCCATGCGGTAAGGTTCCCAATTCATATCCCGAAATCTCCCTGGGTATGCCAGACACACATGCATCCATGACTCAAGACTGGCTGAGGCTGGGTGTGGACAGTGGTGTGGAGATCCTGTTGGGGGTGTTATCCCTCTGTCTCTCTCTCTGTCTCTCTTGCTTACAAAAAATAGATAAATAAAACCAAGGCCAGGCCTATCTTGAGATAGTTACTCAGAATTTCAGCTGTGAAATATTGCTTTTCTTGACCAAAAATGAAGATTTTTCTACTGAGACTTCCCCCTCCAGAATTATTTCTACCTCTAGGCACTAAGTGTCTAGGAAGGTCCAAGTCAACAGGATCCTAACATCTGAATACAATTAGGGTCAGAATATTCATCTATTCCCACTGAATCTGATGCACAAAGAGTGAAAATGGAACAGAAGAGAGATTGCAGATCACCTTCTTTTGCACACCTCTGAATATGCAGATTGAACTTTGAGAATTAGGCAGAAACACACCATCCATCAGATGACTAGAAATCACCACAGGGTCACAAGAAATATGGGAAAGCAAGAAAATATCTCTCTTACAAGGGAAAAGAATAATTCCTCTTCATCCTCAGACAGTACAATGAAACTCATGGAAATGTCTGATAAAGAATTTAGAATGTTCATTGTGACAAGGATAACAGAGATGGAAGAGAAGAGAGACAATGAACTGCAGAAGAGGTAAGAGAAAGGAGCTGACAAGTTCCAGGAGGTGAGGAAATTCTTGCAAGATCTGAAAGAGGAAATACACACTATAAAAAAAGAATCAAATGGGCCTGTTGGAGATGAAGGTTGTAATACGGGAAGTCAAAACCTCCCTTGAAACTATTAAAATCAGACTAGATCATACAGAAAATCGAATTTCAGTTGTAGAAGATAGAATTGCTAGCCTAGAAAAATCCACCACAAAGACTGAGAAAATACACCCCCCCAAATGAGAATAATATAGGAGAAATACTAGATACCATCAAAAGTCCAAACATCCAGATTATTGGTTTCCCAGAAGGTGAAGAAACTCATAAGAGCATTGATAATCTATTCCATAAAATCTTGTAAGAAAATTTTCCAAACCTAGAGGGGCATTCAAAGATCCAGTCTCAAGAAGTACAAAAACACAAGAGATGGGTGTGAATGCCAGATGTGGTGTGTGTGGAGGAGTGAGGCCTGGGGAAAAACATTTGGAGGAGGGATACGGAGACAGCATTGTTGAGACAGAGAGGTAGTATTGTTATATTTTGATCAACTGGATCGGGGAGAAATGTTCACATATTGAAATGATCACCTTGTAAGCTAAATAATGTAATTGAATGTATTTAAAAATGTAAGAAAAAAAAAAAGAAAATATAAAAGAAGAAAAAAGAAGTACAAAGGATCCCAAATAGAATCAACCCAAGAAGATCTTCTCCAGAACGCATTATAGCCAGATTGACCAAAGCCACAGACAAAGACAAGATACTAAGATTGGCAAGAGAGAAACGTCAAGTTACCTACAAAGGATAACCCATCAGGCTAACAGCAAATCTCTCATGGGAAACAATGTGAGCAAGGAAAGAATGGGGAAATATATTCAGGGTATTAAGGAAAAAGCAATTTCAACCAAGAATACTGTACCCGGCAAGATTTTCCTTCACATGGGAAGAAAAGACAAGAACATTCTTAGATAAACAAAACCTGAAAGAATTTACCAATACCAGACCAGATCTACAAAAATTTCTCAAGGGAGTGCTATACCAGGAAAATTAAATATAGACACACAGAAATAAGAGTTCAAAAACTAAGAAACTTAATCATAGGGTGTGGGAGGCTGTGCACCAGCGAATATCGCCCTTAGGTTTTGGTTTCTCAGCAAACAATTACACAATGGCAAAGGCCATGATTGGCTCCCCTTCAAAACCTCACCTTCAAAACCATACATTGATTGGCCACTTCCCATAGCAAATCGGTGAGCTTAGAATCCCTCTGATTTGCATATCCGGCACCTCATGATTGGTCCACAAAAGGAACCAATCATAACCCACCTTTTAACAACCAATCACTGCCCACCAACATGTATATAACCACGATCCCTGACCCACAATCGCCAGACGACTCTGAAGACCCTGAAGAGCTGTGACACTGCGTCGTCTCCAGAGGACCCTGAAGACCCTGAAGAGTTGTAACACTGGGTCATCTCCAGACGACCCTAAAGAGCTGTGACACTGCGTCATCTTTGGACAACCCTGAAGAGCTGTGACACTGTGTCATCTCCATGCTGCCCACAATAAACGGATGACCCTGAAGAGTTGTAACACTACGTCGTTCATCCCATCTCTCACTCCTTCCCTCAGGAAATCTGTTCGACTGTCCCCCGGGTCGGGACAATAGGGACAAGTCCGGAGTTGAATATTATATCCCAGAATTTAATTGGGAAAATTGAACCACAACAGAAGATAAAGTACATGAGACTGAACTGGTGAAATAGAATTTTATGACTTTTAATTAAAACATTGCTGATTTTCTTCTAGGCTTTGTTTTCTGGTTTTAAGAATTTTTGTCCTGTCTTGAGCTGCCGACAAGTTCATGTACCTACTATTTGAACAGAATCCTAACCTGTTTCCTGGCTTTAAGTTTTAAGCAAATTTCCTTAACATTTCTTTGACTTATTAAAGCTAAAACTGCTTTCCTTGAAAAAAAATAGATAAATAACTTTAAAAAATATGTATTGAGCACTTACTCTGTTCTGGGCCATATGCAGAGACATTCATACACGTAGACATTCATTTCCCAGTTCTGACTGGTACAGTTCACATTGCATAGTCCCCTGACAGAATTATACAGTCCAAGGAAGTAACTGTGTAAGCACGCTGTGCCTGGCACTGTGCTCGACTTTGATCCTAACAATGCAGACAGAGTGTCTGGCCTCTTGGAACATAATAGCTTAGGAGGATGTTCTCTCCAAGACTTTAAATCATTATACATATAGCCCACATTTGTTCTCATCTTGTTACTTTTTTCCATATATACTAATAGAAGTGATAATAGGTGGCCTAGACCAGTGTGTTTCAATCTCAGCACTAGGAACATTTTGGCCCTGATCATTTTTTGTCTTGGGGAGTGGGAGGGAACTGTTCTGTTCATTGTAGGATGTTTATCCCCTGGCCTCCTCCCACTAGACGACAGTAACATCTTTCCACTTCTGACAACCAAAAATGTCTTCCAAAGGACAAAATCTCCCCACTCCCAACCCATTTGATAACTACCGGCTGTGTCTTCCTTGCAGACAGTCTCCAGCAAGTCTTAGACATGTACTCAGGAAGATAGCACAAACCTACAACTACGGTTTGAAATGATTCCCCCTAAACTTAAGTCATGGATTTTGGTTGTACTGTGACTGTATCAAAAGAAAACTTAGGGTCAGCCAGTGGCATGGTGATCGAGGCAGTTAGAACTCCCATGGCCAACTGCAGTTCTGAACGTAGTAGTCTGAAAACTATGCTGGATGTGTGTACATGTGTGCCCCAAATCCTAAAAGGAGAACAAAGGGGAAGGGACTGTGGCATGACCGTCTTCTCTGGTGGGTGATTTCTCACTTTCCCTCTCTCTGTCTCTCTCTGGTGAGTGTGCACACCCTATAGAAAAAAAGAAGAAATAAAGAAAACTCAACCCAACTAGAGGGTTAAGAGATGGAGCCTTTGAGTGGTGACTAAGATTGGATGAAGTTGTCAGAGTAGGACCCACCAACTGAATATGGGTTCATAAGGAGAAGGAATGAGACCACAGTGGAGACACAGACATACATGCTCCTGATCGCGGCTGTCCTATACTGCAGCAAGAAGACCCTGACCTTGCTCTTGGACTTCTTGCCTGTGAAACCATGAGCTGAATAAACCTTTATTCTCTGAAATTATCCAAACTCAGTGTTTTTGTTATCAGTAACAGAATGATCTAGCGCACCTGCTCTCTGATGACAGAGGCAGGTAGTAAGCATTAAACATTAATCAGTATTTTATTTCAACATATAATCAGTGCCAAGATAAAGTCACACACAAGACGTATATTTCCTCCCTCCCTCCTTCATCACCTATGTGCAATGATTCTAAAAAAGTCTGCTCTGGTAGACTGTGACTCTTACTGAGAATAAAGAAATAGTTCATTGTTAATAAAATCTTGATTTGCCTTCCTAATGATTTTTTTCTTCTTCAGCTGTAGGGTGAATGTGCTTGTCGGAGAGAGAGAGAGAGAGAGTGAGAGAGAGAGAGAGAGAGAGAGAGAGAGAGAGAGAGAGAGAGAGAAATCACTCCACGGGGGCAGGAAAGTGAGAAATCACTCCCCAGGGGCATGGACACACTGCAATCATTTCTCTTCCATTCTCCTCCTGGGATCTTGGGCACATAAGCACACTTACCCAGCGTGATTTTCAAGCCACTGGATCTGGGACTTGAACTACAGAGTTAGTCATGTAGAATCCAGCACCATAACCTCTATGTCACCTGCTGATCCATAGTTCCATCTTTCATAAGGTAGGTGAAAACTACTATTTCAATCCAACAGGAAAAAGTAGTTGGTAATGTGTCTGGATGCTTAGCATAAAGTTACCTATAGCTTATAATAAGAAAAGAAACGGGCCAGCAGGTGATGTGGTGGTTAGAAGTGCTGGATTCTCACATGGCTGACCTCAGTTTGAATCCTGGACCTGGCGGCTTGCTTTTTCACTTTTCCTTTCTCTTTCTCTGGTCAAACTAAAAATAAATAAATAAATAATAATAATAAATGGAATTAAACAAATAAATAAAGTCTAAAAATAAGAGAAAAGAAAGATATGCTTTCTGTGTCCACCATGTTTCTTGTCTACAGGAAGGCAGAATTATAAAGGGGGAGGGCCAGGAATCATCAAAGGAACTCATAATCCTGCACCAAAGAGTGTGCCCAGGTAAGAGAAAGAGGTTATCTAAAGGAAGTCCTGACTACTCTAAAAACAAGTCACATGGTTTCTAGCAAAAGTCTTAAGCAAGAAAAGGAAGTGAGTTTTGAAGATGTTGATGTAGAAAATCTGGAGTTCTCTGATGAGATCAAATATTTATCAAGTCTATACAAATCTTTAAGGAAGTTGTTTGTCAGTAGAGAGTAAAGCCATATCTGTCCTTATCTTGTCTTGGGTGAGAAGAGAAGGGTATCTTGGATGACAACAGGGTATTGTTATCTGAGATATGAAGTATAATGAACTGGAAGACAATATTACAGTGGAATCTGATGTAGAGGAAGAAGATATACCAGAAATGAACTATTCTTTCAAGAGATGTCAGTGTGGGGGCCGGCCAGTGGCATGGTGGTTAAGGCACTGGACTCCCACATGGTTGACCGTGGTTTGAGCCCCAAACCAGGTGACTTGCTTTCTTACTTTCTCTTTATCTCTCTGGTCAAATTATAGAATAATAATAATAAATAAAATTAAATAAATAATTATTTGTATAAAAAGAGATGTCAGTGTGAATGGGAAGGAGACTGTATTCTGTAAAAGAGCATGAAAGGTAAAGATAACTTTTTTCCTTTTTTTAGTCTAATATTTAGGAAGGAAAAAAAAAACATAAGCTATGATAGGCCAAGGGAAGGAGCAAGTGGAGGGAAAGAACAGAGTGAAAGGAGGTGACTGATGGGATTAGATGCTGGGGGCTCAGAGCAGAGCTGAAGGAACAGGATGGGGGATACCTCATCCTCTGAGGGAAAACAGAAGAGGAAGGCAACTGGTGATGAAGAGAAGCTCCTAGTTTGGATTGAGACAGTCAGGAAATGGAAGGGCTTCCTGCCTAATGACCTCTGATTCCCACTTCTTCAGTGAAGTAGGAGGCAGCTCTGCTGAGAGGGCAGAGGACTGAAGTAAGATGTCTTGAGAATAAGGGTGAAGGTGTGAAATAGCCACCATGGGAAATGGAAGACAACTTTTCAGAGCCAGCAAGACTTGGGTGAAACGGTGACCTATAACTTACTCCCTTCTTCCTCCTTCTATCCCTCCATCCATTTATCCATACACACATGTCCATAAGTTAATTCACTCACCTAATAACTATATAGTAAGCGCTTACTATGTGCTAGGTTATGTGTGGGTAGCTCCTTCTCTAAGGCACTTAGAGAATATGGACCTAGATATAGCTCCTTCTCTAAAGCACTTCCACTTCAAGGAATAGAGACAATTAACCAAACAATTCCGTTAGTGGTAATCAATGTTAGGATTGGGAAAATATGGAAGGTTGAAGGGGCACATAAGAGGGATCGCATCATTTGATTTTGGGGGTCACAAAGGATTTCACAGCAAAAGTGAGTAGGAATCAATATAAGTGGGATTAAGACACAGAACGATGAGGACTGGGACTACTGAGTGTTCCAGCCAGAAGAGAAAAGAACAGTATCAAGTGGCCAGAGAATAAAAGCAAGTCTCATTTAAAGAAGTGAAAGTAGTTGGGCTGGTTAAAGCATAGACTGGAGGAGGGCAGGAAGTGACCGCACTGTGACTGTGAGCTTCCTCTTCAGAGTTCTGCTTTCTCATTGGCTACTGGGATATGAAGAAATTTAAGCAGATATAAACAGACAACCATTGTAGAAAATGTATACCAATGGCAGTGTGGTGAATAGGTTACATAGAATGGAGTGAAAAGAACAGGTGGAATGGGCAACTATTGGGGTGAAAGGAGAAACTGATGACTTGATCCAGGATAGGTTGCAGTGGGATTAGGTGAAATTGGACCTATTTGAGAGATATTCTTTTATGTTTGTTTTTGTTTTTACTACAGGGTGCTTGTGCTCACTGGAGAGAGACAGAAAGAGGGAGAGAGGAAAGTCAATACACAGCGGGGATGGCCATGCCACAATCCCTTCTCCTCCATTTTGAATTTTGGGTATGTGCCTGGCATGATTTTCAAGCTGCTGGGTCTGGGACTCAAACTGTGTAGTCAGCTGTATGTAATTTAGCACCTAAACCACCACACACTGGCTGGCCCTTGAGAGAGATGAAGGTAGAATTAATTGGAGTTATTCACTGAACATGAAAGGTAAGAGAAAGAAAATCATTGAAGGTAACTTCTAGAATCCTGGCTTGGACCACTGGACAAATGGAGATACATTTATTAAATCAGAGAACAGTGAGAGAGCAATAAGTCTGAGGGGAGGGAAGATTATAGTAGTTTTCCTAAGGTCTGAAAAATATGTGTCATTCCTCCCATCATGAGACAGAGTTTATGTTCCCTCTCCTTGAATTTGGGCAGACCTTGATGATGGTGTCAGTGGATAGAAGACAGCAGAATTGTGGTCTGAAGTGCTGGGTTAGGAAAGACCACACAGGTTTGCTGTTTCTCTGGGGACACTCTGGATGTTGCAAGTCACCCAGCTATTGGAGTCCTCCTCAGCCTAGTCAGCAGCCATGTGCATGAAGCCTTTGAGATGACCCACGGACCCACCTTGATCTGACCGTAAGCACACAAAGGGACGAGACTGTATCCTCATTTGAAAAATGCGGATAATAGAGACCTCACCAATTTTTCATTGAAGTTAAACAAGATCATATACAAAAATGCCTCCCACAATGCCTACCACACAATCAATCCTTAATTTTTATTTTATTGCCCAATTTACACAAAGGGATAATGCTAACCTAAAGTGCTTTTGACTTGTCTAGAGAAAGTCCTAGAATCTTTCTCTCTCTCTCTTTTTTTTTTCTAAAGATTTCTGCCATAGGGCAAGTGTACTCACTAGAAAGAGACAGAGAGAAAGAAGGACCGTGGAAAGAAGGACCGTGAAAAGTCAGCCCAGGGAGAATGGCCATACCATAATCCTTTCTCCTCTCAGGATTTTAAGCACACACACACATGTACTCGGCATGTTTTTCAAACCATCAGATCTGGGACTTGAGCCACGGAGTCAGCCACATGAAACCCAGTGCCTTAACCACCCGGTGCTACATGCTGGCCCAGCCCTGGAATATTTCAGTTCTTGCTGGCAATACTACCTTTCCGAACAACTGGACCGTACTTCACATCGGCCCCACTGCCGAGGCCTTACCAATGTCCCGTGAGTTGAGTCAGGACCGTGGAGCCTGCACAACTCCAGCCCGAGGACAGTGTCTCTGCATTTACATAATCCTGAGCCACCCTCAAAGGACTACCACCCCGACAGGCCTTGTTAGCTATCAACCATGTTTACATAGAGCATTGCTCTCTTATCTCTGAATTTTGCATCTACCGTACTCTTATGATGCTGTGTAACTTCCCCTTACTTGTTCATTTTCACTCAGTTTTTCCAAGTGATGAGGATTAAAACCCTTTGAGTGCTAAAGACCCCAGTATTTCTTTGGGAGACCAGCAAGAAAGATAAGAGCTTAAATCCCTGCTTCTTAGCTGTCCTGGGGAGTCAGGTAATAGCTGAAGAAAGAGGGTCAGGCAGCCATAGCAGGAAAAGGAGAGGTAGTGCTGTCGTGCACACAAGGAGGACCGGAACAGGCCCTGGCAGAAGAATCAATCTTAACACAACAATCAGAGATGTTTGGGGGCTCCTTTGATACTGAGGCATCTTGAACTTCTCAGATCCTCATTCAGAGACCTTAGGCAGAACTATCTTTTCCAAGTTTTCTGTCCTGCAATTTTGATCATTGGGACAAAGACTATTATCACCTTGGATCAGGACACGACTCCTTGCATGTACTGAAGGGGACTTCAAAAAGTTTGTGGAAAATATGTATTAGGAAAAAACAACGTTTAGATTTCTTTCTTTTGGTACCAAAATAAACCCATTCTTTATTTCCATTTTCCATGAACTTTTAGAAGTCCCCTCATACAGAGATCTCCAAGAATATCTACAGGAGCACAAACACAGAGTGACTGAGCACAAAACATAGCAGCTACCATTGAAGAGCTTCCTCTCACTAAAGTACAAAATCACTCTCCCACGACTTCACAAGCGACCGGCTGTGGGAAGAAATATGAGGGGCCTTATTTCCCCATGCTTTTGTCATGTCCTTTGGGAAAAGAGATGGACCCCATTCTCCAAGGCTGAGGAAGGCTCCCCAAACTTGCCAGAGCCCTGGGATGGGGGTGAGAGCACCTGCTGCCTGGAGGCCAGATCCCACCTCAGGGTTGAACTACATCCTGTCTCCCCCCTCCCTTCCATCTGACTATGCTTTCGGTACACACATATGAGAAGTCAGTGGTGGAAAATACCTTGAATGCTGATCGCAAGAAACAACAGAGGCAGTAACAGTTTCAGATCCAAACACCATCTTCTAGAGCACATTCTGATTTCCAGAGCTTCTTAGACACGGTGGAGACAGCCGAGAGCTGTGCTAGAAAGAAAGTGGCCGAAGGTAGAAAGGGAACTCACGATACTCGAGGGAGCTCACCAGTGACTCATCTCCACGCCCTCCACCCCCCCACCCCCCCCAATGTCAGGGCCCAGACCAGGAACAGGAAGCCCCATAGATTTTTCTTTTTTCTTATCTGAGAGCATTAGAGAACTGAGAGCAATTTTTTTTTTTTTCTGAATGTACAGTGGTACATTTTTGTAGGGAGGTTCAGTGCTTCTATCAGATACTCAGAGGTGTCAGTACTTAGAAAGGATGAACCCTGATACAGCACACCTGCTTTTGATTCCCAGGTAGGAATCACCGTGAGTAACTGAGGGTCTAAGACACAGTAGGTGCACATGCAAACCTGGGCAGGTCTCGTTCACAGCAGAGAACTTTGTAAATCAGACACAGAGACTTAGTACTCTGTCTCCCATCCTCAGCCCTCACCCCCAGCTCTTCTTCCCTTACAATGATCTCACCATCTGAACCTTTATATCCACCTATCCACTCACTATTAGTATTAAAACAAGATTACTTGGTCTGAAAGAATGACTTCCCACCCTCGTGGTCTAGGAAATTTCAGGCCCATTCCTCTTAAATGTAAATGAATTATTTGCCCACCAGGGGAGTTTGGGACCCATAAAGTAAGCCACCATTCCAGATTCAACATATTTGTAATATTGCATCATCGGGAAAGTCGTAATGTGTGTTTGCATAGAAAAATATGCCATGGTCGGGACCAGCAGTTAGCATAATGGCTATGTTGCTGTATTCCCATGTAGTCGACCGTGGTTCGAGTCCTGGACCTGGTTGCTTAAACTCATGCCAGGCACGTGTGCATGCATGCCCAAGATCCGAAGAGGAGAATGGAGGAGAAGAGATTGCGGTGTGGCCATCCCCCCTTGGGGGTGATTTCTCGCTTTCTCTCTCTCTCTTTCTCTCTCTCTGTTTTTCTGGTGAGCACACGTGTCCTATAGCAAAAATCTCTCCCCCCCCCAAAAAAGTGTCATGGCTCTTTCAATGACCTAATAATTTCAGAATTATAGGCATTTCTGGTTCTCAACATGAAAATGATCATAAAATGACTGCTCTTCTTAGGACCAGCAGATGCCATAATGGCTGTGTTGCTGGACTCCCATGTAGTCGACCGTGGTTCGAGTCCTGGACCTGGTTGCTTAAACTCATGCCAGGCACGTGTGCATGCATGCCCAAGATCCGAAGAGGAGAATGGAGGAGAAGGTATTGTGGTGTGGCCATCCTCCCCGGGGAGTGATTTCTCGCTTTCTATCTCTCTGTCTCTGTCTTTCTGGTGAGCACACACACCCTATAGCAAAAACCTCTCAAAACAACAACAACAACAACAACAAAATGGCTTCTCTTCTCAATCTGAGAAGGCCCAGATGAAAGTAGTCATGCTCCCTGAAGGATTAGGGCACGGAAACTAAATCAACTTGGTATCAGAAATTGTGTGGCACCCCATATGCATGATCACATTAGAACCCTGTGAGGTAGACAGAGTGGGGATTATTACCTCCACTTTGTTGAAGCTCAGGGTTAGACTGGCCCAAGGTCATGTTATAGCTCCTGTAAACTCCATCTTCATTTCTCCCCCCATCATGGGCTGCAGTAAACCTTCAGATTAGAAGAGAAGATGTGGCAGGTGTCTATGGGCAAAGTTGAAGCAGAGGTAACTAAGCAAACTATGGGAAGAGGGCTCAGGAGAAGTCAGTGTCAAATGAAAGGACAGGGTATGAGAAGGAAGTGAAGTAAACTGTAGTTGGATTTTGTTCAAACCCTGAAATCTCCGAGAAACCATTTACTAATCCCTTAGAAGGATCTCCTCAGGAAGTGGCAGTAGGAAGAGGGGGCAGCTGGAGTTATCAAGAGCAGACAGGAGAGTGAGTTTGTTTCCCAAAGGGTCTGAAGCAGTGTAGACACAACCACCTTGTGGAATGTCACACTGGAAAGATGAGAGGGTGCTGGAAGGCTAAGAGTAGGTCTGTGGCTAGAGCAATTGTTCTAAGGCTTCTCTGTTCTCCCCCTCCTCCTCTCTTGTGTGTTCACCCCAAGGTCTTCAAGCCTTTCCTGTGGCTTTATGCCCAAAGATCCTCATGCCCTAGAAGTAATCCTTTAACTCTCTAAAGCTACTCCCTAGCACTTGACTAGTTTGAGAATTTGGGCTACAAATGGAAGGCAATGGCCTACCATGATGTGAAGTTGTCTCTCCTCTGAAAGAAGGTCCCATGATCATGGGGCAACAAGATAAGGTGTGAACGAGGATACTGATGTGGTGGTGTCATTTTTTTTTCTTCCGTGAGTGAGATAGACAGAGATAGAAAGATGTGCCATGGTCCACTCCCAGCCTCAGCTAGCTTAGATCATGGGTACATGTTTGCCTAGCATGTATAGAGAGGACCTGGGAATGAACCTAGAACCGTCTCATGTGGGGCCAGCTGTATTATTGTTATCTTCTATATATTCCACAAACACATACTGGTATACACTATGCACTATAGATATAGCCTAGAAGGGACTTCAAAAAGTTCATGGAAAAATAGAATTAAAGTGTTTATTCTGGTGAAAACATTTTTTTGAAATCCATATATAGCTTTTGAAGAGGTGTTTTTTTTTTTTTTTTTTTTTTTTTTTTTTTTTTTTTTTGCTATAGGGCGAGTGTGCTCGCCAGACAGACAGAGAGAGACATAGAGACAGAAAGCAAGAAATCACCCCCCGGGGGGATGGCCACACTGCAATCCCTTCTCCTCCATTCTTCTCTCAGGATCTTGGGCACGTCCGCACACGTGCCTGGCGTGAGTTTTAAGCCACCGGGTCCGGGATGTGAACCACGGTCGACTACATGGGAGTCCAGCGACATAGCCATTACGCTAACTGCTGGTTCCCTATAGTTTTTTTAAATAATACATATTTTCCACAGACTTTGTGAAGACTCCTCATATAAGCTCACAAGGATTCCAAGATAATAAGGTTGTCTCCTGCCAGTCAGAGCTCAGGACTAGCTAGATTCAAACCACTTTTACTTTTCTCTTCTTTCTTTTTCTTTTTCAAAATTTTCAGTAGGGCATGTTCACTAGCTAGAGAGAGGGAGGACATAGAGAGAGAGGGAAAATAGGAAATCACTTGGAAAAAGGAATGGCCACACCACAATCCCTTTCCCTCCATTCTCCTCTCGTGCACTTTGCATGTTCTTTCAAGCCACCGGATCTGGGACTCAAACCATGTAGTCAGCCGTGTGGAATCCAGTCCCCTTAACCACCATACCACTTGCTGGCCCCACTTTCTCTTCTTTTGTTTCTATGCTTTGTGCTTGTCTCCTCTGCCTGAAATACCTGTCTCCTATTCCCCCCAATTTGGCGATTGACCCCCTGTCAAAAATAGTTCAAGTTTGGGCTTGGTGGCGCCCGCCCTATGGCAAAAAGTAGCTCAAGTTTCATTCCCTCTAAGGATTCTTGTAGAATCACCCCCCTTGATTAGGCTCCTTGTTTCTGGCTCCTTTTGCAGTCTTATCAATTAAAGGAGGCTGCAGCTTTGAAGGGGAAGAGTACAAACTACTCAACAGGGTGAAGATATTATTAAAATATTTCTAATTTAAAAGAATACATGCCTATTGTAGAAAATTTGCCAAAAAAGGAGAAAAACATTAGAAAGTTAAAAGTAAAAATTATCCAAAAGCTTTTTCCCATTGAAAAGGTACAGTTCACTTTCCAGTACACAGTATTTCCTTCCAGTGTCTTTTTCTATGAGTATGAACATACAGTTAGATCCTGGAAATTCTGTGGCACATATACTTTACCTGTGACACTTATGAGTGTTGTCCCATAATATTAAGTTTTCTTTGAAAATAAGACTTTTGAGACAAACCTGGTAGTACAGTCGATAACATACTCAACTGCCGGGTTGGAAACTATGTAGTCGACTCAGCTTAAGACCCCTGGGTCAGCCTGAAAACGTGCTGGATCCACACGTACGCCCAAGAACCTGAAGAACTGGAGGGCTGGGGAAAGGAGTTTAGATTATGATGAAATCCTGTTGAGAATGTCTGACTGTCTCTCTCCTCTCTCTCTTTCTCTTTCTCTCTTCCTCTCTTCTCTTCTATCTCTCCCTTTCCCCTGGTAAGTATATGTGCCCTATGGCAAATGAAAAAGAAAAATGGAGTTAAGGCATGAGTTTAGGTGCAATCGTGTTATGAATCTTGTTTTCATAGCACACATTTTCATGAACTTTTGAACACTCCCTCACACTTGCTACTACAAATAACTGCATTTACTTAAGGCATCCTTTATTACTGGACAGAGGCTAATGGTGCTGATTTTCAGAGGAGAAGGCAGAGAGAGCAAGGCCTGGGGGAGGCCGAGGGGTGGGAGGTGGAAGCATTTGAGAACTGTTTTGGAAGGGAAAGGCAGGCTCAGTGATTGGAGGACAGAGGCTGAGAAAGGAAGGACTAATCTGTGGACTTCAAGCTCTGCCCTGAGGAGCTGAGCTGGGTTCTGTGGCAGCAGCCCAGGGGGGACCTGTGAATGTCCAGATACTGCATGTCAAGCTGGGCTGCCAGCAGGTTGTCTTGACTTATATCAAAGGATGGTCTATCTGATTACAGGCTCTGCCGTATTCTCCATCTGATTTAAGAAGTGAATAAAGTGAATAATACAAGCACGGTGTGTGTGTGTGTGTGTGAGCAGCAAGGTATGTATGTCACCTTCAGAAAACCATATCACTGCTTTAAGTCTTTCTTTACCCAACAAAGAAATAGTTTTTTTGTTTGTTTGTTTGCAGATTGTGTGACACGTAAACAGAATCTCATGCTTAGACATGACTAGTAAATGGCTATGCAATGTGACTGGTGAGCAAAACGGAGACATGGCTAGATCTTTCATCTATTTTGAGCTGCTTTTTGCTAATGGTGAGAGATAGGGGTCTAGTTTCATTTTCCTGCAGGTGGATACCCAGTTTTCTCAGCACCATTTGCTAAAGAGATTTTCTTTTCTCCACTGACTTGTCTTATGCCAAAATCAGTTGACTGCATGTTTCGGGGTTTATTTCTGGGTCTTTACTCTGTTCCACTGGTCTGCATGCCTGTTTCATGCCAGTACCATGCTGTATGTTTCCACTTGGTATATACTGAATGTCTGCACTCTATGGCAGAACCTGAAATTTTGGAAGACATAAAAGCATGGAAAACAATATGGAGATCAGAGAGAGTATAGAAGGAGAGTGGGAGAGGGAGTCAAGGGGGAAAAAAGAAGAAGCAAAACATTCGATGGACATAAAACCCAGAAACTGTCTGTTGATGACAATGTGTACAGTAATTTCTCTGTCTGGACTAGCATACAGTGTATTCATGTTGGGAAAAGTCACTGTGTATGTTATAAAGATATACAGTGAATGTTAAAAAAAATCAATAAAAGTAAAATTAGAGGAACGGAACAGAAACTTAGGCAGAGGAAACCTCCTCCTTCCCCCAGCGACAGCAGGCACCAGGGCACGGTGAGCACCCGGAGGGCAGGGCTGGCTGTTTCAGCCCCTGAACAGATGCAGAAACAAGTCTGGGAGAGGTGACAGGTAGAGAGGCTCAGGACCACCCCCTCCCCACCAGCCTGTGGGTAATTCATCTGCTCTACCCCAAAGCTCTGGTTGTGGAAGTCCCTGCAGGCTAGGCATGCCCAGAGGTGGGGCTTCAGAGATCCTAGAAGATGAGGTACAGGTCAAGAAACCATTGCACAGATGAAAATAGAGCTCCTCTCAGTATCTGATCTGGTGGGTACTCTCCCTCCTGCCTGTCAGCAACAAAGTGATAACAATGACTGAAATTACTCTTTTCTGAGCGTCTACTAAGTCAGGTGCTTTCCAGGACCTCTGCCTATATTATTATTATTATTATTATTATTATTATTATTAACATTTTGAGAGAGGTTTTTGCTATAGGGCATGTGTGCTCACCAGAGAGACAGAGAGAGGGAAAGTGAGAAATCACCCCCTCACCCCCCACCCCCCCAGGGAGAATGGTCATGCTGTGATTTCTTCTCCATTCTCCTCTTGGGATTTTGGGCACTCACGCAACACACCTGGTGTGAGTTTAAAGCTGCTAGGTCTGGGATTTAAACTATGGTCGGCCACGTGAGTAGACCAGTGACGTAACCATTACACCGTCTGCTGATCCCAACCTGCATTATTTTATTAATCCTCCAATATCTCCATGAGGATACCTGTAAACATTTTACAGAAGAGTAAACTGAGGTTCAGAGAAGTCAAGAGGGTTGCCCAAGGACACTTGACTAATTAGAATCAGAGTCTAAATGCAAGCCCACATATGTGTGATGCTAAAAGCCAGCAAACTCCCTTGCACACCACCTCTGGGGTTACCAGGGTCCCAGCATCAAGGAGTCTGCAGTGCACCTCCAGGAAATGGAAAACACACGGGAAACAATACGACAGAGTTGAGCAAGGCTGCAAGTAGAAACTCAGAGATGGTGGAGCCCTGACTGGTCAAAAATTGTTCAAGGAAGAGCTTGGTATTGAACAGAGGAAAGGAAAAGACAGATAGCTTTGTAGGTTATTCGAGGCCTTGAATCCTATAATGAGCACAGCTTTGGAAATGACTGGAGAGTGAGAGGAAGGCAGTCATTCTCATAAATCTTCCCCCAAATAAGAGCAAGGATAGGAATGAGGTATATTTTCCAGGAGGTAGATTGCTAGGAATAGGCAGTCAGGATACAGAAAAGACATCTGCCCATTTTGGGCTCTAGATTCTAGAGGGGAAGAGTAAGAGAAACTAGAGGTCCAGGCTATAGCCGGCTGACCTCCCACTGATTCCAGTAGGGGGCAGCACAACACTGCAGGTGCCTGAGTCGGCTCCAGCTTGGAGGACATTCCCAGGGAGACAATAAAAGAACTGGTGGCTCAGGACAATATTCTGAGGGAAAGCTGGATATTTAAGAGGTGAACAGAGGACCAGACAAGTGGTACCATGCAGTGGTAAAATGCAGTGTTCTACAGGGCTGATCCACATGGGAAAGTTCCATGTTCCTGTTCAGAGATCTCCCTGAATACACCAGGTTATGGGTATTCCCATGATTCAGGGCTGGCTAAGACTGGGGATGGATCATGACATTAAGACCCTCTTTGGGGAGGTGCTGTCTCTGTCTGTGTCTCTCTTATTAATGGAAGAAATAAATAAATAATAATAAAAAAAGGCCCAGCCTCAGTGATAGACGTAGTAATGTACTAAATTGCAGTGCTGGGGGCCACATGCAGACCATGGGTTTGGATTCCAAGTTGACCTGAAAATGCGGGGTGCATGTGTGCCCAAGATCCTGATAAGGCGGAGGATCATGAGTAAAGAATTGCATCATAATAGGGCCCTATGAGGGCACTTGTCTTTCTCTCTCTCTCTCTCTCATTAATAAAATAAGGAAACTAAAATGGAGAGATTAAGAGAGAAACAGAAAAAAAAAAAAAAAAAAAAAAACAAAATCATAAAGAGGAAAAGGGGGGGAAAAC
>NW_006206042.1:421075-423875 GCF_000334495.1 Tupaia belangeri chinensis | reverse complement strand
AAAAAAAAAAAAAAAAAAAAAAAAATCAGATCCTAAAGAGGAAAATGAGGGGAAAACGTTCCAAGTTATCTCCAGGTGGACCCAGCTATAGTGGCATAGACGGTGGAGCACCGCTACATGATGCTGGAGCGATATGTAAGGTCCTAGATTCAGAACCCGGGTCAATCATAACACACATGGCATGCCCCCAGGTGCACCTGTGATTCTAGGTTGGAAAGCTAGAGGGAAGATCACGGGATGGCAAAACCCTTAAGAGGTTCTCTCTCCTGCCTTCCCTTTCTCTCCTAATGAGTAAGCTTAAAAAAAAGTTATATCCAGATTAGCAAAAGGCACGTCTATTGCATTTAATCTTGACCCTAATAAAAGCCATTTTAGTGGAGGCAGAACCAAATTCTCTATTTCTCTTCTCTTCCTCCTCCTTCCACCCTTGCTCTCCCCCTGTGGGCTATTTCTTGAGTTATATCTGAGGACATACTCTTAAGCAACTGTTAAATTAAACCATCTGGGCCTAAAATAGCTGTTGTACTCTCACACTTTGAGTCCTACAGGTAATTTGAAATCGCACACGTTAGGCTGTTTTTCTGAGACTTACAGCCAATCGCAGCAGCTAGGCTTCAGTTAATTACAGGCATCCTGCCTTTTGAACTGTGTTAATGCAGACAAGCTTCAAAATGTAACCAGTGATTTCTCTACCTCGCTCCCTCACTTGCATTTTGTGTACGATGCTTCCCTGTTACTACACACCTCACTTTCCTGTTCTGCCGACCTAAAAGGCCGAGTTAACCACAAGGCTGCTTGGAGTTGCCTCGAAGTCCAGGGTCAACTGCCCAATTTAAATCATATTACATTTGCTCTGTTAAAACTCTATTAAATTGGCTGGTTTATTTTTCGTTTAACACAACTCACTGGTGAAGGAAACAAAGAAGCAGGGAAACAGGCAACATAGGCGTCACAAAAGAGGCACCAACTGCCTTTCTGTGTGTTTGTGAATACTCAGCAGAAGCTGCTGGGAGACAGGTGAAGAGGTGTGGCTCCTTTGCAGAATGGGGAAGTGTGTTACTGAAGGAGGATGAGCATGTGCAAAATCCGAGATGTCAAAGAACTTGACTAGTTTGGGAAAATGAAGATACGTGATTGTGGCTAAAATAGAAAACTGGATGAGGAAAACAGGTCTAGACTGCTCAGCTGTTGGTGTATGTAATGAAAAGTTGAGATTTTTATCCCAAAGGCTCGTGACAAGGAGTAATTAAAGGTTTTTTTTTCTTTTTTTTTTTTTTTGCTAAGTTATTGATTCCTTCTATGAGCAGTTGAGAGACAGAGAGACAGGTATCCACAACAGGATCATGATGCCGTAATCCACCCCCCTGCCTCAGCTATCCCCAGATCATGGGCACACATATGACCAACATACTAAGGAGATCAGGAGATCTCTGGATGCAAGCCTAGAACCTTCTCATGTGGGTCAGCTTGGCACAGCATCTTTTACTACTGCTACACCACTGTCTGCCCCCCAGTGAGCAGATAAGTGATGTTTTTCAATTAGTACATTAGAAAGAATGCACTGATGAAGAGGATAGTGAGATTATAAGCAAGAAAACATAATAAGGGTATTGAGAGACCACCAGATGGCATAGTGGTTATGTCACTGGACTTGGTGACTTGTTTTCTTGCTTTCCTTTTCTCTCTCTCTCTCCTTCTCTCTCTCTGTCTCTCTCTGGGCGAATTAGAAAATAATAATAATAATAACAAATGGAAATAAATATTTTTTGAAAAGACAAAATTCAAATGGTTCTTTCCATTGATATCATTGTTATACATTTAAAACTATATGAATATTTAAATACATTAATATCTAAAACATATTTAGAAATACACTTAAATAAAAATGGGTTTAGAAATAAAGAAATCCATAACTGCTTTTGAAGTTACCCTCAAAAGTAGAGAGGGCTGGGAGACAAAGACTTTGAGTTCCAGGGAAACTCTGACAGTCTTCATCTAATTCACGGCATGATCTGGATTACAACCTAGTTATTCTGATACTCAGAAAAACTTGTTAAGCCTTTCCTTCCCTGGGACAGTCAGAAAAGGAGCCAGTCCTCAGAACCATTGTTTTTCATCTCCCTCCAGTCTGCTCTCCATGATTCAGAGACCAGTGATTGCTTTTTAGCTGTTAGATGAAGCTGAGCTAGAAGTTCAGGGTGGAGACTGGAGCTGTACCTCAGGATGGGGAAGACAGTCAAAAGAATGGAAAATGAGCAGGCTGGGCTTACCTGTGAGCTGGCAGAGGAGAGTGATGAGGATGAGGCATGCTGGGGAACCACCCATATTGTTCTCTGGGTGACAGCTACGAAAAGAACTCACTTCCCTTCTCTCCAGCTGAGGTTTAAATAGACAGGATCCTGAGTTAGGAGTCACCGCTGACTGTTTCTTTGCACGTGACAGAGGCAGAGATTGAGATAAGCGCCCCCCACTGGATCTATAATACAAAGATAATCTTGCATTTGATTTGATTGGTGAAACCTAGGCTGACAATGATAAAGATACCTTCAATTTTATCTTTAAACTTTTAACTGGCTTATTTACTTAAGTCACATGAACTTGAAATCATCTGGATTAAATGCTATGAGCACTCTTTATTTGTATGCCAAATTTAATAGAATTCCGGGACCAGCAGTTGGCGTAATGGCTATGTCACTGGACTCCCACGTAGTCGACCGCAGTTCAAGTCCTAGACCCAGTGGCTTAAACTCACGCTGGGCATGTGAGCATGCGTGCCCAAGATCCTGAGAGGAGAATGGAG
>NW_006206042.1:413579-421056 GCF_000334495.1 Tupaia belangeri chinensis | reverse complement strand
TACACACAGAAAATTCACCACTGGGATGGGACATGAAGTCAACATCCAGGCAGTACGTCCGGATATGGATGCTAATTCCTTCAAAGACTATCCTGGAGGGACCAGCAGTTAGCGTAATGGTTATGTCGCTAGACTCCCATGTAGTCGACCGCAGTTCACGCCCTGGACCCAGTGGCTTAAAACTCACGCAGGGTGCATGTGTGTGCATGCCCAAGATCCCGAGAAGAGACTGGAGGAGAAGGGATTGTGGTGTGGCCATCCCCCCTGGGGGATGATTTCTCACTTTCTGTCTCTCTGTCTCTGTCTGTCTGGCGAGCGCACGCGCCCTATAGCAAAAACCTCTTCAAAAAAAAAAAAGACTATCCTGGATGTGTGTGATGAGATCATTAAATTCCTCATGCAAGAGATGTGCGAGTGCAGGGCAAAAAATTTCAAGAAACCAAAAAGAAAAAAAAGATACTAATGACAGACCTTCCCCTGCTAAAAAATTTTTACCAACCTTCAGGATAAATGTTAGTAACTAACCTCATGTCCAAGGCAGATGGTCTTCTCTGGTAGTCATCTGGAGAAACTCTGAATTTATGAAAAACTGAGAGTTTTCTGCCCTCTGGCAAACTTACTGTCCTTCCCCAGAGCTACAAGGTAACCTGAAACCTTACATAGGTTAGACTCCCTGCTTCACTGCCACCTTCATTTCAGAGCAGGCTCTGAGCTCCTTCCCCATCCCTAACATCCCAAGATCCATAAATGACCCAACTCCCCCATAAATGACAGTGTCCAACTTCTAGTCAGGCCCAGAGATTCAGAGTGTTAACTCTTCTGGGCCTGCTGGTGGAATAAAGAGTTCTCGTGTCTCTCCTCAGTGTCATTTCCATTCCTTGGCATCTGTTTTTCTGTAACATTTGGGGTAGTGGCGGGGAAACGGAATCAGACTGGCCCTTTGAGCCACCGATCCCAGGACATTTTCCCCCAGGGTGGGCACTATGGTGTGGAGAGACAGGTGTGTCCCTGTCTTGTCTGATGGGATTCCCTCAGCCAGGGTACCCACCCAATGCTGAGCATTCCTGGGTCATTGGATTCCATTTGGAGAGAAGGACCAACTCCTGAACCCTGATGCATCAACCTTGGTAAACTCTGTTAATCTGGTAAGCCCCCAGGGATCTGTAGAGCCCTAGTTAGACCTACTTGAATAGAGTAGAGGAGGAGGCTCAATCACTCTCCTTTGGTCGCAGGACCAGCACTTAGGGTTCATCTGTTAATTGGTTGGTGTGGTGAGGGAATGTATAACCTCTGAATGAATGTGTTTGTGACTAGTGAATGTGTTTGTGGCACCCCGACTTCTTGCTATGGAGCATTACTGAGTCTGTGACTGTGATTCTGTGGTAGTCCCAAAAATGCTAAATGGCAAAATTGATGCTGGGGACACTGTCCGCCTCTTTGCGTTCAATCTGGCAGGGTGTTTATTTCTGATTGCTTATTGCCAAGGAACTACACAAGGCCCAGGAGGGACATAGCCAGACGGACACCTGATTGGTCCTCTCAGGGGCACCCACCCTTGTCTGTTATGACACCATTCATGGGAGGGGGGAAACAGAGGCTGATGGGAGGATTTTCCCTGTAGAGGAGGACAGGCAGAGTAGCAAATGTCAGGTCACCAATTCTGTCTTCAGAGCCTAGGAGGAAGTTCTTCTCAATTGTGAGGAAAAACGTCCTCCCAGAGTCCATCCTGAACCTCCTATAAAGACTTCCACCTCAGAGCAAAACCTGCCCACTCTGTCTGGGAAAGGGAGGGTAGGCATCACCAACTACCTAGACAACCTTCCCTTGTTGATTAGCTCAACAGATTTCCATTCCCTTGTCCTCCTCCATTCCACCTGCCACCTGCCACAGAAATACCCCTCTCCAGCACTGGGGTATCCACCACTAGAATACCGAGAGGACAAGGCCAGAGGGAGGCCACTGTGGTCCTTCTGATTGCAGCACTTTGCTGAGGCCCTCCTGCAAACTTGAACAAACTTATCACCTGCACTGCATAGCCTAATCAGCAGCACCCCCACGATGATGCATAGCCTCTGAGCCTCTGGGCTAAGGCCCATCCCCAGGAGCTGCCATCTCTCCAGAGTCTCCTCATGGATCACTTCCTCCAACCAGTGATCTCCCAAGCCTTCTGGGAAGTGCAGGCTTTTGATAACTGGAAAGGTAAGAGATATTTCAGATACAATGGGGAAACCTCATTCCAAGTCATCTAAGCCCACTGTGCAGGACTGTATGCTGACTAATTTTAGAAAGCAAGTGTGTTTCCCTTTTGCTGTGAATTGATATGTGTGGATGTTTCTCTTCTGTTGTTTTTGCAATGTGGTCTCAAGAGGGATACTCTATTCAAGTGTCTGAAGAGTACTATCTACATATTCACAGGTGATTTAGTACAGAGGAGGATCCCAGGGAACCTTACAATACTAGGAAATTTCAGAACTGTGATTCTGGATCTGTCTAATCCCTATGGAAGAGTAAAGGATGAAGAAGAGAGGATAAAGTAAGAGGAAAGAAAAGAGCAGAGTGGAGATTAAAGAAAAAGTCACATGGTGTGCAATTTCACCAGTGGTCTAGAGATGGACCGCGAGGGCTCCTTCAGAGCAAGGGCCTGTCTGGTCTGTGGGACAAGGGGGAGGAGGGTATTAACAAAACACAAAGGGAGAGCAGAGAAAAAAAACCCAAAAACCCCATTTACCTTTCAAGGGAGTGGGGTTCTGGTCTTAGGAGCCTGGAAGTGGGCTGGGGGCAGTGGTGTTCCTGCCTCAGTTTCCCTTGCTGGCCAGGGGCCTAGAGATGGAACACAAGGGTTCCTACAGAGCAAGGGCCTGTCTGGTCTGTCTGATCACACAGCACTTCTGTATCACATTGGGTCCTGAAACATGGGACCTCTCACAACTCAACACGAGGTAAGAAATGTGGACTCTTTTTTTTTTTTTTTCTGGGACTCTTTTATCAGTAGAAATGGACTCAAACAAAAACAAATACTGAGCATCTGTCAGCCAATTAAATGCAATTAGTGTGGTCACTGGTCTCAAAGTCTCAGATGACAGACTTACAAGAAATACTCAGTCAATTTCCCAGCACTATCAAAGGTATTGGGAATGTTGGCTGTTTTGTGATGTGGTTTCTTTTCTGGAATCTTAACCATCACAGAGAAGGGGAATGTTCCTAGGACAACTGATTGTGTGTACAAGGGTTACTCTCTGGTGTACCCTATGAACTTGAAAACATAACCCATATGGGTGTCAGAGAAGATTTCTCTCTTTCTGGTTTTTAAACTTTTCTCTCATTTGTTGGTGGGGAGATGTTCCTCCTCAGGGTAACAATTGTTTTCTGTGACTGATGACCCTGGGCCAGGACATTTTCATAAATTTACTGTGGCGCTTTTCTATCACTTGGGACACAGAATCTCTCCAATAGATTTCCAATTTGTTTTAACTTTCCTCTCAGATAACAATGAAGTCTTATTCTTTGTATTAAAAAGACCCATGAAATGGACACCCTCTTCCTCTGCATGCAATTGGTACAACTTAGTCTATCAGGAATAAGGAAGGGACATTCAAATCCCCCTGGTCTCACTCAGAAGCTTAATTATATATGCTAGCTAAGTGGAGGCATTTATTGGATTGCAGCCCTCCCTGGTCCCAGGAAAAAATAGAGAGTTACCATCTTTTTCTCTTAGAGTAGAAGTAATTTTAAGCCTACTTAAAACAGAAAAACTTTCCAGGTATTCAAAGAATAGTCCCAAATACTCAAACTTCAGTGAAAGATTTTACAAATTATAACTTGAACCAGAAGGGTTATGCTATGTCACAACCCCCTCCACAATAAATCCTGAACCCCATGCTTTGAGAGAGATTGGAGATGATTTTGAAACCCATTTTTTATAGCCTCTCCAGGACTTAATTAGGGGCAAATAATAACTTTTTTTTTTTGAATTTATGAAGGCATTGTAATGGATCATGTTCCTGTCTCTCTGAAGGAAGTCCAGGAATGGATGGCTGTGTATACAGATCTCTATTTGCTCACGTGAATCCAGGACCAGGAGGGTTGGATCCAATTGGAAGTTACGTCCCACCAGAACTCACAGTCCATGTTGGGACAATAGTCTCTGGTAACAAGGGTACAGACACTGAAGAAGATTTTGCTTAGGGGAGACACACTTGTGGCCATTTTCTTATGTGGATCTTGTCAAAATGTACGGGAGGATTAACACATGGGAGAGATGAAGTGGACGTGCTTTGCCCCCCTCTGACCCTCATGGCTATTTTTATTATTATTATTATTTTTAAATTTTCTGTGTTGGGGCTAGGTCTGGCAGAAGAATATGGGATGACTGGTGGTTGATTTGGGTTATTGATACCACCCACGTCCCCCTCTCAGGCAATGAACTAGGCCTGATTACATCTGCTGTCTGCTGTACAGGGGTAATGGAAAGGGACTTATTTTGTTTCCGTTCTGTTTCTTGTAGGTAGGAAATACCCCTTTCATTGCCTCCCATGGTGGACTGACTCCCTTGGGTTATGCTCTGAAACACTGGGATTCCTTTAACTTCCAAACATTGAAAAAAACAAAAACAGAAAAAAGCATCCAATTTTCTTTTGTATTCCAGCATGGCCATGAGACAAACTGGAAGATGGGAGGGGAAATATTTCCCAGAGGGAAATATTAACTATACTATTCAGCAATTAGATCTCTTTGTAAATGCCTGGGAAAACAAAAAAAGAAAAATTCCACACATTTATGTGTTGAGAAATATGGGCAACCTTAATTCCATCTTAGTTGACACTTCTCCACTGGCTCAGAACCTGCCCGGTTCCCCAGGTTTATATAAGATAAGACCAAAGGAGTCTCAGCCTGCTAGCTTTTCTTTGTAGTGGTTAAGGCGCTGGACTTCCATGTGGTTGACTGTGGTTCGAATTCTGGATTTGGCAGCTTGAAACTCATGCTGGGCATGTGTACATTCATGGCCCAAATACTGAGAGGATGGAGGAGAAGGGATTGCAGCATGGCCATCTCCCCTGGGGGCTGATTTCTTGCTTTCTGTCTCTCTCTCGGATGAGTGCATGTGCCCTATAGTAAAAAATCTCTAAAAAAAGCCCTCTTTATCCATTGTGTGATTCCATTTTTGGTCTATACTCTAACTATATATTTTTTCTTTCTTTTTTTTTTTTTCCAATTTATTTGCATTCATTCACTGTACATCATTACAGCATACATAATGAGATTTTCCATCCAGAGTACACTGTATATTGTCTCAATCAAGCACATCAACAAACATGTTATTATTAGCAAATGATCTTCCATTTCTTGTTTTCTGTATGTGTTGCTTTTTCTCCCCCATCCTTGGTTCCCTATCTCTTACCCTCTGCCACCTCCTGTTCTCCTCCCACACTGTCTCTGTTATCTATTTCTATACCATTTTCCCCCCCACATTTTATTGAATCACCAAAGACCCTCATCAGTCCAAATACCCTCCTAGCAAACACATGTGACACACACATTTCCATGAGCACAAGTCTAACTTTACGCATCCTATAAATTAGCACCTAACTGGGGCTACATATCCTACTGCAGTCATTGAATAGATACATTTTGTTTTCCTGAAACTTTTGTAACTCAATTTACATTCCTTCCCTAGGCATCATCACAGCACAAAAAATGCGATCTCCCATCCAGTACACACTGCATAGTGACTCAATCATGCACATTACAAAAAAAATAAATTTCCAATTCTAGTTGCTAGAATTATTTCCACCCCTCTTTCTGACCCTCTGTCCCTTCCCACCCTCCTCTCACACCACCTCCAGTGTCCAAAATTGTCCTCCATTCCCTTCCCACCCACATTGCATTGATCACACAATTTCCTACATAACCTGACTACTTTCAAAGGTGAGTTCCCTCGTTACTACTAAGAAAACCAGTTTTAACTTAAATCAAAGAACCGCCAAGGAACTTTGCTTAAAGCCCGGAAACAGGTTAGGATTCTGTTCAAATGGTAGGTGCATGAACCTATCAGTCTCATATACTTTTATCTTCTGTTCTGGTTCAATTTTCCTGATTAAATTCTGGGATATAGTATTCAACTCCAGACTTGTCCCTATGATTAAGTTAGCTACTTTCTCAGTTTTTGGACTCTTATTTCCATGTATCTGCGTTTAGTTTTCCTGATACAGCACATCCTTGAGAACTTCTTGGAGGTCTGGTCTGGTGCTGGTAAATTCTTTCAGGTTTTGTTTATCTGAGAATGTTCTTGTCTTTTCTTCCCACCTGAAAGATAATCTTGCCGGATACAGTATTCTTGGCTGAAACTGCTTCTCTCTTAACACTTGGAATATATTTTCCCATTCTCTCCTCGCTTTTATTGTTTCTGATGAGAGATCTGCTGTTAGCCTGATGGGATGTCCTTTGTAGGTAACTTGATGTTTTTCTCTTGCTAATCTTAGTATCTTGTCTTTGTCTGCAGTTTTGGTCAACCTGGCTATAATGTGTCTTGGAGAAGATCTTCTAGGGTTGATTCTATTTGGGGTCCGTTGTATTTCCTGGGACTGGATCTTTGAATGCCTCTCTAGGTTTGGAAAGTTTTCTTGCAGGATTTCCTGGAATAGATTATCAATGCCCTTATGGGTTTCCTCACCTTCTGGAATGCCAATTATCCGGATATTTGGACGTTTGATGGTATCCAGTACTTCTCGCATATTATTCTCAAATTTTTGTGCCATTTTCTCAGCCTTCATGGTGGATTTTTCTAGGCCAGCCATTTTCTCCTCTACATCTGAGATTCTATTTTCTGAATGATCTAGTCTGCTTTTAATGCTTTCCAGGGAGATTTTGACTTCTTGTATTATAGACTTCATCTCTAGCAGTTCGGTTTGAGTCTTTTGTAAAGTGTGTAATTCCACTTTTAGATCTTGCAGGAATTTCCTCATCTCTTGGAACTCGTCAATCTCTTTCTCCTTTCTCTTTAGTAGTTCATTATCTCTCTTCTCTTCCATCTCTGTTAGCTTAGACATTATGAATGATCTGAATTCCTTATCAGACATTTCCATGATTTTCACCGAACTGCTTGTGGATGAAGAGTTACTCTTTTCCCTAGGAGGAGAGGTATTTTCTTGTTTTCCCATGTTTCTCGTGATCCGGCGGTGATTTCTTGTCATCTGATGAATGTTGTGTTTTCTTTCAAATTCTGGAGGTTCAGCCTTAATGTTAAGGAGCAAGCAGACAGAGGTGATCCAGAATCTCTTTGCTGTTCTATTGTGCTTGCTGGTGCAGCAGATTCAGAAGATAGTGGGGAATATTTCAACCCTATTAGTATTTGAATGTTTAGCTACAGTGATCTTAGATCTGTCTAAAAACACACTGAAAGGATATTGGAGAGTGAAGAGACAAGAAAAAAGAAAACGAGACAGAGAAAAACAACAAAAAAAGAAAAAAAAATCAAAAA
>NW_006206042.1:411841-413539 GCF_000334495.1 Tupaia belangeri chinensis | reverse complement strand
AAAGAAAAAATTACCAAAAAAAAAAAAAGGGAATACAGAAGCAGGGAGAGACAGGAACTGAGAGACAGAGAGAGAAGGCTGGCGGTGCAGATGGGGGGCTCCCTACCACTAGCTCGTTTGTTGGAGGCTGAATTATTAGTAGAACATCTTCATTCCCTTAAAAATCTAGTTCACAGTAGCCATGTGGAACCTTGTTCTGAAGGCCCGTGGCTTCTTCTGCCAGCCTGCTAGCTTTTCAGAAACTGCTCCACCTAGTTCTCCTCTGTATGTGATTCTGTGTTTATCCAGGGGCCCTAGAGATGACTCCCTGTATAGTTAGTTCTTCAATTGAGTCTAGAAAAAAATTTAGTCCTATGCAAGTTCACAAGGCCTTTTTCTCTTACTGAGCTTAAACAGATTAAAACTGACTTGAGCTGCTGTTTCTATAACAATTTTGTTAAATACATAGCCAAGTTTCAACATGTTTCTTTGGCTCTTGAGAAGACACTAAGTAAGAACAATTAAAGACCTGCAATTATGGGGTTAAAATGTGGAGATTTCTCTCTCAGCTCTGCAGATCCACTCTACTTGCTGAAAGTATTCAAGGTCATTTAGAAACTCTGTTTTTCTTTCTAACAAAGCCTCAGGTAAGAAGTAAATATCTAAGGGTTAACTTCTAAAACTTCATTAAGAGGAAACAAAACAAAAAGTATAAAAATCTTTCCAAAAGATTATGAGAGCTTTTGTTTGTATGTATGCATACATGTACTATGACTATGTAATAAAAGGCCTTAAGGAATCCCATACAATTTGACTTATAAATAACGGTGCTTATACAAATTAATTTAAATGCTTTTCAAGTTTACATGACTTAATCTTTGACAAATAAGCTGGCTTCAAATATGATAAAAGAAAAAGATTTAATAAGTGAAGATCTTCATAGTTTCCAACATATATTTTGTCTAGGGTTTTAGTGATCAGGAAATATTATCTTTGAGTTAAAGGAAATTTAAATAATTGTAAATGGGGTATTTACAAGTAAGTTTTCAGGTAATTTGGGATTTTCTTTTAAGAGTTTTTGCTATAGGGTGTGTGTGCTCACCAGGAAGACAAAAAAGAGACAGTGAAAAAATCCCCCCCCCCAAGGGATTGGCCATGCCACGATCCCTTCTCCTTTATCCTCCTCTCAGGATTTTGGTGCTGGGACACATGCACTCAGCATGAGTTTTAAACCTCTAGGTCTAGAACTGTGGTCAGCCATGTGGGTGTCCAGTGACGTAACCATTACACCACCTGCTGCCCCAAAGACTTGAGATCTTAAAGTTGTGTTTAATTGAAATGAAAAGGGTTCATAAAATGTCTAAGTCATCTTTAATTAAGTTAAAATGCTTTGATTAACATGAAGTTTTAACTATTCAACTGTTGGCCTTTAAATTTTACTGGAATGAAAGATACTGGTTGGGTCTATTAATAAGATTATTTTGTTCTGTACTAGGAAAACTTGTTAAACAGCTTTTTGTTTGCTTGTTTGTTTGTAAGCTACATGTGCATAAGCTGCTGGTAAGTGCCAAAGGCTAAGGTTTCTAAGAGTTAAAAATTGTGGCTCTACTTTCAAGGTTACAGGTTTAATAACTCTTGCAGGAGTTATCAGATTCCCCTGGATGAGAACAAAAGGAAATAAACTTGGAGAGCCTTTTAAAAGGCCCTCCTGGCCAGCCG
>NW_006206042.1:382048-411528 GCF_000334495.1 Tupaia belangeri chinensis | reverse complement strand
CGCTGATTGGCCGGCCCCCCTCCGGGGGTCCTGCGGCTCAGGGCTCATGCCCTGGCGTTCAGCTGCCTCTCCAGGGCCGGCGTGTGGCCTTTGGACCTGCAAGCTGAAGCGGAAAACAAGGTCTGAGAACTTGCAACTTGAGAAGATGATGGTTACCAGCCCTGCATTGCCTCAGGGAAGAACAGGAACTACTCTACCATTCTTGAAGTGAAGGTACTTAATGAGAATAGGACAGTGTGGAATGGGGTAAGTGAAGAGAAGAGGATAGAGAAAGATAGCAAGTGAACAATAGAGAGACAGGACGTTAGTGAGAAACAGATAGGGCTTATTAACTGTTGATGATGACATGTATAGAATTCTCAACTGGATTGGTCTGAGAAGTGTTTCATGATGGGCAAAGTATTTTTACAAGCAAAACGAGAAATAGCAATTGACTGTTTTATAAAAATAATTAGAATAATAAAGATAATGATTGGGGAAAACAGAAAAGATATGGAATGTTGAAGTGGGGAGATTAATGTCTCTGTACTGACTGACATGCATGGCATTCCCTTTTGAAGAAACAATGTAATACACAGTAAAGTTATATGTAATCCAATGTAATATGAAGAAGATATGATGATAAAAAAAAAAAAAGGCCCTCCTAAATCTGACAGACTAGACCTGAATATTACTCCATAGTTTTGCCTTTGCTACTTAGCATATGTGTGATCTCAGGCAGCTAATTAACCTATGTGAACCTCAATTTTCTCTTCTGAAAATAGGGTTAATAACAAGATCTAATTCAAAAAATCAATGTAAGTTTTAAATAAAATAATATAAGGAAAAAAAAAAAAGCCCTCCCACGAAACCCACCTACCTTCCAGGCTAGAGTACTTCAGTTTCCCCTTGACACACTTGCTTATCAAAGAGCAAAAGATGGATTTCGACTAGCCAACCATCTTCACAGGGGACGCACATTCAGACAGCCCTTTAATGATGGTCCCAGAACTGGCTTTGGGCAGGCCTCAGTATGGGGGACAGGGACTAGAGAATTCCTGTCCTGGCACCTGTTAGGGCAGGAGTAAAGGCACGGAATGGGACAGGTTAATGCTGGAGTTCCTGGCTGTCTTCTCCCTTCCTTCCTTTTGGAATTCCCCATTTTCTCGTCCACATAGGCGATTAAACTTCTACCCTTGGGACTCTCCACTTAGCTGCATTCTCAGGAGCTGGGACAAGTTTAACACCCAGAACTTACGGCCTGGTCCCAATACAAGTTAGATGATCAGGTTTAGCCATAAAAATAAAAGTTTAAACTATGAGTGTATTTGGGACTGGCAGGTGGTATGGTGGTTAGGGCACTGGACTCCCATGTGGCTAACCACAGTTTGAGTCCCAGACTCAGGAGCTGTTTTTTTCACTTTCTCTCTCTCTCTCTCTCTCTCTGTCTATCTTTCTCTGGTCAAATTTTAAAAATAACAATAATTATAAATAATTCTTTTATTTTTGGAGAGGTTTTTGCTACAGAGTGCATGTGTTTGCCAGAGAGACAGAGAGACAGAATACGAGAATCACTCCCCGGGGGGATGGCCACACCACAATCCCTTCTCCTTCATTCTCCTCTCTGGATCTTGGGCACGCATGTACACGCTCCCGGTGTGAGTTAGAGCCACCAGATCCGGGACTCAAACTGTAGTTGACTACATGGGAGTTCAGTGACATAGCTATTATGCAACTGCTGGCCCCGGAATAAATCATTCTTAAAAACAAAAACAAACAGGGAACCAGCAGTTAGCGTAATGGCTATGTCGCTGGACTCCCACGTAGTCAACCGCGGTTCGCGTCCCGGACCCGGTGGCTTAAAACTCACGCCAGGCACATGTGCGTACGTGCCCAAGATCCCGAGAGGAGAATGGAGGAGAAGGGATTGCGGCATGACCATCCCCCCTGGGGGGTGATTTCTCGCTTTCTGTCTCTATGTCTCTCTCTGTCTGTCTGGCAAGCGCACGCGCCCTATAGCGAAAAAACCTCTCCAAAAAAAACCAAACAAACAAAAAAAACAAACAAACAAACAAAAAAAACTGATGATATTCTCCAGCTAAGCTCTTCTATAACCAACAAGGCAGATTATTTGTAAAATCTGTAAACTGGCTGTACTTGGCTGCTTGTTATAAAAGATAAGCAAAACAACAGGATCCAGGGACCAGCAGTTAGCATAATGGCTATGTCGCTGGACTCCCATGTAGTCGACCATGGTTCGAGCCCTGGACCCAGTGGCTTTAACTCACACCCCTCCAAGATACCAAGAGGAGAATGGAGGAGAAGGGATTGCGGTGTGGCCATCTTCCCTGGGGGGTGATTTCTCGCTTTCTATCTCTCTGTCTTTCTGGCGAGCATACGCTCCCAGTAAGAAAAAAACCTCTCCAAAAAAAAGACAAAAACAAAACCAAAACAGGATCCATTCAAGTTTAGATCTTCACAATTCAAGATTCCTCACAGATCAGAGCAAATCTAAGCAAATTCTCAGATGATTCAGAATTTAAAGTTGTTTCCAAAGACAGGTACTTATTCCAATAGGCACCTAAATATTGAAAAATAACAATAATACTTTAAAAAAAAAAAAACTCCAAGGACTCATGCAGGGGTCAGGAGTAGCCTTGGATGAGCTCCTTCAGGCTGCCACTATAACCTTTAATAATCAAGAGGAGAGTCAAGGGTCTTAGAAAGAGAGAAAGGGGAAGATAAAAAGCAGGTCCAATTATTGGCTATGTTCCAAAGTTCCTCCTATCCAATGGCTTGGGGCTTCCAACAATAACAAAGATGCTGAATAGTCTGTCTGTGAACAAAAGGGACACTGGGCCAAACAAGGTCCAAATTGAGATACCCCACCAGGATACCATGTTCTAATTTCCAGCAAATAGGTCATTGGACCCAAAGGGCCCAAGGATAGAGGACAAGCTCCCTGATGACCCTACAACAGGAACAGTACTGAAGAGCCACTCTAGTCGGCCCCATTATTGAAAGTTGTTATCATGGGTCTGGAGCCCAGGGTCATTTTGGATATGGCAAATAGATGAATCAAATTCCTTTTGGATACAGGTGCCACCTCCTCTCTTCTGATCTCCTACTCTGGACCCACTTCTCCCAAGACTAGCCTAGAGGTTGGAGCCACCAGGGAATCTTCCAATTGTCACTTCACAGAACTCCTACTTTGCCTCATAGCTTTCTTGTTATGCCAAACTTTATTTATTGATTTATTAATTTTTTTTTAACCAGAGAGGGAGAGAGAGAGAGAGAGAGATAGAGAGAGGATGTAAGAAAGCAAGCAAAGCAGCCAGGTCTAGGACTAGAACCATGGTTGGCCATATTGGAGTCCAGCATCCTTAATCACCATGTCACAGGCCAGTCTCTACAGTCTTAAATCTTAAGGATGCCTTTTCTATATACCCTAACACCTGAGTCCCAATTTATTTTTTAAATTTCTTTTATACATTCAATCACTATACATCACTTAGCTTGTAAAGTGAATTTTCCCAATATGAATACACTTCATACCAGTCCAGTTGAGGATACTATACATGTTATCATCAACAGATAATACTCCATTTCTGTGTCCCATAAATGTCTCATGTCTCTATTTTTCTCCTTAATGTCTTTCCTCACACTTTCTGCCTTTCCCCCACCCTCTTCCCACACTGTCTCCAGGATCCATAACCATTTTCCATGCTTCTGTATCCTCTAATTTTACAGTTATCACTATAGAGTGTGGATGGTTGGTATATATTAAACTAGAGACATACGATGTCTCTCTTTCATAGACTGACTTGCTTCACTTAGCAGTAAATCTTCCATATTTGTCCACTTTCTATCAAAAGTCAGTGTCTTGGGACCAGCAGTTAGCATAATGGCTATGTCGCTGGACTCCCATGTAGTCGACCACGGTTTGAATCCTGGACCCGGTGGCTTAAACTCATGCCAGGCATGTGTGCATGCGTGCCCAAGATCCTGAGAAGAGAATGGAGGAGAAGGGATTGTGGTGTGGCCATACTCCTGGGGGTGATTTCTCGCTTTCTGTCTTTCTGTCTCTATCTTTTTGGTGAGCATATGAGCCCTTTAGCAAAAACCTCTAAAAAAAAAAAAAAAAAGTCAGTGTCTTTTTTTTTTTTTTTTTTTTAAGGCTGAGTAGTATTCCATAGAGTATAGATGCCACACTTTTTCAATCCATTCATCTGTTCGTGGACATTTGGGTTAGTTTCATGTATTAGCAATAGTGAACAATGGTGCAATAAACACAAATGTGCAAGCACTTTTCCAACTAAGCATTCTGCTGTCCTTTGGTTAGATACCCACCAGTGGAATTGCTGGATCATATGGTAGTACTATTTGTAGATCTTTAAGGAACCTCCATATTGTTCTCCAATTTATGTTCATTCCCACCAATAGTGTAGGAGAGTGCCCTTTTCACCACAGCCCTGACAGCATTTATAATTTTTTTTTTTTTTAAATCTTCACCATTCTGACCGGGGTTAGGTGATATCTCATTGTGGTTTTTTGTTTGTTTGTTTGTTTGTTTTTGTATAAGAATAAACAATTGAGAATTGTAATTGATTCACCACAAAGGCATTAAACAAACAAAATAATGTTAATAAAAATTTTTAAATAAAATACTTTAAAACATTTAACAGCAGTGCAAAAAAGAACATTAAAATGTTTGCATAATTACGTTTTAACACTTCCATATTCATTCTTCCTAGAACCCAAGCTTTTAAATTTTGGAACCATGTTAACTTACAAGAAAAAAGAATAATGCAGATAAACAAATTCTACATGGTTACAACTTGGAAACTAATTATTTAGAGTCTTACAGCCAGATAGCAGTTAGTTTTTAGAATGAACACAATCTGAATGATTCTTTGCTTTCCAACATAAGTATCCCAAGAATCATATTAGAAAACTGTGTGTATATTTAAATATATTTACATGTCATCATGTTCTCTGGTCTATCAGCCGAGTTCCCTTTATTAATCTTGGTTCCATTGCCAAATTTTGGTTCTGTTTTATAACAACTTATACCAGATGTTTTAGAACAAGTAAGGTTTATTTTAGACAAGCCAAAAATTAAAAAATGAAACCAAATTAATCTAATACTACAAGGCACCCATTTTGTTAATAACATCAATTATCAGTAGTGAGTTCCTTAAAAATAAGTAGCACTACAGTATTTTCACATGAGAAAAATTAGTGAAATGATAATAGTGCAATTACTAAATCTGATGAGATGTGCACTGAACTAATTTGATATTCAAAATGATTAAAACATTAAGCTATAGAATTATGCTCCGCTCTACATAAATAGATATGAGATAACTTACTCCTTACCATCTATTTTTGTTATAAATTGGAAATTCAAAACACTTCCTAAATATATTCAAACTGAGTTACTACAGAGAAGTGCCTATCAAGTGAGAACTGTGTATACACAATTCAGGAATTACCTTTCAAAGTTGGACATAGAAGTTATTTGCTTAGCTTTAAATTGGCATTTTTGCTTCAGATGGGGTATGAGAAAATCTTAGTCTATAAAAGTGTACTTTAAAAAGAGGTAAGTGGTCACTGTTCTGCAGAAAACCACCGACATGCTCCTATGTAAGATGCAAGTGATGTTACAGTTATAGCAACAACACTTCATAATTAAGGACACTCAGTGCTAATCACATAGGTATGTATGTGTATGTCTCAGTGTTTATTTTTATACTATATTAAGTATCAGTAGTCCATATTGTAAGATAAGAAGCCTTTTTTAATTTACTCATGAAGTGATTGTTTTATAGTTGTAATCAGCTTTAGCTATTAAAATTGTACACAAGGAAATTAGGAGTATTGCAGTACTTGGTTGCAAATAACTTGCCATCAGGTGTTGGGTCAGAAAATGCTATTTCATTAGTGCTGAGAAAACAGCCAAACATGAAGCAATTCCTGAGAGTATCAATCAGTCGTCTTGCAATGCGCTTTCTTCTCTTCAGTCTGAAAACTCAGATCCTACTTATCCCACAGAGTGCAGGTTCTGGGACATCTGAGCATGGCCAAGCTCTATGAGAGTCTTTAGAGCATGAAGATTTGGGGCCAGTTGGTTCACATAGGACGCGGAAGCCCTGTTTGATGGGCTCTGCAATTAAACACCCAACTACTCTCTTCTCATCAGATATAAAGAGAAAAGTTTTGGTTTTATTTGGACACCTGGGAACAACTTGATGGAAGCCCAATTCATCATCAACAAGTTCTTGGACATCTTCTACCTTTCTGAGAGCATAACTTGGATCACGTGACAAGACACACAATTTTCCTCTCCCCAAACTGTGCTACTACACGTTCTTTCTTCCAGCCCACATATTTTATTCCTTCCATAAATCTGTGGTGATATTGATCATGCTGTATTTCATCTTCCGGGTTAGAAGCAGTATAAATCATTCCACAAAACTTAGTGGAAACACAGTAGTCCCAAAATATTTCTGACCTGCATCAATGATGAGTTGATCTTTTGTTTCTTTCTTTGTATCTCCAGCGTTAGTATTTTTTTTGTGAATTGGTAAATTTCAAGAAGTTAGCACATCCGGTGGATTCAAGTTTATATTCCTCTGAAGAAATTACTCCACATGATGAATCCTTTATTAATACCTCTTCATTTTTATTTCTTGAACTTAGCTCAATGTTCAGTTTCTTTTCTAGTAACAAGTTCTTTGGCACTTGCCTTGTCTCAGAAGTTTTTCTTTCACTGACAGTCTCTATATTAGAATCCTCAGTTACTTCTGACTTTGATGACTTACTTTCCAGAGATGAATGTCTAAGAGATTTTTTTTCCTAACAAAAAATGCTGCTCCACCCTGGAGTGTAACTTGTGGTTTTACTTTTTGACTTAGAACCCGAGGAGGATTCAAATCACTTTCAGCTGAATGACATTTATTCTATTTCTGCACAACTGGTTTACAGACAACTAGATTTTGCTTGGGATTTTTAGAATTTTTTGATACAGGCTTGATGCGCTTATAGCTTGGTTGATATTTAGCAGTCAAACTCTTCTGTGGTTTTTTGTTCCTCTTCTTGGGGCAGACTGGTTTTCCCTGTCTTTTTTCTGTCACACTGGGAATAGGTGTACCTGCATTATTATGTTTTAGGTTATTTGCTCTACTCTCCTTTATCATCTTCCTCTCCAGTGGATTGAAGTGCCACTTATCTTTGTTGTAAAAGGATACAGTGGACATAGCAGTTTTAAATGGTGAACCTTCATTTGCAGATGGTAATCTATTTTTTTAACTGTTTTAAGTGAACTCGAAATGAAATGGCCTTGTTGAGAATATTGCACCTCTTCTTCACCTTTATTTCTGATTTGACAAATGTGCTTTTTAGTAGGTGATGGAAACAGACTTTCAGTAAAGTCCAAAATTAATTTCTTTGATGGAATGTCTGATAACATGCTGTCACAGTTCAAAGAATGTTGCTTCCAAAGCATATGAGTAAAAGCTGCCATCTTCTTAAATTAATTCCTGCGCCTCCGAGCAGGAGTCCTCTCCTCAGTCAAGCCCTCATTGTGGGTTTGATTTGAATCTACCTTATGATGAGGGTTGTTGAGCATTTACTCATATGCTTTGTGGCTGTTCATAAGTCTTCCTTAGAGAGCTTTTTGTTCAGCTCATTTTCCCATCTTTTAATTGGGTTGATCTTTTTTTTTTTTTTTTTTTTTTTTTGACTAGGCCACTTGAGTTCCCTGTGTATTCTGGTTATTAGTTCCTTATCTGAGGCATGGTTTACAAAAGTATTCTCCCATTCCAAGAGTTGTTGATTCACACAAGTTACTGCGTCTTTTACTGTGCACAAATTTCTTAATCTGACATTATCCCATTTATCTATTTTTTGGATTATTGCTTGTGCTTTGGGGGTCTTATTTAAAAAGTCTTTGCCTACCCCAATGTCTCTCAGAGTTTCCTCAGGGTTTTCCATCAGTAGTTTTTATAGTTTGAGGTCTTAGGTTTAGATCTTTGATCCACTTTGAGATGATTTTTGTCAATGGTGAGAGATAAAAGTCCAGATTCACCTTTCTGCAAGTGGGTACCCAGTTTTTCCAGCACCATTTGCTAAAGAGGTTTTTCTTTTCCCACTGGATTGACTGGTACCTTTTGTCAAAAATCAATTGGCTACATGTTTTGGGGTTTATTTCTGGGGTCTCTATTCAGTTCCATTGGTCCACATTGTCTGTTTTGGGGCCAATATCATGCTGATTTGATTATCGGAGCTTTGTAATCTATTTTGGGGTCAGAGAGTGAGATGCCTCCTACTCCACTCTTCTTGCACAGGATTTCTTTGGCAATACAGGGTCTTTTATAATTCTAGACAAACTCTATGATTGTCTTTTCTAAATCTGTGAAGAATGTCGCTGGTAATTTGATTGGGTTGTATTAAATATGTAGGTTAATTTGGATAGAATTGCCATTTTGATTTTATTAATTCATCTGATCTAGAAACATAAGATGTCCTTCTACTTTTTTTTGTCATTTTCAATTTTTTTAATTTTCCTTGTGGAAGTCTTTGACTTCTTTAGTTAGATTTATTCCTAGGTATCTTATACTTTTCATGACTATAGTAAATGGGATTACTTTCTTCAGTTCTATCTCAGTCTGTTTGTTGTTCGTATATAGAAATGCTATAGATTTGTGTATGTTGATTTTGTATCTTGCCACTTTACTGTATTTATTTATTACTTCCAGGAGTTTTTGACTGTACATGCATATTACTTTGAGAAGTTTTTTTCATGGATACCCTTGGGTCTTTTATGTATACAATCATGTCATCTGCAAATAGAGATAATTTCATTTCTTCTTTTATTCTTCTTTTACTATTTGAATGTCTTTTATTTCATTCTCTTTTCTGATTGCATTAACTAGGACTTCGAGCACTATATTGAAAAGGAGTGGAGAAAGAGGGCTCCCTCCCCTCCCAACCAGCTCCGAATCCAGTGTAGTCGGGTATCTGCCCCCCACCCCAGGCAACAAAACTATGATCTGCTCATGCCAAATCCAATGGTTGTCATTATCTCTTATCTTCCCAGGGCTTCCCTTAGCCTTGGACCCATTGGTCACCTTTTCCACAGAACTTTATAGTCTCTTGTTCTCCAGTGGCACTACTTCTGTTCTATTTCGACCTCTCTGATTTTATTTTCTATTTTTATATAACCCCAAAGTATGACCTTCATCCTTTTCTTTTCCCACACATGCTCTTTTAATGGTTTACACTTTTTCTGTGAATTTATCTATGCCATACGTTATATTATTCATAAGGAAATTTTCTAATGCTAGGAAGAGAAATTATACACACACATGCACACAAACACATGAAGGAACCTTTTAAAGTTTTAGAAAAATTTAATTAAAGTACAAACCTATTTTGGTGCAAAACACTTTTTTTTTTTTTTTTGCCTAGTAGCCTAGTGGTTAAGGGAGCTAGATCCCACATGGCCAACCAGTGCTCAAGCACCCTTTCTAGCAACTTGAAAAACACAACAGGTACATGTGTATGCATGCCTAAAACCCCAAGAGGATGGAGAAATGAAAGAAAATGTACTTTTGTGTGATCATGCCCCACTGGGAAGTGTTTTCCCTCTCTTTCTTTGTCTTTCTGGTGAATACACACATTCTTTGACAGTTAAAGGAAAAAAAAATTAAAAAAATGGAAATCCATGCATAGTTTTTTCACAACACACATTTGCCATAATATCTTTGAAGATCCCTTGTATGTGTCTGTCTTTAAATTTATATAGACAAATATCATATTGGTCTACACATGCACTAAATCCATCTCATTCAGTTATACCCTAACAGCTACGGCTTCCCAAGGATGGGGTATTTTGTACATCTGAAATGTTCTTCTCTTTTTCCCCCATACAAAGTGGCAACTTGGGGGCCAGCAGTGGTGTGGTGGTTAAGGTACTGGATCTCAAGTGCCTGACTTCATAGTTAGAGTCTCAGGCCTGGCAGCTTGGAAAACATGCCAGGCGTGTGTGTGAGTGCTCGAAAGCCCAATAGGAAAATGGAGGAGAAGGGATTGCTGTGTGGCCATTCCCCCTGCGGGTGGTGGTGGTGATTTCTCACTTTGTCTCTGTCTGTCTCATTCTGTCTCTCTCTGGTGAGTGCATGAACCATATAGCAAAAAAATAAAAAAGAGAGAGAGAGAGAAAGAGACAACTTAGAATGGTTGTAGAATTCTAGTATCATAATCTTCACCGTCTGCAACCCTACAGAAGTTGTATTATTCAATTCTTTCCTGATTTTCCTGAGACATAAAACAAGACTTTCAGGCCTACTCTTGCTGGCATTGCTCCACTATCCAGTTCTCTCATTGTGGGGTTCACCACTATTGGCCTCTTTAACATATCGTTCCTTCACAGAATAGTGAGTATAGAAGCAACCTACACTCCCCTCCACTCTTGCCTCCACAGTTTATCTCTGTAACAAGCAAGTTGACCCAGGGATGGCTTCCTTCTAAGTTACCAGAACTCACTCAGGTTTCCACTTATTTCTTCTTCCTCTTTTTTTTTCTTAGTTATTTGTTACATTTTTAAACTAATATCCTTTAACCTAGAACTATTTTTATTTTATTCTATTTTATTCCAGTCTTTGAACATGTTGTCTTTATTTAGGTCTTCTTAATTTTTCTTATCAGTGTTTACTAGTTTTTAGTATGTAGGCATTGGACACATCTTGTTAAATTCTTATCTGAGTATTCTATGTTCCTCTCTTAACAATACTAAGAGAATTTTTATTTCATTTCCAAAAGTTTACTGCTGTATAAAACTAAAACTAAAACTAATTTTGTATATTGACTTTATATCCTACAACCTTATTTCTATGTCTGGAACAATGTTCTTTCATGGAAATGGGGGGAGGTGATTAGATGCTAAACTTACATTATTAATTTCCATTTTACTAAAAAAGAAAATCATATTTACACTTTAAATCAAACCTATTTTTTATGCCATAGTCTGAATGATTGTGTTCTTCCAAAGCTTATCTGTTGGAATCCTAATCTCTAAGGTAATTGTAGCAGGAGGTGGGGCCTTTGTGAGGTGATTAGGTCATGAGGACTCCAAACTCGAGAATGGGATTAGTGCCCTTATAAAAGAAGCCAGACAGAATTCCTTTATCCTTTCCACCATGTGCTAAGTGGAGAAGTATTATCTATGAACCAGGAAGCTGGCCTCATCAAATGCTGACTCCATCAGCCCTTCGATCTTGTACTTCCTAGTCGAGTCTAATGAGTTATCAAATTCTTCTTCTTCTTTTATATATTTATTTTTTATTTTGTTTCTGCCATAGGGCAGTGAGAGAGAAAGTGAGAAAACACCTACCGGGGGGCAAATGGCCTCACCGTAATCCCTCCTGGGATTCGGGCATACATGCACATATGACCAGTTTGATTTTCAAGCCACCAGGTCCAGTACTTGAACTATGGTCGGCCATGTAGGGAGCTCAGTGTCTTAACCACCATTCCACCTGCTGGTCCCATCAAATTAGGTTGTGGTTTGCAGAAGTCCCTGAACTTTCAAGTTTCATAAAGAGTGAGGGAGATATTAGGGACCAACTCCTAACTTGGCAGATGGCTAACCTTCATAGATTCTTTTTAATTTTTTAAAAGTTTATTTCTTTCATGAGAGAAGAAAAGAGAGAGAGAGAGAGAAAGCACCCTCAATGGGGCCTTGATGCCACAGTCTACCCAGTCTCAGCCAACCCAGGATCATGGCTGCACACTCGCTAGCATACCCAGGGAGGTCTCTGGTGTGCACCCAGAAACTTCCCACCAGCAGGTGACCAGGCCTTAAAGATTCTTCGTGGAAGCTGAGGGGGTAGAGAAGGTTCTCTTTTGGATCTTGCAGAACTGCAGGTGCTCTCAGCTGTCAGTGGTGGGGATTCACAGCTCGGGGGTAACACAGTTACTGTCTACTTTCCTGGGCTGGCAGCAATGTGCTGGGAGGGATTAAATGGCGCTCACCCTCTGCTGCTCTCACTATTGAGCAGAATATTTACAACTCCAACTAGGCTGCTATCTTTCAAAAGGGACATTCCTTCCATGCCCCACAGGCTATCTCCCCACTTGCACTGGCCTTAACATCACACTTTACATCTTAGTTTTTGGAGCAGTTTGGACCCTACTTCAGAACCACTTTGCATGACTTTCTAAATACAGTGCTCTATTTCAGGGGCGTACCAAATCAGTGACGAATCAATGAGCTGCTCAATATTAGTGACCCATCTTGAAGGGACATAGCACACTCACTGAGAACAACTACTGTGTTCTGGCCATGGAAACTGCTTTGTATCTAGTCCACTCAGGAAGAGCAATGTGGATCGCAGAACAGCTGTAACACTTACAGGTGGGTCAGAAAGAGGGAAAGGGATATGAGAGTCGTGAGACACGAATCTACTCAAGGAGGGAAAAAACTGGAAACAAGGCCATGCGTAAGAGAGGAACTTGCATAGGGGCTGGCTGGTGACAGTAGTGATATGCGTTATTTGTGTTTTATAATAAAATAAAAAGAGATGCTCTCTAAGGCAGACCCACACAGGAGGGTTCTGGAGACTTCCCAGAGTACACTGTGTACACACATGTGCCTGTAGTCTGGGCTGGCTAAAGCTTAGGTGGATCATTACATCTGGATCCTGTTGGGGGTGTGTCTCTGTCCTGTCTTCATCTCTTTTGTTCATGGAAGGAATAAATAAATAAACTTCAAAAAAAAAAAAAAAACAAAAAGAGGGAACTTACAGAAATGGAGATGTAGGTAATAAAGCTGAATAAGGGGAGTGTTTGAGATTCCCCCAGCTGGTGTACTTGCTGGGTTCTTTCTCAGTCATTTCTACCCAGCAGCATCTGGGAGGCCATGAGCTCCCCACTCCTGGAGGAGTCCAAGTAGAGCAAGACAGAGAGAAACTGCGTGGCTCCTCTAAGACCCAATTTTTCCACAGGCTCACTAATCCCAACACCTGAACATGCTTTTAACGTGAATTTCCACCGGTAGTATCCCTGCATTCAGGTCGGGGTTAGCGTGGAGTCGCTATTGCCTGTTCAGATCAGTCAGAGAGGGCAGAGCTAGCCAGGGGCATGGGGCGGAAGGTTCTCCCAATCTGCTTTCTATTCCTACTGCCAATTTGATGTCATTTCCAGCACAGTGTGAGGCATAGCCTGTCTTCTTACAACATTATACAGTGTTTGGTAAGGACCACCCTTCGTTTCCACAAAATGCTTCCAAAAATGCTTCTTCAGTCTATTTACACTAATTTGTACAACGGCTAAGAATCTGAGAAAATGTTCAGTTTCTACTAATCTCCCTTTATTTTTTGAGAAATGTTTACAGTATGTGAATATAATGGCAGAGCGTATTGGCAGGGTGAGCCTCATGAAAGCAGAACTAGGTACAGCAGAAATCTTTCATTGTCTGCCCCACCCCTGCACACTCCCCCAACCACCCTCATACAAGCCTGGCACATGGCATACAGCCTCATGTCAGCAGAGGGCAGCAAGAAGTCAGGGCATCTGAGATGAGGAGTAGGTGCTAGTTAGGGTAGAGTGGCCTACATGAAGGGCCTAGGTAGCTTTACTGCAGTGAGAGGAAGCTGGAGCATCAACTCTGAGGACAGAGGCAAGAGGAGAGATGGTCCAGACACGTGGCTCCACAGCATTCCTCACGAAGACTGGGTCTGGGCCTTCATCTGTTTACCCCTAGCATTTAACCCAAGTCTGGCCCTTTTTTCTTTGTAAGAGGTTTTTGCTGTAGGGCACATGCAGAGACAGAGACGGTGAGAGGGAAAGTGAGAGATCACCCTTCCTCTCAGGGGGGATGACCACACCGCAATCCCTTCTTTTCTATTTTGTTCCCAAGATCTTGGGTACGCACACATAGTGCCTGGCATGATTTTCAAGCTACCGAGTCCAGGACTCGAACTGCGATCAGCCATGTGTGAGTCAAGTGACATAACCACTATGCCATTCGCTGATCCCAGCCTGGCCCTTTCTAGGTTGTGAGAAGCTATTTTAAATGGATTAATTAAATTGATAGCTAATGTTTCTGGAAGACTTACTAGCTTGAAATGAAAAGTTCTACTAGGAGGTAGTCCGTTATGGTCTTTTAATCTGGATTAATTTATTTACAATCTTGTGGACCAGGAACTGTGTCATCCTCATTTCCTAGATGAGAAAACCTAGGGATAGGTCATTAAAGTCAGCTTGCCCCAGGGCAAACAGTAGGAGGACTCAAGTCTAGGTGGTGTGGCTGGAACATCTGTGAATGTATCTGCTCTAAGAACAACACTGCCAAAGTCAGAGAGGGACGCGGGTCACTGCTGAGTCAGGTGTGGGCGGAGGGGAGGAGTGGGCAGGAAGACTGTGCTGTGAGTAGTGATATGGATAGTCCTTGTTCTGTGGTTTGACAACGAGCATGGTGGACATTTTTTCCATTATTCCTGCTTTATTTATTTATTTATTTAGGAGAGGGTTTTGCTATAGGGCACATGTGATCGCCAGAAAGACAGAGAGACAGAGAGACAGAAAGCAAGACATCACCCCCCCAGGGGGATGGCCATGCCCTAATCTCTTCTCCTCCATTCTCCTCTCAGGATCTTGGGCACGCACGCAAATATGCCCAGCCTGAGTTTAAGCCACCAGGTCCGGGACTCGAAGCATGGTTGACTACATGGGAGTCCAGCAACATAGCCATTACGCCAATTGCTGGTCTCCATTATTCCTGCTTCATACATCACCTTCTCAATGAGTTCAATGAAGAGATTTCAGAGAATGTCTGTAATTGTTTTTCCTCCATCCAAATATGAAATAATCATATGTCAAAGCAGAAAAGATGGAAGTTAGACCCAGAGGAGATCCATGTTCTGAGATTCTGGAATGGAGAAGAAAGAATTGTGGCATGGCCATCCTCCCTGGAGGGTGAATTCTCATTTTCTGTCTCTCTGTCTCTGTCATTCTGGCAAGTACATGCTCCCTATAGCAAAAACCTCTCAAAAAAAAAAAAGAAAAAAGAAACTCTCCCCTTCTTCAGAGTTGAAAGCATTCAGCATGCAACCTGGGGTACCCAAAGCTCTTCTGCTCTCCTCTCCTCCACCCTCCTTTTTGTATTTTAGAAGTGGAGGAAGTAAGGGACTCAGATGGTGGTGCAGCAGTAAAACACAGCACTATGAGGCACTGGGAAGGTTCCAGATTCGTGTCTGGAGACTTCCCTGAACACACTAGGCACTCATATGGCTGTGATCCAGGGGCGGCTAAAGTTGGGGGTAGGACCATATTGCAGGTGCATGCTCTTTCTCCCTTGCAATGAATAAATAAACCTGGAAGAAGGAGGAGGAGGAGGCAGAGAGGACATTGTGAAACTGACCTAGAGCCAGCTCTGAGCTTTGGACATCTGGAAAAATTCCCAAATTCAATCAACTCTCCAACAGCCCTTCCCAGGAAAGCTGTAATAGAACCATTCCCTCCCTCTAACACCTCATGTGCCGATAGTCACCTTACCAATGCTCTTCAAAGTTACAAAGTGCTTTCACACCCATTCTGCAGTTTTACCTCTGCAACAGCCATGAGGTAAGCTAGAGAGAAAAAGCAGTTTTATTTTAATTTTACAGATGAAGAAACTATGGATCATAGAAACAAATGACTTGATCCTGTTTTAGAACTGCCGTGCTCTAAAAGCCCCTTAGACTTGGACCAGCGGGTGGTATAATGGTTAAGGTGCTGGATCCCACATCCTCCTTGACCCAGCAGCTTGAAAATCAAGCACAGAGCAGTGAGATGTGAGCTCTAGAATGATTCTCTCACCTCCACCCACTCAAAAGCAATTTGCAGAAACTTGGGTAGTTTGTGGAAAGCACATGTATGGACTAATGACCATCTGAGCTGGGTAGCATGTGACCAGCAGCCTGTGAGTGGGCAGGAGGGGAACTAGGGCCCAGGAGGGAAGGGACATGCTCCAGCCTCAGGCACTGAACTGTGAGGTTTAATGTAGACCTCAGCCAACAGGAGTGTGACGCGGGGAAGCCACAGTGGATGAGAAAGTAGCATTTCTATACCTGGTTCTATGAAGTTCCAGGTACAAAATGATTAAAGTCACATGCATTCCCAGGGACGTTTTTACACTAATAGTATTTCAGAGTGAGCTGGATGAAGTATTCTATTCAAGGTGTCTAAACATCTGGTTAAATGGTGACTAAAACATGCATGAGTAAGGTATCCTAATGGTCCTATTTTTCTTTCTCTCTCTCTTCCTTTTATTTTAGAGGTTTTTTTTTTGTTGTTGTTGTTGTTTTGTTTTGTTTTGTTTTGTTTTTCCTGTAAGGGATATGTACTTGCAGAGAGAAACAGAGAGAGACGGTGAGAAGGAAAGCAAAAAATCACCCCCTGGAGTGTGGCCACATGGCATGACCACAATTGCTTCTTCTCCATTCTTTTGGGATTTGGACACACATGCATACACACCCTGTGCTGAGTTTAAAGTCACTAGGTCTGGGACTCAAACCATGGTTGGCTACATGGGAGTCCAGGCCTTAACTACTATAGTACCTGCTGACTCTAGTCTTGTTTTTATTTGTTTATTTATTTATTTTAATTGGGTTGTTGATTTTTTTTTTAAATTGGGTCGTCAGAAAATTCATGACACATTTTTGCATAGAAATATAGAAAAAATATGACATGACTTTTCTGATAGCTTAGTAAGTTGAAATTTACAGTTCTTTATTTCTTATGCTAATGCCATGCTTAGTTATCTTACTAAGAAAGATTTTAGATGATAACTGAAATAACTTCTAAAAGCAGGTCACTGCTATGCTTCTAGGTGGCCATTTTTGGTACTCCAATTATAGCTGTTTTGAAAACAAGTGACTATTGAAATGCTAACTTTAGAACTAAATTCGGTGTAATACTGCAGCAATGGTTTAAATATATACAATGGTTTTTCAGTTTGAGATGACACAAATCTCCCCCACAACCTCGAAATATATCCACATTTTCTCCTTAATTTTTTCTCGCCCCCCCCTAGCGTGCCTGGATTTCCCCCACGTTCCGCTCTGCCACTATACCAATCTCACAGCAGATGGTTCCTGAGACCCTGAGAAACCCTGCCCTTTCATGCTCCCAAGTTTCTTCTCCAAAGATGAAGAAGGAAATGCTGACTATCATTCCTAATTACTCATTGTTTTAGAAAAGGATTATCTCCTTTATTTTATTGATCATTATTATTTTTTAATTTGACCAGAGCGAGACTCAGAGAGAGAGAGTGAGAAAGCAGGCTGGCAGGTCCAGGACTTGAACTGTGGTCAGCCATGTGAGAGTCCAGTGCCTTTAACCACTACACCACCTCCTGGTCCCCCTAATTACTCAATTTTGATTGCTCATGACACGCATTCATTTGAGGCAGTGAACAAAGTGAGTGAAGTCCCTTTATGTCTTCTGAGATGTTCGTGTGGTAGAGACTGTGAAAAAAAAAATGAATAAAGCAAGGTGAGGAATAGGAGGGTAAAAGGTCATGGAGCAATGTTTCATACAGGAAACAAGGAAGTTCTGTCGGATAGATGACCCTGAGAAGATTTTTTTTTTTTTTAAGACAGAAAGCAAGGGGGTAGATGGCCATCCCACAATCCCTTCTCTTCCATTCTCCTCTCGGGATCTTGGGTATGCACACACGGTCATCCAGCATGAGTTTTAAGCTGCCGGGTCCAGGACTCAAATTGCAGTCAACTCTGTGGGAGTCCAGTAACATAACCATTACATCATCTGCTGTTCCCAGACACTGAGAAGATTTTAAGGAAGATAGCCACATGGTTATCTGGGGAAAGGATTTCCTCTAGTGCAATGATCCTGAGGTGGAAGTGTGCTTGGCTTACTCGAGAACAGTGAGATGATTACTGTGACAGGTATGCTACAGTCTAGAGGGAAAGCAACAGGAGATGACATCAGAAAGGTAACTAAGAATCACCGTGTAGGACTTGCGTTTTATTCTAAGTGATATGAGAGATAACTGGCAAGTAGAGAGATAACAGGATCTGACTTGACATGGAAAAATATCACTCTAGCATCCTATAAAGAATAAACTATAGGGACCAGCAAGTGGTGTGGTGGTTAAGGTGCTGGACTCTCACATGACTGACCATAGTTCAAGCCCCAGACCTGGTAGCTTAAAGACATGCTGGGTTGGAGCCAGCAGGTGGCATGGTGGTTAAAGGTGCTGGATTCCCACACAGCTGACTATAGTTTGAGTCTTGACCTGGTGGCTTGCTTTCTTGCTTTCCTTTTCTCTTTCTCTGTCTCTGCTTAAATTAAAAAATAGTAATAACAAATGGAATTAAGCAAATAAATAATTCTTTAAAAAAAATATCATGCTGGGCAGGTGTGTGTGCATGCCCAATATACTACGAGGAGAAGAGAGGAGAAAAGATTGTGGTATTGCCATCCTGGGGAGTGATTCCTCACTTTCCCTCTTACTGTCTTTCCTCTCTGCCTTATAGCAAAAGCCTTTTAAAGAAGTAGATTATAGGGGACTAAGGTAGAAGCAAAGATAGAAGTTAGTTAGTTTAGTGGCTGGTGGAATAGTACAGGCATGAGATGGTAGTGGGGAAAGTGGTGAAGAAGATAAAAAGTGACCAGGCTCTAGGTGTTTGTTTTTTCCCAAGACAGAACTGATAGAATTTGGTGATGGTTGGATGTGGGGTATGAGGCAGTGAAAACAAGGATAATTACAATTTTCTGGCCTGAAAAGCTTAGTGATTGGATCTGCAATTCAGTTACTACTGAGATGAAGAAGACAGGTGGAGATGAAGTAGAGGACAGCGTATGTTAATGTTTAGACGTCTCTTGAACATTTGGATGGAGATACTGAGTAGGTGGCTGGATATACAAGGCTTGAATTCAGGGAAGAGATTAGAGTTGAAAATAAAATTGGGTGGGACCAGCAGTTAGCGTAATGGCTATGTCGCTGGACTCCCATGTAGTTGTCCGCAGTTTGAGTCCTGGACCCAGTGGCTTAAAACTCATGCCGGACGCATGTGCGTGCGTGCCCAAGATCCCGAGAGGAGAAAGGAGGAAAAGGGATTGAGGCATGGCCATCCCCTCCAGGGGGTGATTTCTCGCTTTCTGTCTTCTCTGTCTGGCGAGCACATGTGCCCTATAGCAAAAACCTCTCCAAAAAAAAAAAAAAGAAAGAAAGAAAGAAAAAAGAAAGAAAGAAAGAAAATTGGGTGTTTCAAGTCAAGAAACTGAATGAGATCACCTAAGGAATCGGAATAGATAAAGAGATGAGTAAGTCTGAGGCCCTAACTCAAAGATGTTGCAGTGTTCATAGATAGATGAGAAGTGCGGCAGCAGGGGAATGAGAACGAGAGGCAATTTCTTTCTGTTTCAGTCCAGGTTTTCTTTTTCAGTTCCTCTCCAGATATGTGTTGATGGGGTACCCCTAGGACTTTTCACTGTTGTCATCTGACTCCATCTAGTTCCCTTGCCATCTTATGATAGTTTCTTTCCATATCGTCCCCAAAACTTTGGCTTGGCCAGTTCCAGAAACATCAAAACTTATAACATGGAACACAAGAAATTGTCTGAATGAGAGTAAAACATCTGTTCAAAATCTTTTCTAAGTCAGTTTCTACAGAATCTCTTCTCTCCATCCTCATTCTGTTTGCCAAAAATTTCAAGAATGAAAACCACAGTACTTCAAAAACTGCTATTTCTGCCATTGCCACATTTGTATTAGTATGGAATACAAATGTGTGAAGCCTCCTAATGGAATTATCACTGGATTTGAAGTCACAATATTTGGGTTCCTGTCTTGACTCGGCTAATAACGTGCTGTGTAATTTGGAGAGAGACACCTGTGCGACTCTTAACTGAACTCGGTCAAGATTAGCAAAGAAGTATTAGCCTGTGAGCCAAGTTACAAAAATATCTTATATATAATTACAGTTGTTTGATGGAATCTTTGCTTATTTTCTTTTTATTTCTCATGGTTTATTAGCAGATTCCTTTGGCTTTTCTATTCCTTCAGTGATATGATCTGAAAATAAAAATAATTTCTCTCTCCTTTTCTAATCCATGTGCATCTTACTTACTTTTCTTGTCTTATTTTTTTGGACCAAGATGACAATTTGTTCATTAATAGGTACTATCAGTGACTGAACAAATTCTTATCTTATTCCCGACTTTAATAGTCTTGCTTCTAAAGGTTCAACATCAAGTATAATGCTTTCTTATAAATTTTGAAATTATGAGTACATATTGAATTTTATCAAAACATAATAAGACATAAGCCTTTAGACAATAGCCTTCCTATTTCAGCCAAATGCCAGAGGGAAAATATGAGACCCTACCCCATTAGGAAATGGAAAGCCTAGACTTTCAGCTTCCCTTGGCAGTAAGAAAGCATCCCCACCTTCCTCACTGGGATAAATTCAGAAGAGGCTGTGGGTTGGTGGGGAGACTGAACTTTCTTTTCTTTCTTTTCTTTTCTTTTCTTTTCTTTTCTTTCTTTTCTTTCTTTTCTTTTCTATTTTCCCTTCTCTTCTTATCTTTTCTTTCTTTCTCTCTCTCTCTCTCTTTCTCTCTCTCTTTCTTTCTTTCTTTCTTTCTTTCTTTCTTTCTTTCTTTCTTTCTTTCTTTCTCTCTTTTTTTTTTGTAGAGTGGCTTTTGCTAGAGGGCATTGTGAACTTGCCAGGGAAACAGAGAGAAACGAGAGACAGAAAATGAGAAATTATCTTCCAAAGGGGGGGGGCATGACACAATCCCTCCTCCACCATTCTCTTCTTGGGATTTTGGGCATGCACACACACACACACACACACACCTGGCATGAGTTTTAAGCTGCCGAGTCTGGGACTTGAACCACGGTCAACTACATGGGAGTCCAGCAATGTAGCCATGATATTGTTGCAAAAAAACAGATGAAAAGGGGCGAAAACACAGCATTCTGAAGAGAAAAAAGGAGAACTCTTTATCTTTTTATTATGTTAGTGGGCACAGAGGGTTAACACTCTTGAGTCTCTGGTCCCCCAAGGGGGTTAAGCACAGTATTTTATCTGGGAGTTTGGGTGTGAGCAGGCTAAGGGTATCCTATCAGGAAGAAGCCCAGAATTTACTCTAAAGAAGAAAGGATCAGATAAGCAGGGTGTCTGGATTCTCAAGGTCTCAGGTTGCTTTTATCACTTCAAAGGGGAAACCGCAGTGATTTCTGAGAGACCTGGGAAATGTCAGCAATTGCCAGCATTGGGCTATTTTGAGTTCTGGACCAATATAGAGAGACTCTGAATTCATGAATAACTCAGGGCTGATAGCTGCCTGAGGTTTCTGCCTTCTAGCAAACTTAATGCCCCTCCCTGGAGCTACAGGGTAACCTGAAACTTTGGATAGGTTAGACTTCCTGTTCTCTGCCACTTCCATTTGAGGGCAGGTTCTGAGTCCCTTCCCCATTCCTAACATCCGGAGACCTCCCCTCCCCAATTCCCCCATGAAAGACCATGTCTAACCTCCAGTTAACTCCTCTGTTTATGCCTGCGTAATAGAGTTCAGTCTCTCCTGAGTGCCATTTCTGTTCCTTGGTGTCTGTTTTTCTGTAACCTTTGTGCCATCTGCTGATCCCAGCCACTTGTTCCCTGTAGTAAGGGGCATTCCTTTTCCTTCCTGTTTGGATGTTATCAGAGATTGAATGGAAAGTCTAAATTTTTACAACTGCCCAGCAGTAATAAGGTCCTCCACTTGACCACCAGTATGTTGAAAATCACTTGTCATACAAAGAACCAGGAAAATCTCAACTTGAATGAATAAAAGGTAACCAACAGGCCCCAAAATGATCAAGACAATACTGATGTTGGGAAGAGAGAAAGGTGTGTTTTGCCTCCTCTCTGGGCCTATATCACTCATATTCTGCTTAGAAATAAACCACATTAATTATTATTTTTACAGAGTTGGTTACTTCCATCAACAAGATGACAACCATGAAGGGATCAGAGTTGAACCAGAATCTTCTGAGGAGTTGCTTTGAACCCAGTGCCTGGTACCAGCACTGGGCCCTTTGTGCCCTCTGTGGTTCTGAGCCTCTCCTTGGGGAAGATTGGTAAGTTCTCTGGCATAGGACCTCCCAAAATTTGGTGGACAATCTGGTTTCTTTCTTTCTTTCTTTCTTTCTTTCTTTCTTTCTTTCTTTCTTTTTCTTTTTCTTCTTCTTTTTTTTTTTTTTGAGAGTTTTTTTGCTATAGGGCATGTGTGCTGGCCAGAGAGACGGAAAGCAAGAAATCACCCCCCAGGGGGGGATGACCACACCACAATCCCTTCTCCTCCACTCTTGTCTTGGGATCTTGGGATCACACACACATGCCTGGTGTGAGTTTAAGCCATTGGGTCCAGGACTCGAACAGTGATTGACTACATGGGAGTCCAGCGACATAGCCATTATGCCAACTGCTGGTCCCATTAGTCTGGTTTATTTCTAAGCTGGTTTTGCTTGTTCACCTGTGTTTTGTTTGTCTGTTTTGTGTAACCCAGGTTCGTTCCCCTCTGAGCAAGAGGTAGAGGTTTTCTCTCCTCCCAGAGAGGGGTAGTGGTTTTCTTCCCTTTGAGCAACAGGTAATGGTTTGCTCCTTTCGAGCAAGGTGTAGTGTTTTGTTCCCCTCCAAGTGGGTAATTAGGAAAACCAAATTATATATATATATATTAAAAAAAGAAAAAATAAAGAAAAGGAAAAAAGGTACATTCTAAAGGGTATTTCTCCTTTGCATCCTTAAAACTGCTTCCTTTGACTGCTGTGCATTTGTACTGGGGAAACACAAAATGTCTTATTCACAGGCAAATGAGAGACTGAGCCTCTCACCTCTGAAGATAAAGGACACTTGCTCCTCCCTACAGGTAGGCACCCCAAGTGACTGGGAGCCATATCAGGAGTGTCTGGAGTAGGGGAGATTTCCTCCTCTTAGGACAAGTAGCAGCCTTATAAGGAATCCCAAGTGCAATAATTAATAACAAGCCCATCTAGTAAATTCAAAATAAGAACTGACACACAAGCATTTTGGGCCCCTTCAAGTCTGGACACTTGCTCCTCCCTACAGGTAGGCACCCCAAGTGACTGGGAGCCATATCAGGAGTGTCTGGAGTAGGGGAGATTTCCTCCTCTTAGGACAAGTAGCAGCCTTATAAGGAATCCCAAGTGCAATAATTAATAACAAGCCCATCTAGTAAATTCAAAATAAGAACTGACACACAAGCATTTTGGGCCCCTTCAAGTCTGCTAGATTCTTGAAGAGAACCGAGACACGTAAGACCAGTGATCTCAATATGAGAGTGACATTTAGTGAAAAGACATTCAAAAAAGCAGCATACCGGTTTACCACATTAAAATCCTTAGATTTCCACAGGCCAGTTTCTCCTTTTAAAAATGGATTTAAAAAAAAAAAAAGGTAAGCGTGGGAAATAATATGACCCCTCTTGGGCACCACAGCTAGCTTTATGTATGACATCTATGGAGCCTGGACCTGCAGGTATTTAGATAAATGGGAAGAACTTACAAAAGGTGATCTTGGTTAGAATTTTCTCAGGCAGGAGCTTTGATATTCCTAAATCAGTCTTTTTACACACTCAATTAGAAAATCTGTACCTCATATCAAGAAAAAGAATGAGATTGCTACTTTAATTCGTATTAAAATTCATTTTAAAAAATGGTAAAATTAACTCCTTACAAAAAGTTGAGGGAACCAGCAGTTAGCGTAATGGCTATGTCGCTGGACTCCCACGTAGTTGACCGCGGTTCGCGTCCCAGACCCGGTGGCTTAAAACTCATGCCGGGCGCATGTGCGTGCCTGCCCAAGATCCTGAGAGGAGAATGGAGGAGAAGGGATTGCAGCGTGACCATCATCCCTGGGGGGTGATTTCTCGCTTTCTGTCTCTATGTCTCTCTCTGTCTGTCTGGCGAGCGCACGCGCCCTATAGTGAAAACCTCTCCAAAAAAAAAAAAAAGTTGATAAAAATAAATTTGAGAATGTCTCAAGAAAAATAACAAAAGCTGCTTTTAAAATTAAGATGGCTCCCAGAACTCCCCTTGTCCAGACAATTTGTCTTTTCCTATCCCCTCTCTTAACAGAAATAAACTTGGGAAAGATACACATTGGCAGATTGGTCAACATAATAGTTATTGTCAACAAACTCAAGTCTGGGTCCCTCTCCAGGACACTATGGCCAAACAGTAAGTACATGATATGAGGAAGCTAGTTCAGCTTCTGAGAAGTTAACTTTATGTGAGAAGAAGAGCAGCTTGCAGAAGGGCTGGCTATCATATTAAGAAATGCCAGCTCATTGACAAATTTACTGCTGCTCCAAAGAGCTTGGAGGGAGTGAGTCCTCTACAAGGTGAGCTGCTATGGAAAGGGAGAGTTGAGCTGCAGGGTGTAAAAAAATACAAAAGTAAAGTTTTCTAATAGGGAGGGAATTCAACCCCAATCTCGGAAGGCTTACGGGTAGGCAGGCACTGTTGCAGAAAGACAGATTCTGAGAAATGGAAATGGCACTCAGGAGAGACAGGAAAACTCTTTATTATGTGGGGAGACACAACAGAGTTAACACTCTGAATCTCCAGCCCTGACTCGGGGTTGGACATGGTCTTTTATGGGGATGGGGGTGGGGGGCGGTGGTCTCTGTATGTTAGAATTGGGGAAGGGGCTCAGAACCTGCCCTAAAATGGAGGTGGGAGAGAAGCAGGAAGTCTAACCTATTCAAGATTTCAGGTTACCCTGTAGCTCTGGGGAGGGCAGTAATTTTGCCGGAGGGCAGAAACCTCAGGCAGCTATCAGCTGCTGAGTCATTCATGAATTCAGGGTCTCTCCAGGTCATTCCACCCTCTTGAGCCTCCTCAGCCATACTTGAGGAACTCGAGGAGGGCGGTAAACATAGCTTTCTAAGGTAGCGGACAAGCAGTTGATACTTGATGACTTCAAGGCGGGAGGTTACAAATCCCTTAATCAGATTAAGGACACATGGTCCTATTGCCAGTGCTGAAAGAATGACTGCTAGGACCCCAGGAGAGGCAGTAGCCATAGAGCCTATGTCCAGAGCCCATTCCAACCTGCCCAGGAGTCAGCTATTGCTTCATGCTGTTTGGAGACCAAATCTTTAAGCTGCTTGGCCATGTCTTGGGCCACACTCGATTTGTTAGCATAGAAGCAATATTCCTCTCCCAGAAATAAACAGAGTCCACCCTTTTCAGCAGTTAGGAGATCTAAACCCCTCCTGTTCTGTAGGACCACATCAGCCAAGGAGTCTAGCTAGACTTGTAGTCTTAATAGTATTCTCTACCTGTTGGAATCCACCTGCCAGGGCTGTGGAGAGCTGCTAATAGTAAGCAGCGGAGGATGCCATCCCTCCAGTCCTGGCCTCAACCCCAGCAGCATTCCCCAGCCCCACTAGGAGGAGAATGAATTGCATTGACTTCTGAACTCTAGCATGTGCTACCAGGGGGATATCGACAGTTTCATTTCCCTATAGAATGTCCACTGACGGGGGGCAATGAGAATTGCCCAGGTACAGGTCACGGACCAGTTTTCTGGAAGGCACTGGGAAGCATAGGGCCTGTATACGAATCCCATTTTCTGGATATGTGCTGTGACAGGTCATATTGCCTACTTCAATGGAACCCTGATTTGTAAAACAGCCTGGGGCTTGGAGGAGAGGTGCACCCGAGAGACTGGTCCCTCCCGTACAGAGGTCAGATTAACAATTGCGGTGTCATTTGTAGGGTAGGTTGGAGTGGCATATATGTGGGGAAGGGCTGTTTAGATGCAAAGTCAACTGGATGCTAGGTGAGGTTGTGCCTGATACCGGAGAGCATGGGTTGGATTAATGAGAGCAATTACTCTCAGTTTGGGCTGAGGGTCCCTCCGAGGTGTAAGGAGCCTTCACTGAACTCGGGGAGGCGGAGGCGTAAGCATCTGTACTGCATTCTGGACGGTGGCCTGAGCCTCTGTAAAAGGCTCCTCCTCCATCAGGATCCCATACTGTCTGAGACCTGTGTAGTAGACCCATTTCCCTGAGGAGGGACAATTGTAACAATCATAGTTCCCTCTGCTCTTACCCACAAAATAGGTGATTCCATCGTCCTGGCATTTTTGAAGGGTGATCAAGTCAAGGCAGGACTTGTAGTCCTGCCCCTGGTGCACAAATGCCACCTGGCTCAGGAGCCCTGGAATGACTATGGGATAGTAAATCTCAGGCAGGTGAGCAATTATCGGTATGTAGGGAATCAGTCGCAGCCAGGTAGCAGCTTGCTGGATGGTTTGGTTGCACTATTTGAGGCAAGGGGTGTAGATGCCTGTCAGTCTTGGTAAAAGAGCAAGAGCCAGAGTCAGAAATATCATTAAAACAAAATCAGTGTTAGGAACAGAAACCCCAGTGAAAATGCCTCTGGTTAGTTAACCCAGGCATCTTAGGCCTATCAAGGTTCCTACTACCAGGAGGTATAATACTGCTAGCAGAAGACTGTCCCAGAACTTGGAGCCACTGCTGCCTGACCAATGGAGAGAAGCACCACCGGCATCATGGGAAGGGCTAGGAGTAGGAAACTGTAAGGGTATGGCGGAGGTGTCACCTGTTGCTGTTGTCAAGCTTCTGCCATGTGTAGATTGGTCAGTGTCCAGAGTGATCAAAGCAGGGCTACAGACTTCTCAAGCTTCTGCCATGCATAAAACAGCCAGCCCAGAAGTGTCTGAGCAGGGTTACAGTCTCAATGGCAGGTCTTGGTGCTCTGGAAGGTTATTTTAGTCGGCTGCTCTGGGTGGTTTTTCACCGTCCAGGTCCTGGGGTCTTCTGGTGCTGCAACTTTCTTCACTCCTGAGTGGTAGATTCATGTAACCTTAACTGCAGTAGGGGTAACAAGCACAATAACACATGGCCCCGATAAGATGGGCTGTAGTGATTCTTCTCTTCAATTTCTAACCCACACGAGATCCCTGGGCTCATGTTTGTGTACCCAGTTTCTGAGGCCAATGGGGGTCATTTTAAGGTGACACTGACTATTTTCTTTAAGGTCTTTCCCAAGGCCACCAGATCCTGAGTCACTGCCTCACTCAGCCGATGTCAGCTGTTTGGGCCTAGGTGACTAAAGGGGGTGGCAGGACAAATAAAATCCCATAAGGGAAATAACCTTTTTTCGTGGTGTAGATAGAACTTGGAGCAGGGTCAGGAGGTGGTGTGGTGGTTAAGGGTGCTGGACTCCCACATGGCTGACTGCAGGAAAGTCTCTAACAAGTGAAGAAAGTGACTCATCATCTCCACTGGGTGCCCTGAGGGTGAACATTTGCCATTCCTCCTCCCGGTCCATTATCACAGTTAGGATTTTGGCAGGACCGATGGTTAAAGCAGCTGAGCCTGATGAGTCAAAGCTAATTTGCACTCCAAGTTTAGTCAATAGTTCCTTTCCCAGCAATGGGACTGAGCAATCAGGCAGGTACAAGAACTCGTGGATAACTAGGTGTCCCCCTAATTGGCAGCTTCTTGATTACAAGAAGGGCGGGGTCTTGGTGTTTCCAGTGGCTTCCATGATAGTAGCTTTTCCGCCTAGTGGGGGAGACAGAGATTGGGTTACAATGGAGTGTTCAGTGCCAGTATCTACCATAAATGCTATTGGTTGAACCCTTACCTTGACATTGACCAGCTCCCGGGGGCCTAGGATCATGGAGCCCAGTCAGTCCTATTCTGATCCCATCATGCCTAGGAGGTCTCTTGGGGCTCCTGGTGGGCTTCTGGTTGTTCTTGTTTGGTTTGCCTTCTGCTTGGGGCATTCACCTCTCCAGTGCTCATCCTCTTTGTAGTATGTACACTGGGTTAGTCTAAGTTTGGGACAGCCAGTGTCTGACCCCTCCTCTTGGACCAGGTAGGGTATCTGGTAGTCTGAGGGCAGTGGCCAACAGGGCTGCCTTTTGCTTCATTCGCCGATCTGCTCCCTTTTGTTCCTTTCAGTCTCAGTTCACGAAGACCTGATTAGCAATCTCCAGAAGCTGGGTAGCATTCACCCCAGCAAAGCCTTCCTGCTTTTGGAGATTTATTTATTTATTTATTTATTTATTTATTTATTTATTTATTTGTTTAATGTATGTCTGGGGCCAAATTGGGCGACAATGGTGGCATTAATTATTTGCTGGGTTTTGGAGCTCTCCGGATCAAATGGAGTATAGATCCGATGTGCCCCACGAAGCCTCTCTTAAAATTGCCCTGGCAGCACATCTGTCTTCTGAATTATTCCCATAGTTGCTGCCATGTTAGTAGGTTTCTTTGCATTGGCTTTCATTCCCTGCAGGAGTGCCTCTTGATGCTGAGATGGGCACAGCCATCCTCAGTACTGAAATCTCAGGTTTTTCATTTGGAAAAGCAGTTCTGGCCCAAGTCTCAGGATCTACCACATGATTGGGGGCATACTCTTGCAGCCATTTCTTGCTGCCACAAGGACTCTGTGGTGCTCTTCTGTGTTAAGTAGGATGAGGAGTAGTTGCTGACAGTTGTCCCAGATGGCCTGGTGGGTTTGGAGTATAGACTCCATGAGATCTATCATTGCCTGGGGCTGTTCTGAGGAAGAGGGGGTGTGGTGTTTCCAATTAAACAAATTGGTAGTGGTGAAAGGCTGGTAGTAGAGAGTTGCTCTGCCTCTCTTGAGCTGGCAGAGCTGGCAATGGCTCCTTGGGCTGCTCTTCAGGCCCCAGGGAAACAGATGTGGGTGGGATTTTGAGTACTGGCTCAGCTGAGACATATGGGGGTGGAGTTGCTAATGGCTCCTCTTCTGGGGGCCCTCCACAGGATTGGGGCCATGAGTTTCTTTTGGTCAGAGTTTGGCACTGTGGCCATGACATAGGCGGCCAAAATAATGCATTGTTTTTTCCCTCTTATGAAGATTTGTGCCCATGATGGAATGAATTGGGCTATCTGTAGCCAGGAGTCTGAAAAGGGAAACTTCCTGGGGTGGCCAAGTAACAATGTTGTACATATCCTGCATGGTAGGATGATGTAAGGTTCCCTATGGCAGCCATCCGACCTTGAAAGAGGGCCGGTCAGCCTCACAGAGGGCTTTCAACTTCTCTAGTTTCATTTTGACTACGTAATCACCAGAGAAGTCCTTTCTAAAATTAGTCAGCATACAGTCCTGCACAGTGGGCTTAGATGACTTGGAATGAGGTTTTCCCATTGTATCTGAAATATCTCTTACCTTTCCAGTCATCAAAAGCCTGCACTTCCCAGAAAGCTTGGGAGATCACTGGTTGGAGGAAGTGATCCGTGAGGAGACTCTGGAGAGATGGCAGCTCCTGGGGATGGGCCTTAGCCCAGAGGCTCAGAGGCTATGCATCATCGTGGGGGTGCTGCTGATTAGGCTATGCAGTGCAGGTGATAAGTTTGTTCAAGTTTGCAGGAGGGCCTCAGCAAAGTGCTGCAATCAGAAGGACCACAGTGGCCTC
>NW_006206042.1:364233-373151 GCF_000334495.1 Tupaia belangeri chinensis | reverse complement strand
TCCCAGAAGTGTCTGAGCAGGGTTACAGTCTCAATGGCAGGTCTTGGTGCTCTGGAAGGTTATTTTAGTCGGCTGCTCTGGGTGGTTTTTCACCGTCCAGGTCCTGGGGTCTTCTGGTGCTGCAACTTTCTTCACTCCTGAGTGGTAGATTCATGTAACCTTAACTGCAGTAGGGGTAACAAGCACAATAACACATGGCCCCGATAAGATGGGCTGTAGTGATTCTTCTCTTCAATTTCTAACCCACACGAGATCCCTGGGCTCATGTTTGTGTACCCAGTTTCTGAGGCCAATGGGGGTCATTTTAAGGTGACACTGACTATTTTCTTTAAGGTCTTTCCCAAGGCCACCAGATCCTGAGTCACTGCCTCACTCAGCCGATGTCAGCTGTTTGGGCCTAGGTGACTAAAGGGGGTGGCAGGACAAATAAAATCCCATAAGGGAAATAACCTTTTTTCGTGGTGTAGATAGAACTTGGAGCAGGGTCAGGAGGTGGTGTGGTGGTTAAGGGTGCTGGACTCCCACATGGCTGACTGCAGGAAAGTCTCTAACAAGTGAAGAAAGTGACTCATCATCTCCACTGGGTGCCCTGAGGGTGAACATTTGCCATTCCTCCTCCCGGTCCATTATCACAGTTAGGATTTTGGCAGGACCGATGGTTAAAGCAGCTGAGCCTGATGAGTCAAAGCTAATTTGCACTCCAAGTTTAGTCAATAGTTCCTTTCCCAGCAATGGGACTGAGCAATCAGGCAGGTACAAGAACTCGTGGATAACTAGGTGTCCCCCTAATTGGCAGCTTCTTGATTACAAGAAGGGCGGGGTCTTGGTGTTTCCAGTGGCTTCCATGATAGTAGCTTTTCCGCCTAGTGGGGGAGACAGAGATTGGGTTACAATGGAGTGTTCAGTGCCAGTATCTACCATAAATGCTATTGGTTGAACCCTTACCTTGACATTGACCAGCTCCCGGGGGCCTAGGATCATGGAGCCCAGTCAGTCCTATTCTGATCCCATCATGCCTAGGAGGTCTCTTGGGGCTCCTGGTGGGCTTCTGGTTGTTCTTGTTTGGTTTGCCTTCTGCTTGGGGCATTCACCTCTCCAGTGCTCATCCTCTTTGTAGTATGTACACTGGGTTAGTCTAAGTTTGGGACAGCCAGTGTCTGACCCCTCCTCTTGGACCAGGTAGGGTATCTGGTAGTCTGAGGGCAGTGGCCAACAGGGCTGCCTTTTGCTTCATTCGCCGATCTGCTCCCTTTTGTTCCTTTCAGTCTCAGTTCACGAAGACCTGATTAGCAATCTCCAGAAGCTGGGTAGCATTCACCCCAGCAAAGCCTTCCTGCTTTTGGAGATTTATTTATTTATTTATTTATTTATTTATTTATTTATTTATTTATTTATTTATTTATTTATTTATTTAATGTATGTCTGGGGCCAAATTGGGCGACAATGGTGGCATTAATTATTTGCTGGGTTTTGGAGCTCTCCGGATCAAATGGAGTATAGATCCGATGTGCCCCACGAAGCCTCTCTTAAAATTGCCCTGGCAGCACATCTGTCTTCTGAATTATTCCCATAGTTGCTGCCATGTTAGTAGGTTTCTTTGCATTGGCTTTCATTCCCTGCAGGAGTGCCTCTTGATGCTGAGATGGGCACAGCCATCCTCAGTACTGAAATCTCAGTCAGGTTTTTCATTTGGAAAAGCAGTTCTGGCCCAAGTCTCAGGATCTACCACATGATTGGGGGCATACTCTTGCAGCCATTTCTTGCTGCCACAAGGACTCTGTGGTGCTCTTCTGTGTTAAGTAGGATGAGGAGTAGTTGCTGACAGTTGTCCCAGATGGCCTGGTGGGTTTGGAGTATAGACTCCATGAGATCTATCATTGCCTGGGGCTGTTCTGAGGAAGAGGGGGTGTGGTGTTTCCAATTAAACAAATTGGTAGTGGTGAAAGGCTGGTAGTAGAGAGTTGCTCTGCCTCTCTTGAGCTGGCAGAGCTGGCAATGGCTCCTTGGGCTGCTCTTCAGGCCCCAGGGAAACAGATGTGGGTGGGATTTTGAGTACTGGCTCAGCTGAGACATATGGGGGTGGAGTTGCTAATGGCTCCTCTTCTGGGGGCCCTCCACAGGATTGGGGCCATGAGTTTCTTTTGGTCAGAGTTTGGCACTGTGGCCATGACATAGGCGGCCAAAATAATGCATTGTTTTTTCCCTCTTATGAAGATTTGTGCCCATGATGGAATGAATTGGGCTATCTGTAGCCAGGAGTCTGAAAAGGGAAACTTCCTGGGGTGGCCAAGTAACAATGTTGTACATATCCTGCATGGTAGGATGATGTAAGGTTCCCTATGGCAGCCATCCGACCTTGAAAGAGGGCCGGTCAGCCTCACAGAGGGCTTTCAACTTCTCTAGTTTCATTTTGACTACGTAATCACCAGAGAAGTCCTTTCTAAAATTAGTCAGCATACAGTCCTGCACAGTGGGCTTAGATGACTTGGAATGAGGTTTTCCCATTGTATCTGAAATATCTCTTACCTTTCCAGTCATCAAAAGCCTGCACTTCCCAGAAAGCTTGGGAGATCACTGGTTGGAGGAAGTGATCCATGAGGAGACTCTGGAGAGATGGCAGCTCCTGGGGATGGGCCTTAGCCCAGAGGCTCAGAGGCTATGCATCATCGTGGGGGTGCTGCTGATTAGGCTATGCAGTGCAGGTGATAAGTTTGTTCAAGTTTGCAGGAGGGCCTCAGCAAAGTGCTGCAATCAGAAGGACCACAGTGGCCTCTCTCTGGCCTTGTCCTCTCGGTATTCCAGTGGTGGATACCCCAGTGCTGGAGAGGGGTATTTCTGTGGCAGGTGGCAGGTGGAATGGAGGAGGACAAGGGAATGGAAATCTGTTGAGCTAATCAACAAGGGAAGGTTGTCTAGGTAGTTGGTGATGCCTACCCTCCCTTTCCCAGACAGAGTGGGCAGGTTTTGCTCTGAGGTGGAAGTCTTTATAGGAGGTTCAGGATGGACTCTGGGAGGACGTTTTTCCTCACAATTGAGAAGAACTTCCTCCTAGGCTCTGAAGACAGAATTGGTGACCTGACATTTGCTACTCTGCCTGTCCTCCTCTACAGGGAAAATCCTCCCATCAGCCTCTGTTTCCCCCCTCCCATGAATGGTGTCATAACAGACAAGGGTGGGTGCCCCTGAGAGGACCAATCAGGTGTCCGTCTGGCTATGTCCCTCCTGGGCCTTGTGTAGTTCCTTGGCAATAAGCAATCAGAAATAAACACCCTGCCAGATTGAACGCAAAGAGGCGGACAGTGTCCCCAGCATCAATTTTGCCATTTAGCATTTTTGGGACTACCACAGAATCACAGTCACAGACTCAGTAATGCTCCATAGCAAGAAGTCGGGGTGCCACAAACACATTCACTAGTCACAAACACATTCATTCAGAGGTTATACATTCCCTCACCACACCAACCAATTAACAGATGAACCCTAAGTGCTGGTCCTGCGACCAAAGGAGAGTGATTGAGCCTCCTCCTCTACTCTATTCAAGTAGGTCTAACTAGGGCTCTACAGATCCCTGGGGGCTTACCAGATTAACAGAGTTTACCAAGGTTGATGCATCAGGGTTCAGGAGTTGGTCCTTCTCTCCAAATGGAATCCAATGACCCAGGAATGCTCAGCATTGGGTGGGTACCCTGGCTGAGGGAATCCCATCAGACAAGACAGGGACACACCTGTCTCTCCACACCATAGTGCCCACCCTGGGGGAAAATGTCCTGGGATCGGTGACTCAAAGGGCCAGTCTGATTCCGTTTCCCCGCCACTACCCCAAATGTTACAGAAAAACAGATGCCAAGGAATGGAAATGACACTGAGGAGAGACACGAGAACTCTTTATTCCACCAGCAGGCCCAGAAGAGTTAACACTCTGAATCTCTGGGCCTGACTAGAAGTTGGACACTGTCATTTATGGGGGAGTTGGGTCATTTATGGATCTTGGGATGTTAGGGATGGGGAAGGAGCTCAGAGCCTGCTCTGAAATGAAGGTGGCAGTGAAGCAGGGAGTCTAACCTATGTAAGGTTTCAGGTTACCTTGTAGCTCTGGGGAAGGACAGTAAGTTTGCCAGAGGGCAGAAAACTCTCAGTTTTTCATAAATTCAGAGTTTCTCCAGATGACTACCAGAGAAGACCATCTGCCTTGGACATGAGGTTAGTTACTAACATTTATCCTGAAGGTTGGTAAAAATTTTTTAGCAGGGGAAGGTCTGTCATTAGTATCTTTTTTTTCTTTTTGGTTTCTTGAAATTTTTTGCCCTGCACTCGCACATCTCTTGCATGAGGAATTTAATGATCTCATCACACACATCCAGGATAGTCTTTTTTTTTTTTGAAGAGGTTTTTGCTATAGGGCGCGTGCGCTCGCCAGACAGACAGAGACAGAGAGACAGAAAGTGAGAAATCATCCCCCAGGGGGGATGGCCACACCACAATCCCTTCTCCTCCAGTCTCTTCTCGGGATCTTGGGCATGCACACACATGCACCCTGCGTGAGTTTTAAGCCACTGGGTCCAGGGCGTGAACTGCGGTCGACTACATGGGAGTCCAGCGACATAACCATTACGCTAACTGCTGGTCCCTCCAGGATAGTCTTTGAAGGAATTAGCATCCATATCCGGACGTACTGCCTGGATGTTGACTTCATGTCCCATCCCAGTGGTGAATTTTCTGTGTGTACATCTGGGATATCAGAAGGAAGATAACAATCTTCCTGGTGCCAAGAGCCATGTAGGAGGGGTGAATTTGTTTTGACACAGGAATACTTTTATAACTCTTTTATATGTTATTTTGTGTTATACACATGTATATGTATGCTATATGTTACGTTTATGTGGCAAAGTCGTTAAGGAATTCTATTAAATTTGTTTGAGAGTTTTTTGCTATAGGGCACATGTGCTCGCCAGAAAGACAGAGAGAGACAGAGAGACAGAAAGTGAGAAATCATCCCCCCTGGGTGGCCACACTGGTGTGGCCACACTGCAATCCTTTCTACTCCATTCTCCTCTCAGGATCTTGGGCACGCATGCTCACATGCCCAGCGTGAGTTTAAGCCACTGGGTCTAGGACTTGAACTGCGGTCGACTACGTGGGAGTCCAGTGACATAGCCATTACGCCAACTGCTGGTCCCGGAATTCTATTAAATTTGGCATACAAATAAAGAGTGCTCATAGCATTTAATCCAGATGATTTCAAGTTCATGTGACTTAAGTAAATAAGCCAGTTAAAAGTTTAAAGATAAAATTGAAGATATCTTTATCATTGTCAGCCTAGGTTTCACCAATCAAATCAAATGCAAGATTATCTTTGTATTATAGATCCAGTGGGGGGCGCTTATCTCAATCTCTGCCTCTGTCACGTGCAAAGAAACAGTCAGCGGTGACTCCTAACTCAGGATCCTGTCTATTTAAACCTCAGCTGGAGAGAAGGGAAGTGAGTTCTTTTCGTAGCTGTCACCCAGAGAACAATATGGGTGGTTCCCCAGCATGCCTCATCCTCATCACTCTCCTCTGCCAGCTCACAGGTAAGCACAGCCAGCTCATTTTCCATTCTTTTGACTGTCTTCCCCATCCTGAGGTACAGCTCCAGTCTCCACCCTGAACTTCTAGCTCAGCTTCATCTAACAGCTAAAAAGCAATCACTGGTCTCTGAATCATGGAGAGCAGACTGGAGGGAGATGAAAAACAATGGTTCTGAGGACTGGCTCCTTTTCTGACTGTCCCAGGGAAGGAAAGGCTTAACAAGTTTTTCTGAGTATCAGAATAACTAGGTTGTAATCCAGATCATGCCGTGAATTAGATGAAGACTGTCAGAGTTTCCCTGGAACTCAAAGTCTTTGTCTCCCAGCCCTCTCTACTTTTGAGGGTAACTTCAAAAGCAGTTATGGATTTCTTTATTTCTAAACCCATTTTTATTTAAGTGTATTTCTAAATATGTTTTAGATATTAATGTATTTAAATATTCATATAGTTTTAAATGTATAACAATGATATCAATGGAAAGAACCATTTGAATTTTGTCTTTTCAAAAAATATTTATTTCCATTTGTTATTATTATTATTATTTTCTAATTCGCCCAGAGAGAGACAGAGAGAGAGGGAAGGAGAGAGAGAAAGAAAAGGAAAGCAAGAAAACAAGTCACCAAGTCCCCGACTTGAACCATGGTCAGCCATGTGGGATTTCAGCACCCCAACCACCATGCCACCTGTTGGCCCCTGATTTTGTATTTTAACTCAAGCAATCCAAACTGTCTCTACTTGGCTAACTCCAACCATGGGCACTTTGTATTTAATTCTATGGAGGACAGAGGATTTTCTGGTACCTGTCACAGGTATTCTGGTCTTTAAAGATTTTTACCATCCTCAGGACTTTCAGAACGGATTGGGAGCTCCATAAATGAGAAATATCTCTCCTGTCTATCAAACTTATGGGGTACCACCATGAGGTCTCCCTCTCAACACTTGGCATACCACCTTACCATGGGCACCCTAAGCCTATCTGCAGTGACTACTCAGGAACATAGTCATTTCCTTCCCACCAGGCCTCATTAACTGGTCAGCATGAGCACTCTCACACCCCCTTGGGTACATCAGAAGTTTGCCCTGGGGCCAGCCCATGCACAGTGACCCAGTGCTGTGCAGAGGAAGTCAGATCACACATGGACAATCGGGGTTAAAGCCTAGACCCCAGCAGCTTGAAAACCATACTGGATGCACACGTGCAGAGCAAGGTCCTGAAGTGGAGGGAAAAGGACTGTGACATGACCAGGCCCTGTTGGAGGTTTTTTCTCTCTCCCTTTTTCCTTCTTTCTCATGCATATACATGCCCTCTGTCATTAAAAAAAAAAAAAAAAATCAAAAAAAGCAGAGAAAGAAAGAATAAAGAAGTTTGCATTTTTAGTGAGCAACTAATTCTAAGCAGTTGGTCTTAGAATAAGCTTTTTTTTTTTTTTAAAAAAAAAAAAATCACTCCCTGAACGGAAATGGTGATCAGAAGTGGAACTCGAGGAAGGTGGTGGGGAGAATCATGAGAGGGATTTTGAAAGCCCCAGGTGTCCACCTGAAAACTGAAATGTGGGCAGTAAAGCACAAGTGTGGAGATTTGTTACTGGGGTCCCCCAGGAGGCTATGGGAAATCTGAGTAGTGTCCCTCCCATGGCTGAAAGGAGCCACAGATGGTCCTAAAAGCTCCACTGGGGAGGGAATCCTGGTCCTGGACAAGACCCTGAGTTGGACTTAGTAGCTGCATTATTGAAAGCAAGTTACTCATCCTCTGAGTCTTACAATTTTCAGTTGTAGCAAATCATGAAATCTAACTCAGAGAACTGTTGTGCTATCTTAAAGGAGATATTCAATGCAGAATAATTACAATAATCACCATGTCTTAAGCTCCTACTAAGCTGCTTTTCATGTAATCTCTTTATAAGTCTAGTAAGCCAGATATTAATATCCTTGTTTACAGACAAGAAAACTTAGCCACAGAGAGATCAACTTTTTAAAGCAAGATTACACAACTATTAAGAGGCAGAGCTGGAGGGCCAGGCAGTGGCAGAGTCATAATGCAACTGGATCCAAATGGGAAAGGTCCTTGGTATGAGTCCTGGAGCCTCCCTAAGCACAGATGTGCATACATGAGCATATGATTCAGGTTGGCTGAGAATGAAGGTGTGTCACAGCATGGGACCCTGTGGGGTGTGTGTGTGTGTGTGTGTGTGTGTGTGTGTGTGTTATGGAATAAATAACTGAATAACCTTAAAAAAATAAAAAAGAGGTAGCACAGAGATTGAGTTTCCAGAGTTAGTTCTAATTTTCGTCACTCTAAACTGCCTAGCACTGTTACTGACCCCAGAGAGCTGCTCAATAAATATGTATTTGAGTTGAGTCAGTTAGGATTTCTTCCCTCTTGACACACAAACCCAAAGTAAGTACTGGAGAAGCCCAGGAAGAATGATTAGCTCTGTTTCTGGAATATCTGGCTGTTTCTAGCATATGGATGCCTCACCAGGGAACCACCAAGCTCAGAGGGACCAAGGAATGGCTCTCTTGGCCTCCATATTCTCATCTGGAAAATGGTATCATAGTCTGTCTCCCTTATATGTTTAATAATGATTAAATATACGATGGTATTGAAGGGACAATTGATAAAATGAGAACTGAAAAAGTGGGTGAGGAGGTATAGCAGGAAGTGTTGAAAAGAGTAGAAGAAACAAGGAGGGGTGGGACATGAGTGAGGGGCTGAGTGATGGGGGCTTGGTAGAAATGTGGCTAGTTGGGGGTTGTACGTAGAGGAAGGTCAGTGGTCAACTGGGAGATTTATGAGACTGTTTTGCATGTGCTTCACGTGGCATTGGTTTACATTGCTCTGTCTGGGGGAATTCAGCTAAGGAGAAGTTGGGTAAAGTGTGCTAGATTCTAAAACATTTTTTTTTCATGTTGTTAACTTTACTTATTTATATCTTCTATGACTGAGAGACAGAGAGAGGTAGAAAGAGAGAGAAAGACATCCTCAACAGGGTCTTCACACCACAATTCACCCACAGTCCCAGCCAGCCCAGATCAGATCACAAATGTACGCACACACTAAGCATGTACAGGGAGACCTCTGGAAACAAACTCAAAACCTTCCCATGTGGTCCAGGTACATTACTGCTGCACCACCATCTGACCACTGTTTCTCTCTCTTTTTCTTCCTTTCTTCTTTCTTTACCTTTCCCTTTCTTTCCTTCTCTTTCTTTCTCCCTTTTTCCTTCCTCCCTTCCTTCCTTCCTTCCTTCCTTCCTTCCTTCCTTCCTTCCTTCCTTCCTTTCTTTCTTTCTTTCTTTCTTTCTTTCTTTCTTTCTTTCTTTCTTTCTTTCTTTCTTTCTTTCTTTTTC